>NW_009953004.1:4060851-4070011 GCF_000747805.2 Chaetura pelagica
CTGTGCCCAGCCCTGGGTACAAGTCCCCTGGCTGCTGCAGCAGAGCTCAGCCCCACTGGGGAGCAGGGCAGGGATGGGCTGGCTGCTCCCGCAGGGCAGCTCCAGCCCCCAGGGGGGAGCCCCAAGGGGATGGGGGGGGGGTGGTGGGCAGGGGAGGAGAAAACTATTGATGTCATGTCTTGTTTTATCTTGTGCTTAATATGAATAAACAATGACTATATGCATCATGAAACTAAAACACGGAACTCAAAACTGACCAGACTGCTCTGCATATATATATTTAATTCAGGATTTTCTCCGAAATATACCTGACAGTGTTCTATCCTCAGACATGCACAGACTGTGGATGGAAGCTGTGGACACGGAAAATCGGGCACATAAGATTGAAGCTATCAAAAGGTTCGTAAAAGCCTTTGTAAAAAACTTATTTTGGTGGGAGAAGGGGAAACACATGCTCCTAAGCATAGACTTCATCTTCTGGGAGGCTCCTGGCACAGCTCCAGGCCACAGCAGATCTCTTGCTGATTGCCCATGTCACTGGTCAGAACATTTTCCTTTCAACCATCTATTATGAGCACTGTTAAAATTTCGGATCCCCCAAAATTAGAAAAATTAGAAAATTATTTTCTGATGACCAGTTCAAATTGCCAGAACTAGCAAATGGAAAAAGTACAATAATTCAGCCACTAGGAGTACATAAAATGTTTGTAGAATTAGAGCCTTTAAAAATGGCCACTTTTTTCTTATGTGCACAACATCAAGCTGGTCATTGTATCAGCAGTTAGAAGAAATGACCCCACCAAGATGGTGACTGGGACCTTGAAAACAGCTTTACTGACTTGAAACTGCTGCCCTAAGCAAGAGCTGTCTGTCAGCACCCTGTGGGTATCAGATTATATCAGCATATCAGCTCTTCTTGCCCATGGCTCAACTCAGTTTTGGACCTCACCATTTGGTCTGGACCTCCTTTCTCCCATGGTCATGGGAGCATGGGACAAGGGCAGTGGCATTGTCCTCTGCATCTTCTTTGGGCAGTCACTGTTCTGTGAAGGCATTACAAGCTTCTGCTTACGTATCCTGGATTTAAGTGCTTGGTTCCTCAGGCTCTGTGGCCAGAGTGCGGAGGCAACATGGATGTAAAGTTGTGGCTGTCATATAACCTGGTGGGGTGACACAGGCATACTATTGTCACATGTAAATGTCTCAAATTGGTTGCAGAAGGGAGCAAAAGTTTTGGGAAGCAACTTCTGATATTTGAAGAACAGATTTTTATCACATTCATGTTCTCACTCTCTGAATAGTCTTGTCAACCAGCTCCCAGAGGCCAACCTCATCTTACTCAGACACCTCTTTGGAGTTCTCCATCACATTGAGCAGAATTCTGGTGTGAATCAGATGAATGCCTTTAACCTGGCTCTTTGCATAGCACCCAACATGCTGTGGCTACCGAGTCCCACGGGGCCTGAAGAGGAGAGCAGGTCTACAAAGAAGGTAGCCTTTCCTGGGTTTGGCCTCACACTTGTCTTCTTTCACTGCTTTTTATGGGCACTAAAGGAAAGTGTAGGATATGGGGCAGTGCTGGCAGTGTTATCTGGGCTCCATCCTCTTCCCTGTGCCTGGGAAGGGATTCAGCTGCTCAGTTTATCCAGCATGGAAGGAGAAGCTGTGGTTACTTTGCTAGGTGGACTTCCTAAGCAAGCATGAGAAAGATGGAGCAGCTGAAATTAGACATTGCCACTTCAGCAGGGTCTGAAGCCACCTTGCAGAGCCAAAGTAAGCAATGGACATCAGAGGGGAGGAATGCTAGCTTGTAGCTTATGAGGTGTCATCAATAGGGAGGAGGATGTAGGAATGGCTGGACCTGGCTCACTGCCAGCTCACAGTGCTCACGTCCTTGCCCCGGGTGTAGCTAACACACACATTGCCACATTTTTTTGCTCCCTCAGCAAAAGGGCCTGTAGGAAATTACATCTTACAGACAGCAAAGGGAACATTCTGGGACTGATTTGACTTGCTTTGTACAGCTGCCTGTCTTTTCATCAAACTGATTCTAAATTCTTGTCTTTGCCAGGTGGCCTCGTTAGTGCAGTTCCTTATTGAAAACTCGGGAGAGATTTTTGGAGGTGACATTGCTTCCTTGTTTCAAAGACCAGACAAAAAGAAGTCCAAAACCTCAGAGGAGTGCCTGGGTGAGTTGGTGGAACTGTATCCTCCAGAAATGTTTGAAATCTTTTAATAGGTTAACTCATCATGCATAATAGTTTGCTTTCCCATCGTGCCTCTTCCAAGGAAAATAATTGGTTTTGATTTTCCCTTTGCCTGTCAGTCATGGGCAGGAAAGGAGGGAATGCAGAGGACTGAGCTGCATCCCTTCAAGTGTGTCCCTGAACATGGTTGTCTTTCTCTGTTGCTGCTGCTCAACCCATTCCAGCCATCTGAGGAGCATAGTGTAGCCTTAGCAGTGATATGTCCCAGACGTCTTTTCTTCCAGATGAGCTCTGTAAATCTGAACCAAATGGCTGCACAGAAGGAGATGGGAGTTCTCTCTGTCCTATTATTAACTAATTAACTGTCCTGTTTCACCTAAGCCAGTGGTGAAAGTTCAGCTCATCAAGCCAGAATTCTTGATCTCATTCCCAGTCCCAAGCTGGTCACTGTGAAATTGATGGACCATCTTTTCTTTGATAATAACTTCCTGCCTGGGTTGTAAGGTCCTATATGTAGTTAGGAGACACAGACAACAAAGTAATTTGTATTCTCTGCCCCAGGCACAGGTTTGGCTCAGCATGATGATTCCTCTGATGAGCTGGAATTTTCTGCTTGTGACCCAGAAGGACCAAAGCATGACATGGTACCTGACACAGATGCCATTTTTGAACCATCCAGCAGCTTATTTTTTGGTGAGGATCAGGAAGACTGGGACTTGTTCAGTGAGATCACAGCCTGCTACCAAAGCAAAGCCCAGAAGAATGCCAGTGGAGACAGCTACGAGCTCCTGGAAGAGGAGGGCTCCTTCTGCTCCATCGGCTCCATCCGCTCCCTCAGCCCAGCCAGGGACCGGTGCTCCTCAGAGCCCAGCGTTTGCCTCAGCTCCCAGCTGCCCGCCCAGAGCCACGAGCCAGTGGCCCGCCAGTCCAGCTGCGATGCCACCATCATGGGCAACCACACAGACTGCTTCCACAGGCTCAAGCAGTTGCAGGTGGAGAGCCAGAAGCTGATTGATGAAGCCCTAAGCCCTGGGGCTAATAAGGCCCAGCAGAACTTGTGGCAGTCACCTCAGACCAGCTCTAGGCTGAAGAAACTCAGCCTTCAGAAGTCCAGCCTGTCCAACAGGTCCAGCTTCTCTAGCCTGTCATCTACCACCACCTCCCCATCTGCCTCCTCACTCAGCTCCTTAGACAGTGCTTTCTCCTACTGCTCTGAGTCATCAGCCATTAGTCCCACAGACGTTTCATCCCTGCCCTTCATGTTTGGTACATCTGCCAGGCTTCATGCTCTGTCCCCCAGGATTGCCAAGAGGTCCCTGAAAGAGTGGCACAAGTCCTTCATGTCTCCTGTGCCTTTACAAGCATGTGACCTGGACAGTTTCCATGAGTTTGACCCCAAGGCTGTAGAGAGCAGCCATTGCCTTGGGGAGATGTCAAGCTTTCCATCTGTCAGCAGAGCTGCCGTGGGGAGCCCACCAACTGACACTGACTGGGAGGGTGAGGAGAGAGTAGAGTGGAGATGTGAGGGCAACCCCAGCCTACGGCTCATCAGCCAGGATTGTACCAAAGAGCTTGAACAAAGCCCTGAGCTCTGTGCTGCCAGCCCAGCTGGTGAAAAATCCCCAGAGGTCAGCCCCCAGCAGCACCAGGAGAAGGCAGTGAAGAACATCAAAATCAAAAGCATCGCTGCTTCCCCTCCAAGCCAGGAAAGCCTGAAGCGAACCAAGATAACTTTTTATGTGGCCCCCAATAAAGAAAGCTCTTGGGGGTGTCCAGTGGAAGAGGACAAGGAGAGACCCATGGACAATGCCAGCAGCAATGGAGAGCAGAGCCTGCCCAAGAGCTTGCAGACCATGAGAGTCCACATCCCCCAGACAGTTTTCTATGGGCAGAACACCCCCCTTGTCCTGCAGTCCATCTCCAGGCACCACCACCACAAACCAATGACCCTGTCCCCACAGGCAGAGCCCAGAGGAAGCCCCCAAAGCACCTCCACTCCTGAGGAGCTGGAGGGCAAGGCAGTGGGAAGGGTGCAGGCGCCAGCCCACAGCCAGGGCTCCCACACCCTCAGCCACACCATCCGGATCATCCTCCCTGCCGCCGTCCGGGGCACTGTCAGCGAGTACTTCAGGCACGAGGACACCAACAGTTTTCCTGCCGCCGAGGTGGAAGCAGTGGAGAAGGAGCTGCTCCGGAGCAGGGTGGAGTGGCTCAGGAGCCAGCCCCAGGCAGGGCTGTCCCCAGAGGAGCCTGACACCACAGCCTGTGCCCAAGAGACCTTTGTCTAGGGCAATGGACAGGGGAGAACTGGGTATTTTTTGTGTGTCTATGCAGCAGAAAATATTCTGTAAGATACGATCAGGGTGTGAAGAATCTGCTGGGCTGCATGGAGCAGTAAGTGTAAAGTGACACTAATGTGTATGTAATGTTGAGGTTTAACATTCGTTTTGGATGGGGGGGCAAGGGGTTGTTTTGCTTTTCTTTAAGCCCTTTTTCTACAGAAGACACTTCACTGGCTGAGTGTCTCAGGGGCTGATTGCCACCAGGCTCTTTCTGTGAATTAGTTGACCTGTACAGGGTCTGACTCCATTTCTTTTTGAAGTGGAAAAGGAGGAACTCTACTTATTTTCTCCAGTCAGCTGCTGCTGTGTCTGGATGACTGGAGAACTGGGACAGCTCATGTTCCATCAGAATTAGTTCTGGAGCACAGAATCCTCCTTCCTTGTTCATCACCATCATTCACACAAAGGAAGACCCTTCACCTCCAGCTCAGCAGTCACTGCTGCTTCCCTCTGCCCATCTTTTGTCCTGCACTGGTCTCACCACCTGTCTTCATCACCATTAGAGCCCCAAATGGAACCCAGAGCCCAAAGCCCAGCTTTCACTGACAGGTGGCACATTTTAACCCCAAGATTGCTTTTCCCTCCATTACTCATGCATTGATTCTCTTCTCAGCTCTCCCCCACAGATAACATTTGACAGAGCCACAGTGAGCATAAAGGACTTTGGCACTGTCACTTTTGCAAGGCTATGGCCATTTTCTTTTTTTTTTTTTATGTTCTCTGGGAGTAGCTGGTCCTTTTAGTCCCAGTTAAAGGCGACATCATATTTCTGTAAATTATGGTGACATTTCAGAAGGCCCTTTCCAGATGCAGCGTGGATGGGGCAACTAATGAAATTCCTAGTCATGCTGAGAGGGACTTAAGCAGGATTTAGTTTTAGCATGAGGTCAAGGAGTTGTGGACGTTGTCAAGAATGTTAAGTGGATGGTGAAGCAAAGCCCCAGCTGGCCAGAAAGTTGTCAGACAGTCCATGAGCTGAGAATATCCAGGCTGCAACAGCACTGATGCTGCGTCAGAGAAGCACTGCGTTCCCACTCAGCAAAGTGCAAGTCACAGAGTGCTCCAGCAGGATGAAGTCTGGAGAAGTGCCAGGCAGGGATGGGGCCAACAGGTGGATTGTGGTGCTCCTCTGAAGAGCTACAGCTGCTGGATTCCTGGAGCATCCCTGTGCTTCCACCCAAGGCACTGCTTAGAAGCACCACAGTCGTAATGGGACTTGCTTAGAGGGTTACGATGCTGGCAGCTGAGCTCCTGAAAGAGCCAAGAACACCATGTTTGACAGGTGTACAGAAAATGGTGGGAAAAGTCTCAAAGGTTAAGAGGTTCAGGATGTTTCATTTGAAAGTTACGTGAGAGTTCTTCTAAGGTGGTTTCTCTCAGAGAGATGCTCTTTTTACTCAATTAACAGTGAAAGGGTAAAAGACAAGATAAATTCCTTAATCCTAATGATTATGAGGTAGCTCATATGGAGTAAGTGCCCCCTGCAAGTTGCTGTCTGCAATCAGCCCTACGTGGCGCTGCTCAACCCCAGCCCTATTCAGAGCTTGCACAGGGGGGGACCCCCCTCTGTGAAATCATCCAGTCGGCATCAGATGCCTCCACTCATCTGCCCACTGCCAAGTTCACACCATCAAATACCAGGGCAGGGCAGGGAAGCCCAGAGACCACTCCAAGATGTATAGAGTTTGATCTGTTCTATGCAGGGTATTTATCTCTGAGATATGGCACTCTGTCCCAGATCACCTTGGTGGCCCTTGTATGATGAAAGGTGTATATAATCATAATACAAACCAGCCCCCATCCTTTCTCTCACACAGGAACACTCACAAGCCATTCACAATCTTTTTTTCCAGAGCTACAGTTTTAACTATTCCAATTAAAAAAACACACAAATTTGTCACTGTGGTCTGGTGATCCCCTTTCATTCCCTTCATCCAACTTCCCTCTCTTCTGGCAGCATTTGCAGAACACCAACCAGTGCGAAACACATGGTCTGTCCCCAGGGCTGCAAGGAGCACTCCTCAGCAAACCAGCTCAGGCATTGCTCCTGCTTGGGTCTTCTCAGGAAGGAGAAACAGCACTAAATATTTTGTGAAAAGTCTGTCTGTACTTGGAAGAGAGATGATTCTGTATTCTAAACATGCTAATGGATTGTAAACTGGCTGAGTGGCTGGGCTGGTCTCAAACAAGGGGGGACCTGGACCAAATGCTGAGTAAGAGCTGATTATTTGCATCACAAAATAATTATGAGCAAGTTGGAAAGAAATTAGTTTATAGAAACCTTGAGAGAGGCAGAGCAAAACACACATTTTCCTCTTCTCAGCTTAGGCTGCCTAATATGGGCATTTTTCCCTGGATAGCTGCTCCAACCCAGCTGGCATGGGAATGGAAATCCACAGCACTCCTTTTCCATGTGCCCAGGCAAGTATGCAATCCCCAGTGTCCAGCTTGCTGGAAACCAAGATGCTCCCCACATTTTGGCACCCAATCCTCAATGCACTAAGTTAGCAGAAGTGCACCACTTTCCTCCAGACCATCAAAATACATATAGCAAATTAGGAATAGAATTCCTAGGGGCAGCAGACCAGGAAACCTGTGAGCTGTGCCCCATCCAGCACCCTCCAGGTGTAGCTGAGGAACAGGTAAGTGCCTGAATGTCATACCTCATCTCTAAACCTCCCAAATCCTGGCCATAAAGACAGTAAGTTCCTGGAACTTCTGCTTTCTGCTGAAAATAATGCCAAAGTGCTGCTTTTAATCCCAGGAAACTCAAGACCACAAGTCTAAATGGGCCAAAATACTAATTCTGACTTAATTCTTGTGAGAGCACCTTGGCTCCTGTCAGTGCCTATCAGGAGCCACTCAACAGTAGGTCAGCATGTCACCCAAGGCTATGGCTCACCCTGCACTCCCTCAGCAGCTCATGGGTGTGGGGTCAGTGCTCCCAACACCACAGGTGTCACAGCGTGGAGGTGGGTGGGAAGCAGCTGAAAAGCCAAGGGAAAGATGAAGTGGAGTGATCTTTGCTTTCCTGGAAAGATGGAAGGCAAAACTGCTTCAGCTTTGTCTTCCTTGTAAATATGCTTTGTTCATCTACTGTCATGTGGGGGAGTCTCAGTACCAGCACTCCTGAAAAATCCAAGACAACTATAAAACCTTCAAGTCAGGACCCCTTTCTGGAGCAGGAGAGAACCCCACTCTCTCAGTAATTGCCCCTAACACCTGCTGAGTATGTGCCTTAGGGTGCTGCTAATGTCATTTTTGTGGCCACACATCCAACTGCTGCCAAAATTCCCCTCTCAAAACTCCCAAGTGGGATGTGGCCCTCTCAAAGACACAGAGATGTATTTGGAAGTCACACAGCAGCCATGTTGCCCACAGTAAGAAATACCAAATCCAGACAGTTGGGTTTCTGCCCCTGAAGGGCTACATTTTCCCTCAATATACAGCCCTTGGACACAAATAGGTTTCCATTCTCTCTCCCTGCCCATTTTCCACATCAAAAGGAGAGATTTATTCCAAGGTCGCCTGGCCGTACTTGATGCCCCATTGGACACAGTCACTTGGGAAGATGTGTTGTGCGGTGTCATCTGGGAAGCCAGAAGCCTTTAAGGGAGGTTCTAGTGAGACCACATCTGGCATGTTGTGTCCAGTTCTGGGCTCCCCAGTTCAAAAGGGACAGGGATCTACTGGAAAGAGTCCAACAGAGGCTACAAGGGTGATGAAGGGACTGAACACCTGCATTACAAGGAAAGGCTGAGACACCTGGGGCTGTTCAGTCTTGAGGAGACTCAGGGGGAACCTATTAATGTCTACAAATATCAGCAGGGTGGGTGTCAAGAATGGGCCAGTCTTTGTTCAGTGGTGCCTGAGATAGGATGAGGGGGAACCGCACCAAGTGACAACACAGGAAGTTCCACCTCAACATGATGAGAAACTTCTTTCCTGTGAGGGTGACAGAGCCCTGGGACAGGCTGCCCAGAGAGGCTGTGGAGTCTCCTTCTCTGGAGACTTTCAAGACCCATCTGGATGTGTTTCTGTGTGACCTGCTCTGGCAGGGAGGTTGGACTTGATCTTCAGAGGTCTCTTCCAACCCTTATGATTCTACAATTCATGACCTGCATCCAGTGTAGATGAAGGCCAGACAAGCCCAGCTCCTTTGCCTTGAGAAGACAATGAATGACTCATGGGCTTCAGTCTCCTCTCATTTCTGCTTGAAGTGTGTGATTTCACCCCTCATCCCACAGGCTGACAGAAACCATGATGGAATTTCCAGTGGGGACACACAACACACACCCTCCCCTCTCCTCTGCCCCTCTGTGCAGACTCCTCTCTAGGCCAGGGTACTCTGAGAAGCAGACACACCTGCACAAGAGCGGTGAGCCAGGGCCTCTGCCACTGCCCCTGGCGCAACGTGGTAGGATTTTCACATGAAGAACGAGAGAGAAAGCCAAAGCCTTTAGAGGGGTCCCCCACAGGTTGGCACTTCACCCCTCACGGCCCCTGAGCCACCCTGAGCAGGGCCGGGCTGAGGCAGCAGCACCACGGCCCTGAGGGACAGTGCGGAGGTACCGGGAGGTGGGCAGGGACTGTGGGGAGAGGGCGGGGAGA
>NW_009953004.1:4070404-4086298 GCF_000747805.2 Chaetura pelagica
CGCGTCCAGCGGCCCCACGCACACACCCCGCGGCAGCCCCGGCCCCTGCGAAGCCCCCAGACCCTGCAGAGCCTCCGGCGCGATGCGCAATGCCAGGAACTGAAGATCTGGGAGATCATGTTCTTATTTCTTTGCACTTCTCCAGGGGGGCCCTGGCCTCCAAACCCAGCACAAACACAGGTCAAAAGCAGCGGGATTTGGGCGGGGGGGGCAGAACTCCAGAAGGAGGAAGGCAGAGTTACAGGGGGGTCCTCTACAAAATTATGTCATACACTTGCAGTGACTCTGACCTTTGAATGGTCCTTTCCACTCATTTGGCACTAGGATGCTTGAACTTGGAGTTTCCAGCTGTTTCCAAACCCAAAGAAGCACGTGTGTGGCTGAAGCTGTTCACACTCCCCTCAGCTCCAGCATTGGGTCTAATGAAAGGTAACACCTCTGTGTACAAAATGTTTTTATAATCTCGTACTATGGCCCAGATTAGAATCTATTTAGATGGATCTAGATCAGGTACTAATGTCACAGGCTGGAACACCTCAACTTGCAGGATTTCCTTCATTTGATGTATTGCCAATTAGCATCAACATTTAATTACCAATTCAGGTATTGGTGGGGGCCAAGATTACGAACAAACAGAGACACACTTTTCCTCACCCTTCCACAAACTCAACCTCAGTCAAACCCAACTCATTCTCCACCCCATTTTCCTGCCTCAACATCCCTTGTTTACACCAGTCCTTCTCAATCCCTTCAGCGAGGGAGGAGGTGTCACAGGAGGTCAAGTTCAGTGCCTAACTCTTCCTGACAGTCCTGGTTTCCTATTAATTTACTTCCATTGCTCCTGGTTTCTTAATTGCTACCTCTGCTCAAGAGCCTCCAGGGGCCACAACTCCCTCAGGGTTGTCCCCTGGTGTGTGTTGTCCATGGGCTGCGGTTCCCCCAGAGTTATGCTTGGGACAGAGCACCTCCTTCCATGGCTGGGTCACCAACACTGTTCCCTTCAATCTGACTCCTTCACTCCCTCCTCCCACATCAGCTCCCACATCTCCTTTTGTGCATGTTCCTTGTGCCTCCAACAGCTGTCATTCCTTCTTAAATATACTTGAGCACAAGTGCTACATGCTTCTCTCAGTTACTGAGCTTCTGATTTTCAAAGGGGATTTTTTACACTGGTTCATGTTATTCCAACCATGATCATGTTCCCAGAAAAGTGAATCTCATATGTCTAAAAGCCTGGTTTTATTTTATGGATATGGTAGTACAGCAATGGGAAAAAGTAATATTTGGAGAATTTAGCAGATTAGATTATGGCACATTACAATTCAGTGACATGTAACATCTCAAATTCATAGAAAGTGGCTCTCTCTGATAGCAAATGTCAGCACTCAAATTATCAGGTTATCAGTATCTTCTTGCTAACTAAACAGCCTGGATCACAAAGCCAACCAGCACACTGTTTTGCATTTGGAACAGCTCTCTCTCCTCAAGCTTCTCAAATTAGGAAAAAAAAAAATTCTGCCCTACAGTTAAAGAACCAAACCTTGCAAAATTCCCAGGAGCTAATTAGAATAGCAGAATTCCTTAAAATTCAAAGGAGAGGTGAGTTACATACAGCTTAGATGTTTACTGTCACCTGCCAAAACATGAAGCCATACACTTCAGTCCAGATGCATTCAGGAAAGCACTTAGGCTCTTAGCTTTAACTTGCTAAAGACCTTAACATTAAGTTTGGTTTAAATAAGAGATTTGCCGAACAGGCTTTACACTGACCAAGACCTCAACAGTCTCCTACAGCCAGTCACAGAAAGCAACAGTGTTAACCAACAGCAACACTAAAATTAGGACAGGAGTCATACAGGAGTTGGTTCCAGTTACTGTTTGCTTTACTTTCCAACCTCCATCTGGTTCCTGATGTCTGACACATCCATGGGGACACGCACTGTCACACCATCCATTGACTTCTTAACACACACCTGGCAGCCAAGGCGTGACCTGAGAAAAAAACTTTCAGTGAGGCTCAGTAAAGGAAAACATTCCTCACCTACATCAGGATGCCAGCCCCAGGCTGGGTTTTCACTAAAGTTCCTCTCAGAGGTCTCCTGTGCCCCAGGAGAGCAGCTCTAGAGGCACAACCATAATACAGAACAAATCCTGACCCCTTGGAAATAGGGCTGAGGTGCTGGGGACGGTTGAGAATTTACAGCCATTAGCAGTGGGGCTTACGTCTCAGTGAGTCCATATGCTAAGTCCAGCATGTCCAGCTCTTCATCTGAGATGGCATCCAGCTTTTGGAAGGTGTCCTTCTCAAAGATGAGGTGACAAGTGGAGCAGGCTAATGTCCCTTCACATGCACCTGGTGGAGAAACAGCAAATCAGAAAAACCAAGGGAGGTGAGAGAGATCATCCTCAGGAACAGCATGAGAACAGGCCCTTTAACAGACCTGGAACATGTCAAGAGAGATGCCAGGAAACACAAGAGATGGATGAAAATTTCAGCCTGCCTTTTCTCTGGGAGGATCACAATCAGTATTCAAATTTGTAAGTCAGGTCTAACCAGCCAAACATATTGACATCAGCTGTTGCAATCCCAGGGGTGACAATGGGATGTCACACAGTGTGGTGAGCCAGCCTAGCAGCAGCTGCTGGGGAAGAGAACCCTGTTCATGGTCTCACCAGAACAGTGGCATGTGTACAGTTACATTGTTCCCAGATATCCACAGGTCACAGCAGAGACACAAAAATCCCGAGAGTATATACTCTCATGCAACACCTACCAAACCCATCAATGGCCAAGTTTTGATTAACTACCACTTGCAGCAAACTCTCCCCTTCCGTGGCTGTGGCCGTCAGTCGCTCTCCATCCCGATTTATGAAGTGCACTGTCACCTGCTCTGCAGAGCTGCAAGACAAGTTTGCAAAATCAGAGAAGCCCACCCTTTCCTACATACCCAGCACTGATGTCTTTTGGCTGAGCACTACAGAGGTGGAAGGAAGTGTGCACACAGACCCTTTCTGGGAAGATTACACCACACATCAGCAAAATTCAGATTGTCACTTCTCATTGACAGTCAGATCTGAGATGGCTGAAAATATTTCACACTTTAACAAACATCCCTGCACATGAACAAGTGTAGAACAAGAGAACCAGCATCCATGCTGTTTGATATGAAGCCTGGAAACCCTGAAACCAGTGAAACTAACAGCAAACATGGCTCAGAGCTCTGAGAATTTCTAATATTGTCTCCTGGTTCCTTGCAGTGTATTTGCAATACACACAGAATGCAAAATGTCACGTTACAGCACATCTGCCAGCTAAGGAAGTACTTTAATGCCCACAGTGCCAGGCACTCTCTTGGAAAGCCACAGAGACTGGAAGTAGGACTTGGTTAAATGGGAATTGTCCATGGGATAGCAGCAACACTGGCAAGGACTTAGGCTGCCTGCTCGGCCCTCTCTGCTCTGAGACAGATTAAAAAGAAACCTGTGGAGATCTGTGCTGATTTTCTTTTAATGTTAAGCACAGAAAACTACAAGAATCAAGTTTAAACAATTTCCTTTGCCCTTTCTTAACTCACAAGTGGCAGAGGTAGATTATAGGGGATGCACCCAACTGAATAGGGGACAGGAAATAATTCCTGTAAAAACAATGGAAAAGGGAGAAGAAATAATCTCCTCTTTCAAGTCTGCAGGTTTTACCCGTTCCAATTCACACGAGTCACAATCACCCTCTAGATCTAATCCCATTTACCTACTAACAAACACTGCACTACATCTCTAAGTGACTAAGGATGATGTTCCTTAAAATGTTGTGACATAGACCTCACCAACAAGACTGCAGGCACAGGAAATTCCAGTCCTCTCTTTGGAAAGCAAATCCCCATATTCCATGAAGATTTGAAAGTGGAGAAAATAGATGAAACTGTTTATTGCCTTCTCAGCTCTTTTATTTTCAGTTGTGTCTTGATTGAACTAGCAGGACAACACAGAGGCCACTGCACCCTCATCTGAGGCACCTGGCTTCCTCTTTTTCAGAAAACTTCAGCAGAAAACAATGCCTGGGCCATAGACTCCAACAGGGTCCCCTGATTATGAAAACAGCACTGAAGTTAACACCCAGACCATGCTGCAGAGGAGAAATTCCAACCGATTATTCCCTTAAAAAAAAACAAACAAAAAACACCTCAAACTCTCTATGACAAACTTTCTCAATCTAATGAAGGGGGTTTCAAGAAGGTTCTTCTCCCTGACAGTGTTTTTCCCAAAAAAGATACTTTCCAAGGCCATACGAAACAGTGAGATGCCTCCAAGTACTTGGAGAGAACTTCAAAAGCAGCAAACCAATTAGAAAGAAAACCCATTGATAACAAGTCTCCGTAAATCCCATTACACAGGGTTATCAGTGCAACTTTAGTCTGAGGTAAGATAGCTAAATGCTTTGTTGTATTTTCTGTGATGTTGGTTGGGTCTTTTTCTCAATGTCTAGCAGATCAGTTTGACCCAGATTGTACTGGTCTAGGAGATCTAAAAATTCCTTTTCTTTTTCTCAGAGAAATGCCATCTCCTGAATTATCCCTAGGGAACAGAGAGGAAGAGCTGGCAGGGAGTGGGCCTGCTGTAGAAAGGTGGCTCAGGACTCTGTGCCAGGCAGCCCTGTCCTCTCAGCACATGAGATGGTCTGCTCCTACACCTTGATTTCCTTCTTGAGGAATGTCCAGCCTTCCAGGAATCTGGAACTCACGGCCACCACCTGCCATCTCCCTGCCAGGAGAGCTCTCCAGCAAGGCAAGGCAGCAGCTCCCAGTGTCCTAGGGAGAACACTTTGCTCCCTGGAGCCACAGGCATTCCCTGCTCTGCCTTCCCAGCGGGACGTGAAATCCAAGAGAATTTGCAGCTCCCAGAGCCCCACTGTGGCCAGCAGCAGCTTCCCCGAATACAGCAGGACCATGGCCCAGCTCTCCAACACACCTTGCCCACCATCCCCATTCCTCCAAGGCTGGTAACCAGGCCCCAGTGGTCAATGGACTCTTGTGCCATGTAGTGACAGAATTATCATGGTTGGAAAAGACCTCTAAGATCACCAAGTCCAACCATCCAGTCGGGACTGATGAGGGGGAAGGGAAATCTTAGAGTTTACAATGTGATGTTTAATATAAATATATATCCCCATCTATTTGATCTCAAATGACAGGTGTCAAAGGAAACATTTCAGGAAGATACTGCCTATTTAGCTGCTTTCACCATAAGAAAGGCAGTCTCAAGCAAGAACAAGAGGCTATATATTTGTTATATATTTCTAGTGGGCCTCTCTGGGTTCTGTCATTGTCTTTATGCAATTTGACTTCATATATATAATGAGAAAAATTGGCACCCTGCCTCAGTTCCTTGATATCCATTTACACTTAATTCTCTTGAAGTGCACATCACGTATCTCCCAACAACGCAGACTTTTCTGTGTCAGTAGCATGTCCACTGCTTGTTAAAAGCCTCTGCTTTTACCTGCATCTTCATGCTCAAGATGCAGGCCACCAGCAGTGCTCTTCACAGCTCCAGGAGTAGGGAGCAGCACCTCCCAGATGAGCAGCACCTCATCCACCCAGTCCTGCACAGGTCTCTCTCCTCTCCCTTCCATGGAGCAAGGTGGAGGCAAGTGTGTGTCCCTCCCTGAAAAGGTCCTTTCCCACCAAGGCTTCACATCCTACTCACCTGGACTCCCCAGGGACATCCCAGAGCTTCTGCGTGGAGCTGAAGCCTCTTCTTAACGCACGTGCAGCTGGTGTGTGGTGCTGCTGAGTCGTCCCACAGAGAGGGAAGAAGCAGGTTTTGCTGATGTTCAGGCCCCTCCGCAGGAGCCCAGCGGTGCCTTGAGCCATCATGCTGCCTCGGGTCCTACTCCACAGCTCCTGGGCTGTCCTTTGTTGCAAAGCCAAATGAGGAGTTATGAGCACAGCTGAGGGGGGGAGAAAAAAATGAAGGGAGGGAACAAAACAAAGAAAAAAAACTAGGCCAGCCTTCCTGGGGGTGGAGGAAGGGAAGGAGGACGGATAGGAAGGACAGACAGAATGTGCTTGGATTTTGGTGCAGTTCAACCCATCAGGACATGGGAACTGGGTGAGGCATGGTAACACAAGCACCAGCTCCAGATACCAACCCACAACCAATGCTCACCTTGTTTTGTCTTACAGAATTCCCTTTGAGGAACGCATTTCAGGAACAATATTCATTGCAGTGCCCAGTGACAAAAGTGGTTGCCAGCCAAGGGCTGGGAGAGCAGACAGGCAGGAGCCCTGACAGATGCTGCCTTGGGAAAAGGGACAGGGCAGCTCTCACAGCACTGGAGTGGGAGAAAGAATTACAGATTCTGCTCTTTGCAGAGTTGTCATCCAGCCACATTGTCTTCCCCAACACTGCAGAATCCCAGCCCTAAATGTGAGTTTTCACTTGCTTCACAGGAATCTCAGAATGTCTTTTGGTAGCAATGGAAGGGCCCTAGAGGTAGCTCTGGTGAGAATCTGAGAAGCTCCCCCTGCTCCAAACCAGCCCAGGAACCTTTAGAGGGACAACAGATGAACCTCTGCCATTAACATACGAAAGGACTGAGATAAGATCTGAGCAGAGCCAGAAGTTAAGAACAGCTGTGCTGTAGGAGCAGAGCAGTGCTGGTGGTTGGTGAGGAAGAAGGTTCCCGAGCAGAAGTTTCCCTGCAGCCCATGACGAGATGGCAGCTGTGCCCCTGCCCTCAAGGAGAAATGTGGTGGAACATTCCCTGGCGGTGCCAGGAGGGGTGAACTTGGCCAGTGGGCTTGGGTTTTGTGGCCAGTGGAATCAGATTCCTGGAGGAGAGGCTGTGGGAGGATCTGCCATGGGAGGGACCCGTGGGGAGCAGGGCAGGACTGTGAGGAATCCTCTCTGAGGAGGAAGGAGCAGCAGGACCCACCAGCCTGAACTGACTCTAAACCCCATCCCCTGTGCTACTGGGGGGAGGGAGGGAGAGAAACTGGGAACAAAGGGATTTGGGTGGGAAGAAGGGAGGGGGGTAACGTGTGTGAGCCCTGCTCTGGGGGTGTCTGTGTCCTGTGGGCAGTGTGAAATTATTATTATTACCCAAGTTGAGTATCTTTTGCCCATGACCTTAATCGGTGAAGGTCCCTCCTTGTCCTTTGTCTCAACCCATGAGCTTCTAGTTGGGTTTGTCCTCCTCATCCCAGAGTGTGTGTGGGGAAGTTGAGTGAGAGGCCATGGGGCTGATTCTTTGTTGTTGTGACAACAAATGACAACATTATTGGTGAGCCAGGCAGGAGAGAGACAAGGAACCACAGGGCAAGAAACTTCAGCCTGAGAATGAGAACTGGCTGGAAACACACTCCCAAAAGTGGATTCATAGTGTTGAAGAGAATTGGAAATTTTTGGCTTTTCACCCCAAAATGAAAATTTTCCACCCAAAGCTTTCTGGTTGGAAGGGAATGCTTGCTTCAAAGACATGCAGGAGCACAAGTATTTTTCATAAGGGAGAAGGGGGATCCTATTCTTCAGTCCAAAGTTTTAAATGTAAGTTAATTCAACCATATCACTGAGATAGTTTCAGTAGAGAGAACCTCAGGTTCAATAGATACAGGATTTAAAATAATAATAATAATTAAAAAATCTGTGTTGTTTTTTTTTTTCTAAGAGGAAATTCAGTTTCTCAAGTCACCAAGTTTCCTCCATTCACTTTGCACTTATTAGAGCAGCACAGAGGAATATTTCATTCTGTCTCACTCTCATTTGCCAAGGGCAGGCTGGGCACCACTGCTCCCATGACAGGTCATCTGCCAGAGGGATGTGCCCTAGGAGAAGTTGGAGTTGTGTTTGCAGGGCAGCAAACTGATCTCAGCCTCCTTGCTCTTTTTGATCAGCATGGGCCCAGCTCAATATTTGATGGGCTTTCCAAGGGACAATCACAGCCTTACAGCACCTTGTGCCAGCCCCTATTTGTCCCACAAATGCATTTTCTTTTCTGCTGCAGAATTTGCCCCTCAGATTTTTTCAGGCCATCAGTTCTGGCTGGTGTCCCTGCTCTGTGGCCCCTCACTTTTCCAGGTGGTTAGCTCCCTCCTGCAAGCTGCCCTGAATACTTAAGCCTTCAAATCCAAATTCCAGGGCTCGATCTCATCCCTGAATTTAAATCCATGCAGCCTCTGCAGCTGAGTCTGCCTGGTCCTGCCTTTGCTTTTCAGGCACTGCAGGGGTGCAAAGAGGCAGCCCAGCTGGCTCAGTAATTTCCACAGAAGAAAAGCAAGGCTTGCCCTGAGAGACACAAGGAAAGGGGCCACAGCACATACAAACAAACCACAAAGCATCTTATCTCTCCAACAAACCTTGAATTGGGAGATACACTAGATATATGTGCAGCAGTTTTCACAGCAAGGACATTGGTGTGTTTGCCTGGCACTGATCTCTCTCCTTGCCAGGCACAGGGAGCACAGCAAGTGACAGGTCAATGCCACCCAACAGGAGAGAGGCCAACACAGAGGGAAGTCAGATCTGCAAGCATCACACCGAGCCCTGCAGGGAACTGGGAAGCAATGAAGGGGACAAGGGGTCCTCTGGTGTCAGCAGGAGCCACACCAGGAGAGAGGATCAAGTCCTATAATGAGCTCAACAGCCTCTTTTAAGGCTTTTGAAACAGGAGGAAAAGGGCAGAAGTAAGAACCCCTTTTCCCTCCTCTCATGAGTTTCACCCAGCAGCAAGCCCAGAAGTAAACGCAGCCTTCCCAGAGTAAACCACTGCTCATTTGCTCACACAAATAGAAAGCTTTGCAAATTAACACTCCTTCTAAAAAAAAACAAACAAAAAAAACACAAACCCCAAACAAACAAACAAAGAGCAAAGAAACCCCAACAACTAAGTATCCTTGCCTTAGAAAAAAACCCTTAAAATATTCTCTTGGAGGTCAGCACAGGCTTCATGGACAGGGCAGGAACAGCTGAAGACCCCTTAGCTGTTTCACAGAAGTTGGGCAGAAACCAAGTTTCACCAGTGTGCACAGAGGCACCCCCTGCCCGCAGGTCTAGGGACTCTCATGCAAACATCCAGAAGAGATAGAAGGTGCCATTAAGTCCACACAATAACTGACCAAATCAGTGCCCTGATCCCATAAGAAGTTCCATGATAACATTGCAGCCTTCTACAGCCAGGAGCACACTCAGACTCCCCAGGTACCAGCCCCAGCCCGTCTGACCACCCTCAGAGTTTCAGTCCTTCTGTGGGCTGGTTCAGTAGATACAGGCACAGTCAGATTTGCATCCATTCCTTTGGGCAGAAAACACTCTATGCAAATAGCTCTGACCACAAGAGCTCTCCTGTAAACCTTGAGGCTTCCAAGAGACCCTAGATGGAAGGTTTAAAATCACCCTGTTACTTTTCTGCCTCTCTGAAAGCAGATGAAAATCATTATGCAATCCTGTAGTTCTGAACATACACATTAACACAGTCCTAGTGATGCTGCAGATCTGGGGTTGTGAGATTAACTTCACAATCTTGATTGGAATCAAGATTTGATAAACTAAGTGATAGAATTTACTTTGTGAAAGAGCAGAAGAATCTGGAGGAGCAGCAGCCTGTCCTGCAGGAGAGGGGAGAGACAGACATCACATACAGGCAGAAAGGCCCAGGCCCCATCCATGTGAGTTGCAACACATGCAGAAAGTTTACAGATGTCATCCAGACAAGAAAATTGGAGCATTTTATCAGATCAGTGTTTGACAAAATCCCAGGTGCTCAACAGAACTCCCAAAGGACAAGTGTGCAGCAGAGAGGGAGGAACTCAGCAAGCAGCTCAACAAGTGGTGACAAAGCTATAGGCCCGCACTGTGGCCAGCAGGGAAGTCATTGCTCCTTTATGGACTGGAGCAGGCAGGACTGGCCCACGTTCTCCCAGGGCTGTGGGAAAGCAGGCTAGGCACACAAGGGAGCTGGAAGTTGGAGCTGAGCTGAAATGGGTCACTAGTTTCAGCCATTACTCTACTGCCTTGGAAGAAACATAATCCTCTGTGCCTTGTTTTACATCTCAGAGAAATGGAGGAAATTATTCTTGGCTGACCCTTCAGGAGGACAAGGGATGATGTACCACACACACACTTGAGACAGAGGAAGGTTCTTGCTAGTGCTGCACTGGCTCAGCCAGGGCCAAGAGGCAGCCAGAAGCAGGACCGTGCTGCTCCAGAGGATAAAGGCTCAGGGGATGGAGCCAGAGCTGCAGGTACATAGACCCAGGAGTAATGAAGGTGTACAGAGCACAGCTTAAGTATGCTTAACTAGAACAGCTCACCCCCACCTCCTATCCAGCCTACCACCTCACAAACACTCCTGTGAGGAAGCAGGCAGAGGCTGCTTACACACCCAGAACCAAATCCATGGAACAAAACTAAGATTCCCCTTCCCCACTGTCACTATGAAAACCCATTAACTGCCTTTCCCATTTCAGAACAAGCTTCTAGTAAGAGCAAATAGGACAACCTGTGCTTGTTCTGCTTTGCCCAAGCCCACAGGGCCAGGGCCAGAGTTCTGCCAAATGCACTGAGCACAAACCTGCACGAGTCAACACTTTGCTTCCCTTGTGTGTGCTCAAGGCTCAGGTGCCACCTGATAGAGACTGGAGCTTCAGGGAGGGAAACTATTTAGTGCCTCAATGTCTACATCTCTCAAGACTGCTCTTGACCTGCTCTGACCTTTCTCTAGATATTCAGCAACCTTCTGAGAATCACTACAAACAAAAGGAGCTGGCGCCAAATTTTCAACCCTGGAAGCAAGAGGGCAGTGATGCACTGATCTGATATGGGCTCACTGCAACAAGGAAATGAATCCACAACAGGGCTCCTTGACAGTAGCCACCTCTGGCAATATTGCGGCTGCAAGGCTGGGTGAAGGCCATAAAGATATTACAGTGCCCCAGCCAGAGCCTTTGTGTGCAGATGCTTTGCTTCAGTCAGTCAAGGATGCTTCAAAGATGGATGGGAGAGCAGCACTGGGGGTACAGCCAGCCTTCAGCGTGACCTCCCAGCTCCACAGCAGCATATCCCACATCCCCTTGACTCTTCAATCTTGATGATTGAAGATCAACTCTGGCTTGTATTTCTTTAACAGATGATGTACCAGAGGCAACAGCAATCATGGGGTGCTTGTAATTTTCCAGCTAGCTCTGCTCAGAAGAAAAGTGCATCAATGGTACTAATATGTGCCCAGAAGGAATGAATTCTCAACACAAGTCAGAAGTATGGTCCATTCCAGGAGTTGCCAAAATTCCTTTCTGCACTCTCAGCACTACTCTTTCCTTAATATCTCCTCTTCATTCTCCCCCTATATCCCCACTCCATCCTGCTACCTATCCTGCGAAAGTCCATCTTAAAATTACTAGTAACTTTCAGAGACCTATAACTTAGCACTAGATGTTCCTTCAGGCATCATCCAGTTATAAGGACCTGCACCCTTGTCCACAAACTGCACTTTATATAGCTGCAGACCCAGAAGACCAAAGCCAGTCTAAGAGTAAGTTGCACTGCTTGATAAAGCCACATCCCAGAACCTGCAAGAAGACAGTGTTTCTGGTCCCCAGCTCTTCTGAGAGCCCTTTATGGTCCAGTTTGTCCCTGTCCCACAGACAAATGCAGCTTGGCCCTCAAAACTTCTAGGTGTGACCTAAACTGAATCTGCAGTGTATCACAGACAAACAGCAAACACAGCAGCAGCTCTCTGCACAACCTAGGTTAGAAGAATGGAGTGTTTGGATTTTTTTTCCACTACATGATCCTGCACAGAAGCAGTCTTTAGCTGCTTTGCACTTTTATTTTTTCAAACTGAATATAGATGTACCTAACCAGAGAATTATTAAGCCTCAAGACTCCACAGATATGAGCAAGAGAATGCCAGGAAAGCCAGGCCACTCATGCAGAGGAAACATAAGCACAAGCTGAAAGGTTTTGTCCATCCAGAAGAAAGTGCAATAAAAGCAACAAGAACCCCATTGGTGAGAGCAACCTTCCCAGACCAGTGCATTCTTCACTTGAAGGCTGCACAGGAAGCAGTTCCTACAGTGGTGTTGAGGTTTTTGGAATGCTGGAAGGAACAAGACAGACCCAACAATGGAGACCGGGTCCATGCCAGGCCTGCTGAGGATTGCAGAAGTCTCCATTGCTCCACTTCATATTTTGTTCACAGAGAAGATAAGGTTTCTCCTCTAGCACCAGAACTCCAAGCACCAACATGTTCTGATGAAACCTCTGCCTCACTCTGCAGTGCGGCAGCCACAAGTTCTGCAAAGCCCCTCTTGACAACCACACAGAATCAGCTGCAGAGACCAAACAGCTCATTAGCACAATCGTGGCAGCAGCCATGCTCCTCCATCTCAGGCCCAGTCCTGAGACCTCTAGGAGCACAGGCAAAGACTGCCATGGCAAGGTGGCAAAACAAATAGGATTGAAAACCCTCTACCCTGGTAGAGGGTCAGGCAAGACAGACCCAGCAGGACATCAGGGGTGAGCAGTAGCTTTGGGGCCCAGCCACCCCCCAGACTGACTGTGCACCCAGGCACCACAGGCACTCACTGCAGCAGATTCCAACAGCACTTCCTCCTCCTCTGCGTGGCCAGTCCGTTTGCAGGTTAAACACACAAACTCATACTCTAGGTGCCTCCACACAGAAATGTGACTTCTAGGACCAGCTCCATCAGACAGTTTGGAGGGCTGGGGAGGGGAAAGGGTTGATATTCCAGCAATTGCTTTCCAGGACTCAGGTAGGATTACAGAATCATACAATGGTTTGGGTTGGAAAGGACCTTAAAGATCATCCAGTTCCAACCCCCCTGCATGGGCAGGGACACCTCTCACCAGCCCAGGTTGCTCCAAGCCCCATCCAACCTGCCCTTGAACACTTCCAGGGATGGGGCTTCCACAGCTTCTCTGGGCAACCTGTTCCAGCATCTCACCACCCTCAAGAGTGAATAATTTATTCCTAATGTCTAACCTAAATCTCCCCTTTTCCAGTTTTAATCCATTACCCCTTGCCCTCTTACTCCCTGCCCTTGTCACAAGACCCTTCTCACAAGCCCCTTCTCCCAGCCTTCCTAGAACCTTTTCAGGCACTGGAAGGTCTACTCAGACTCTTCTCTTTTCCAGGCTGAACATCCCCAACTCTCTCAGCCTGTCTTCATAGGAGAGCTGCTCCAGTCTGGACTTGCTTCAGGAGCTCCATGTCTTTCTTATGCTGGGGGCTGCAGAACTGGACACAGTGCACCAGGTGAATCTTCTTATCTACAAGCACATAGAGCTTACCTCTGGGGAACCACAAGGCAGACCTGGTCAGCTTGGAGACACAGCACTAGACTCAAAGCAAGCCTTAAGTAACCAGCCAGACACCATCTGTTTAATTTCTCTGAACTTTATTGGCACTTTAGGAAGAACAAGGTATGGATTTAAACAACTCCTCCAAATGGGAAAAAAAATGCCTTAATATCAAGGTTCTCTCTGCAGGTAAGCACATGGACCCATGAATTACTCCACAACCTTACAGAACTGATGTTCTATTATAATCCAGTAAAAAGACTGGTCAAAAAACCTCAATATAATTTACAGCAACAAAAAAATAAAACAAGAAACAAGCCAGGCAAACATGTGATAAAGTACTTCCCTCCCCACAATGCCAAGAGGAGCAGCCATCCAATTCAACTGGAACATGGAGAGGAAGAAGAAAAATTCACTGTATTCTAATAGATAAAAAAACCAAACATGTCTACAAATCTCACCTTAATACTGAAAGCTTCTTACATTAGTTTTCTTGCAAAATATCATTTCTTTACAATACAGTATACATTTCCAAGAGAAGGAGGACCATAACCACATCCTCCACCCCATGACTAATATTTTCTAATTGTGCATAGCTAGAAGTATTGAAATCAAATATCATTAAATACCACTGGAATATAATACTGGTTAAGAAGAAGGCAGGGCTGAAACAACTACAAAGAGTTAGGCGGAGTCACTGGCACAAGCCGCTCTATTCCTATATTGGACCTTTTGCAATTAGAACGATTAAAAAAACCCTATAAACAGCAGTCATGCCAGCATCATAACACATGAGCTCAGCAGTGTTGTGTGACCCATCAGAGCAGGAAAGGCTTACTGGTTTATTATTTGAACGCATATTCCAGACACCATACGTCAGCTTGTTAGGAAATTATTGAAGTGTAAGAATGGCTTTTCTCCCCCCAAATGCATCAATTGTTGCCATGGACAGAGCAGAATTGCTGAGAACCAGCTTTAAAGCACCAAAACAGAAGTGTAAAGGGTGTCCTGTTCCCCCAGTAATGAGACTCCTGTGGAGCCAGTGCCAATAACCCTTCGGTATAGAAACAGGCAAATCAGTCCTGATCCATTTAGCCACTATCTTTCATTTGGGATTTTAAAAGCACTGAGGTGTGTTGTTTTGGCCAACCAAAAACTCACCATGTGGTGTCCCCTCCAGAAGCAAGCTGTGTCCAGGGGAGAAAAGGTGACTTACCTGGGTATTTGGAAGCAACACACACTAAGCTATGCTTCAAACAGAGGTTGGTTGGTATTTGTGTCTATCTCCACACAGACATGTATTGCTTCCAAAAAAATAATACAGCACTGATAAGGTTGTTTCTAGAAACCCAAGAAATTCCTGGGAAAATACTGCAGTTTGTTAATACTATCACCAATATTTCTTTTTGGCACAGTCCCCCTTTGCCTTTCCCATTAGGCAGGGAGCTGACAATGCTCTAGCATTCAAATAGCTTCCTTCTACCACCACTAGCAGTAATACCATTCAAAGGGGGAACCCACAAAACTGAGAAAGTCACAAGATTTAGGATCATGCTAGGCAAGAAAATAAATCACAGGCTAGCCTGATTACTTCCTATAGGGGAAGACTGATCCAAGGAAAGCAAAGCAGAGGGGCACTCCATTGGAGGTAAAATCCATTTTTATGAGGCCTCTTCTGAATGTTAACATTTCCTTCTATGAAGGATCAAGGCAAAATCCAATTAACCCTGAGCATACATGGCTGCTTTCTCCCCAGAAATGGCAGGAAGGATTCTGGGTAGCTACAGCATGGATAGGTTGGAAGACAGGAGGTGATGGGTATCACAACAATTGGAAGAAATGGCCCTCAGGACCGTTCTCACAACCACTACTGTTCCATTTATGAGAGACAGAGCCTTCTGTTCCCAAAGTTAAAGGGGCAGAGCATCCACCTGGGGAAGGAAAAGCACTTAACCCAGGGATCTGGCAGAATATTAGTGAGGATTAAGGCAGCAGTTGGACAAATACCTCAGGATTCTCTTCTCTCAAGTGCTGCTTGAAGCCAGGAAGACAGATGTGGTCTGATACCCAGGTACAAGAGTAGTTTTTGGTCCCCAGCTGCTGATCACTTTTAACGATTGTATCTAGTATAAACTAAAGACATCTGAGCTACAGTAGATCTGTACACAGTCATAAGGCACCAATCACTATGAGCTAAAAAGGCCTCTTATGGAAAAACCTGAAATCCTATTCACACAACTAGAAATGTACTGGTTCAGGAAGGAAAGAGAGAGCGACAGGAATTTTTAGTCTTTTACATGTCTGCCTTCCCCTTTAGGTTTCCATTAGCAAGCTCAAAAACAAAGCCAGTGTTCTTTAGCTATCTCTGCCTCACTGGTTACATTCAAGTCAGAAAAATGACAGCCATGCCATGAGCAAAGCCATTTACCAGAGACAAAACTTCTGGAAAGCAGGGAAGTTGAGGCTCCAAACTGCACAGCATCAGTGGGAATATTCCAAAGGCCTCTTCATGATTATAAAATTCAAAGTTAAATCCAGTTGAACAACTAAAGGTTATATCAGCAGGCACACTACAGCATC
>NW_009953004.1:4086322-4122807 GCF_000747805.2 Chaetura pelagica
GCAGGAACACTACAGAATCTGGTCTGCTTATGCTTGAAGGACAAAAGCTTTGGTCTTTTAGAAATAAAAGTCTGTATTTTACCTCCAACCCTTCTTCTAAGCTCCAGCCTCCCATTCTCAACTACATGATTCAGACCCTGAATTAAGTCAGAAATGTAGACGCTGGCTACTAAGCTTAATAGTGAAACTTGCACAAGTTAGTAGGAAGGCACAGTGTCAAACTGTTAGCACTTAACCTAATTCAGTAAAAGCATCTGCTGGCCTCCCCACCCAAAAGGAGAGGACAGCAACACAGCCATTGCAGTAAGCAAAACCAAACTAAATGCAGTGAGACCTTACCCAAAGCCAACCATTTCAGATTCGGCCCAATATATGCCTGCTTTCCCAAGCCACCCCAGGAAGGTGTAAATAGTAAACTTTCTTCTGTTGCTTAACTCCTGCACTTGCCCAAAACCTGATAAATAAGACCATGGTCACTCTTCTGTAGTGGTTCCAGCATAGCACGATTACGAGGGAAAGGATGGGAGAGAGGAGAGAAGAGAGTGCAGGGCAGCAGGTGCAGGGGAGGGTTTACATGGACTCAAACTCATCGATGCGCTGCTTGGTGTTGCCCTGCCGGATCTGGCGGAGGGTCTTGTACTTGTCTCGGCCCAGACGCATGTTCTCAGCATGGATCATATCATTGGCTGTCTTCTTTGTTTCATCCCGAGCATTTGCCAGCTCAGAGGAAAGAGCCTTTGGAGAAGGGGAAACGGGTTAGCACATGCCAGAGACTCAAAAGCTGGACAAGGAGGTTACTTGCTGATCCTTCTAAAGATGCAATATCCATGGAGAAAGGAAGCAGATGAGCCCAAATTCTAGGCAATCTGCTCTAGATGGCCCTGCTTGAGCAGGGAAGTGGGACTAGATGATCTCAAGAAGTCCCATATAACCTAAACAATTTTGTGGTTCTCTGGAAGTTGTCAATATTTTTCACTAACACCTCAAGGCAGAAAACCTCAGGCAGCCTCTCACCCTATGTATCTTTGCTTAGCACAGTAAGAAAGGCTGTTTCCAATGTACTTCAGAAGAATAAAATAGAGGGATTCCTAAAGACAACAGGAACATCTGGCAGAATTTGAGCAATTACTAGTCATCTACCACAAAAGAAACCTGCAGCAGAAGATGAAGTGCACCTCTGTCACTCTGCCTGTGCATAACCACCACAGCATGAGGCAGAACAAGCAAAGCCTGCTGCCAGTTAGGCAGCTTAACATGACACTTGGGAAGTGCCAACAGCAGAACACTGGAGTTTCTTATGAGAAGGTGGTACAGCACTGCTCCCTCCATGCTGAGCCCCAGCAGGCTGCTCTCAGGGTTTTGCAATGCAACCCAGTCAGACAAGACAGTTACAGACAGCTGCTGGGCAGAAACTGGACCAAATTCTGCAATTCACTGAAGACAGAGCTGTGAACAGCTGTCAGATGGCTAGCAAGACTCACACAAGTACACTACATCTGACAGATGCTGCTTTTTGGCACTGCTTGAAAATACTTCACTACTTCTAATGAAATTGAGGGCAAGTGCCAGGAGACTAGATCTGCGCCTCTGCTCAATGGGTTAGCACCTAGCTGTCAAGGTCATGATCACCCCTCTTTCCCCTTTTTTTCAATACCAGCAATACCCCCTAGCTGCAATTAATGGCAAGAAGGACAGGAGTAGCACCCAAATACATATCCTCTCTGCTGCCAACTTCCTACCTTCAAGTGTTTCTGGACCCGTTCATTCTTCTCTGCCTCAGTGGTGCGCTCCTCCTCACTGCGATCTTTGATGGTGGCCTCCGACCGCAGCTCAGCGCTGGCTTCTGCCGCATTCTCATCCTGCTCATCATCGTGCTCATTCTCCGAGTGCATGGGCTCAGTGACATGAGGGGTGCTCATGGCAGTCTTCAACTCCTCTTTGGTCTTTTCTAGGTCCTCCTGCACCATCTGTGCCTAAAGCAGAGCACGACACAGGAAGTTAGTTACAGGAGGCCTTGCACCTCTCACACATTCAACTGGTGTGTTCCAAAGCTGCTCCGCCACAAGCATTTGCAAAGCTTTCTGCTGACTAATACTTCAGAGATTCAAGGAATGGTTAAATTCATGGAAAATAGACTATAGGCCTACTTAGTAAAAATACTTCTACATGGAATTAGGAAGAGGAATTTGGTCCACCAAGAAACCAAAGCCTGGTATTTACAACAGCCTCCTGTTCACAAATGGTCAGTAGAGTGTGGTACTTAGTGCAGTAGTTCAGGTCGCAGCACAGACTGAAGAGCAACTCCACAAAAAGTCCTGCCATTTGCTTAGGTTCTGCTTTACCTTCTGTTGCCACTCCTGAGCCTCACTCTCTTTCTTCTGCCTGGCCAGCTCCAGCTGTGTGATCCTAGCTGTGAGTTCTGCCATCTCAGCAGCCTGCAAAACAAAGGCTTTCAGTGGGGACAAAATCAAAGCACTTGCTAGCTGAAACATTTAGTCCAAGTCCTGAATAAAAACAGTATCTCTAGCATCTTTTGGTAAGCAGAAAGCTTTCCTGTAAACTTCAGCCCCACCAACATCTCCATGATACAAGAGAAAAGGAAGTAAAAATAAGTTTTTTGTTTGGTTGTGAGGTTTGTCATTTTTCTTCTCCTCCTCCAAACAGAGCTACAGAACACAATTCTTTGAATCCAAACCAGGGAAAGCAATTAGTGAGCTCTACATTCTGTTCTCAGCATCACAGAAAAAAAAAAAAAAAAGACAAAAAGAACAACAATTCAAATCTACTGTACAGACTTCTATGTAGGTACAAGTTCATCTGCTTGAGGCTAAAAATTAAGAACAAACTACACTTCCACACTATGTTTGTAGCCATGTTTGCTTCAAGAGCTGAGGTGCCTACCCTGTCACTATGTTCCCTACCCAAGCTTCAGCTCACCCACTTACCAGCTGTTCCTGAGTCTTTTGTTGATCATGGGATGCTTTCAATAGGGCCTCCTTTGCCTCCTCTGCTTCTCTACGTTCTTTAGCCAGCTTCTCTGCTTCATCCTGAGCTCGTTTTCTCTCCTGTTCCAGCTCCATGGCTCTGCGGGTCTGTTCTTCCAGTTCTGAAAGAATAGGGGAGTACAAATTAAGAGAAATCAAGTAAAGAATGGCAGTTAGAAGAGGAAGCTGCCTGTAACACCTACACTTCGAATGAACCTTTTCCTGCAGAGGGACAGGTAAGAGGGAGATGTAACATTGTAACTGGAGCAGGAAGGCTAAGAGCCAGGCCTATTCTAGGCCAATAGATTACTTGCCCAACTGATTTGCGGGAAAGCACCTATCCCAAAATTACATCCTTTAAGGCAGAGAAGAATACAGCACTTGGCTTGGGAACCACCACACTGTAACTCTGGGCAAGCAATTAGACAGGAATGACACCAGAGCACTGGCTGGTGTGACACTTGCTTCCCATTTTACTCCTCATCTACAGATGGTTTGGAATAAGACTTCCAACCAGCACAGGAACAACTGCAAGGTACTCTTGCTGCCAGAGGAGCATCTTGGCTGCCATCCCTCTCTTTAATGCAAGTCCTATTTCAACAGCTAAATATGGAGGGCTTACAGTCAGCTTCAGAAGGCTAAACCAGAACCCCAACACCAGTCAGCACCCAATCCTGGAGAGCCAAACAACTCAGAGGTGCTCATAGCTTTACTGCTTGAACACGTCTCACTCAGACTAGGCATCTAATGAAATACTGGAACATTTCATATTACCTTGCTGAGCTTTTTTAGTTTGCTCCTCAATTTGCTTGAGTCTCTCCATTAGCTCCTCCTTCTCACGTTCAATCTTTTCCTTCTCCTTTTCTGCCAACTCCCTCTTCTTCTTCTCATTCTCCAGCAGGGCTCTGACAAGGGGGAAGTCATAATGTAATTTCAAATTAACAGCTACTCAGGAACACTTTCTTGTGAAGCCATGAGCATGCCAGAGGTGCACACTACAGCACTCAGCTGAGGAGTTTTGTGCCCCTTTATAAAAGTGCAGATAGAAAAAGCTCTGCTAGCATTCATCTCAGTGGCAGGTTCACAATAGCAGTGTTATAAGGTAAATCTCCTCCTATCAAGATTCGTATTAGTCCCATCAAATAGACAGACCAATCTTTAACTACAAGAAAGTCCTAGTGGGTCACATTTGTGCCGAGTGTCATTTCCATCATTCCACTAGATCTACTGGAGCAGAAAGCAATCTGCTTTATTTTCAGCTCAAGCAGCCAAGCAGCTCAAGCTTTATTTTCAGCTGGCACTGCCAGCAATTTATTAAGCACAGGTGCAGTGACCAACCAAGTTCAGGTTACTCAGAACCCCACCAACCTCTCCATCTGTTTCTGATGCTTCTCCTCCCGAGCCTGTGCTTTCATCTGCTGCACCTCAATGGTATCTGGTTTACGTCTGCGCATGTAGAGCTCATGGTTCCCCATGCAAAGTGCCAAGATTCGTTTGTTAATCCGTAACCGAGGGGCATAGAATACAAAGTCCTTGGGACAAGAAAAAGGCATTAGACCTGCTCCTGTGTATGCAGCATGCTCCCAGACACTAAGCTTTCTAGAACTGCTAGCCAGCTTTTCTTAAGTGTCTAAATCATGGGTGGCAGCCAGAAAATTTTCTTTCAGGAAGGAACTTCAGCCTATAATACACGCAGGGCTGAAGAGCCCAACTTGCTGTCACAGTGTGCTGGACTTCTCGTGCAGCATCCCCAGCACAGCCACCTCTGTTGCATTACAAACACCACCAGGTGTGCCCACCAGGCACACACACTGACTTCTCCCACCTTTCTTCACACTTAGTTATTTAATACAACAGTCAGCCCAGGTGTCATGTTTTGTCTTACGATAGAAAGGGTGTTAAACATTAGGGATCATGCAGCTAAGAAGCCAAAATTTTAATTTCCATGTTGCTTCTTACTGGTGCTTTCTTGTCAATAGGCTTAATAACAAATTTCTTGTCATTGAAGGAAATATTTCTGATCTCGCTCCAAGGGAACCCGATTTTTGGTGTTAGCCTGTAAAAACAGAAAGCAAGAAGAAATAATAGTAATTTCAAATTCTTGACTTACAATGTAAAGCTCAAATTTTTACCAAATCTGCCCTCATATTCCAATACTCTTATGCTGACTGGCAAACAAAATCAGTCATGTAAATTAATTACAAGAAGCTGTTTTTCAATTACTTTTTTTTTCAAATGGAAAACAGAACTGGGGAATGCATCTGTGGCAGGAACAATAGGGATACAAGTTAAATTAGCTTGAAAAGGCTTGCCAATTTCTTGTATTTTTTGGTCCAAAGCCACACATTTTATGGATCATTCTTGCAGTGTCAAAAACACAGCCAAGAATCATACAGGAATTGTAGTATACTTAAAGGCTGAATTCCAGAAAAGATTAATTTTTAATGCCTTTATATTGGGAAAGAGCTGAAGGCAATGATGAAGAGAGGGGGTTTATTACCTGTCATTCTGCTCATAAATGTTGAGGCCAAGAGCATCTACACCTAGCCAGAGTTCAGAGCCTTTCTTGTTCTTAATGCTGAAGTAGTTCACACCGTACATTTCCAGATCCTGTGCAATTTTCAGGTACTCCAAGACAGCATCTTCTCTGCAGCATGCATAAAGAAAGCAGATATTTCTTTTTTAGTCTATAAGCCATTAGAGCAAGAAGGTGCTACCTTTCCACACGGGCAGAGCAGTATGAAGCTGAAAAAGGTTCCAAGCATCACCATTGCAGATAATAACAAACAAACTGCAAATTCAGTTTTATTTTACCAAGATCAGCCAGCTGATGTGGACTAGCAAGGGCAGAGACACATGAATCTAGTCACTCTGAGCACAATAACCTAAAGAATGCCAGCTCATCCTGAAGCAAGCCACAGTTTTTTGTATGCATTCATACATTACACACTAACATCACATACCACATTATGTTAAAAACAGCAGTTTCACACTGCATCAGTTACCTAATCATTCCTCGATGTTCCTCATGCCACACCTGGATCCTCTCCTCCCACTGGTCCTTGTTAAGCTTGTGCTGCTCCAGAACTCTAGAAAGAATACATGGAATGTCTGAGAACAGCCACTGCATTTATGCACACAGTCACATCACGCTCAAATAATGCTTCATCAAGTACTCAGCTGGCATCACAGCTCCCCCATAAAAATATTCCAGGAAACACCATTATAATATATACACTGGTCAGTATTCAGATTTCTCACAACTGTCAAGTTATATTCAGTTGTGCTTTCCCTATGGCATTACTTTTTGTTGTTTTGGAGCTTCTCTCACTACTTCTGATTAGAGTTTCTTCAGTAGCACTAGGATGTTTCAGATTAAAGCTCTTAATTAAATTAATACTAATCACAATCTTCAGAGAGGTACCCAACTATATTTTATTCCCAACAGTCCAATCAAGACATACTCCCAAAAAGTCCCAAACCCTTTAAGGCAAGGAAAGTCTAAGCCTACCCACGTTCACTGACCTCTGTGGGAGCAGTTTGTCACTTGCCAGGTACCCAGTCTTGTGCACCTCTTTGTTGAAGTCTCCGTATTTGGACTGGACGGCATAAGAAGCTAGAAGAACAGCTGTTTCTGGAGGGCAATAAATGTCATCATTCAGAATTGCCTCCTTCACTTGGAGGAAGAAAAGGCGCTGTGTGATGTCCTGGATCAGCTCTTCTGCCACATCCTCTGGGTAGAACTTGGCACGGAATTTGAAAAGCAGGGGGCTTTCTTTGCGTACATCCTGTGCTGTTACCTGGAACAGAGTTACCAGATGTTACAGCCTGCACACCAAGTGAGGGGGCAGGTTTACAACCTGCATTAGAAAATAAATCCTCCTAACGTAGAAGTGAGTGGGCAAAAAAGCAAAGATTTTCAGTTCCTTGCTGCTAACTACCTCATCACCTCTTTCCACAAGACTTATGACAAGCCACTAGTTATGATCAGGTTTGTCTCCAGGCAAGATGCTCACATGATCACTATATAAACAGGTAACTGGGAAGGGTAACAGATCTGCCTGAGTAACAACCAGAACAGGATGTAGGAGGACCAGGTGTGACACCATGTACCTTGGGGAGGGGTGTGCAGACTGACGGAAGGCAACACCAACTCGCTAATCTTGCTTCAGGTGTGTGGAGGGGCCAGAACAACAATACAGAGACTGATTTTGCTCCTGCCTTCCATGAGAAAGGAGCCCAGGACAAAAAAAGGCCTGGAGCAAACATACCTTTTTGTTCAATTTCAGCCATGTTGAGAAGCCCTTGGTGTCCTGATACTGAAGTCCAAAAAACCAGACCTCTCTTAGACCAATTGTCTTGACGACCTGTAAGAAAGACGATTAGCAAGAGCCCTGGCTATATGGGCTGATCTCACTGGTGGCAGAGAACATGTTAAAGGTAAGCTCAGACAAACATGAACATGACCACTGCCTTCTGTATCCCCTACTACAGTGCCCGTACAGAGATGACAGGGTATCTGAGGAGTTTTAAGTGGGAGATGTATTGTATTTGTCCATCTCCCACATTTCTTTATGGTCTGTTGCTATTTATAAACAACAGCTGGGACACCATTTTCCTCAGGTACTTAGAAACCAGCATGTACAGCCTAAACACAACTGCAACAGGTCTGATGGGTATAATAGCTGCCAGGAACCAAGTACACAGCTCCATTTTCAAATAAAACCCTCACTTACCATGCAAATGTACTACTCCTGGGCAACCCATGAATCACCCTGATAGGCTATGTCCTACTAGGCTGTGCTATTTTAAGATTTGTATTCTACTCCAGTGAAAAATGTTGACGTGCCTTTCATGCACCACTTTAATAAGTGGCACCATAAGAGGTACTGCAATGGGTAAATTGATATGCTGTCCCTTGTGCCAGGACAACGAGCACCACAGACATTAACTACAACACTATGTAAGTCCTCTCCTTACTCACTTCCCCCGCACACCATGGGTGCTATGTAAGCGTTAAGAAGACTTTACAGATAAACTGCAACAAGAGACAAGAGCCTCATGGGGGGGCAAGACTACTGCAGAAAAATGCCACTGCTGGGAAAAAGAAGGAGGACGTTTCTTGGTGAAGCCATTAGCACAGGCCACAGCTTTGTGCCCTGGCAAGCCTGGGACATGCCACAGGGTGCAGCAAGTCTGGAAACTAAAATTCCCTCACATCTCTCCTGAACCCCAGGAGTTGTTCTCAGACCTGCAAACAAAGCACTTATTTATCTAGTAGTGGGGGTGACAGGTAAGGAGGGTGGAGGGGAGAAGACCCTTGTCTCTAGGTCACTGCCTCCACACACCACCTACCCCTCAGTCTTGCTTGCAGCTTCCCTGCTTCAGGAGCCTGGTCATGTGGTCTCCCCTCCCCCCTCCCCCCGCCAGGTAAAAGGCAGTAATTTTGTATTGCCTTGACCCATGTTTTACAATTTCTCCCTAAATGCCTACTTCCTTTAAATTACTTCCTTCTTGGATCCTTCTGATGTGGTCTCTATCTTTGGCAAGCCAAAACCGAGGACAAAGGTTCCCCACAAGCACATTACTAGGTAGCTTCTTTAAGGCTTGGATCAGACATTTCTTCTGGCCTTACCAAAGCAGCATTAGGGCCCTTGTTCCTCTCAGGTCCAAAACCTAGAGGCAGCTCCCAGCAGAAGTGTGCTATTAGTTGCACACACAGAGCCAAAACCTATACAAGGTCATGGAGCCTACATACATCATCCCACTTGAATCCATGAGATTGTTCAGTCCATCCTTGCTTGAATATGAACTGAAGAACAGGACTAAAGTCCAGCATGAATACATGGCAGATAAACCTTCATTTGTGCACATCACATAGTGGGATGCACACAGCTAAGGAGACTTCTGGAGAAGGCCCAGAGTTTACAATATACATTGAAAGCCCCCAGTGCACAGGGAGGAAGAAAGGCCATCCCAGAGCCCAAAGAGGGCTCTGCTCTGGGCAACATTAACATCTGAATGGGGTGAAAGCTCTCTCCCCTGCTGCATGTGTCTGCCTGCCTCTCTTCCATTTGTCAACAGCTTATGCCTGGGAATTCAACAAGCTGGACTGCCAGCAGGAACTGAAAGGCACCACACTGAGGCCCTGCACAAAAGGACTTTTATTCTACCACAGAAGCCTGCACAGCAATAGACGTGACAACAGGCTGGACAGAGGAGAGGGGGAGACAGCACAACACAAAGCATCACACCCCCAAACTGCTAATGAATCCCAAATGCAGCACAATTCCTTCTCAGGAATTACATGAGCTGCAAACTAAGGCATGCTGTGGCTCGTTGGCCTAAACATAGACCTGGCCCATTCAAACTTCATCAGGCAACTGCTTTCCAAGTAAATCCACATGATGGCAGGATGGGGGAAACAGCCCTTTTCCCTCCTTCCCACCTCAGCTTCAGCAGGTTTCATTTAGCAAGTGGAAAAGCAGAAAGAAGGAATAGCTTTCTACAGCTGCAAGGATTCTGGCTGGCAGCTAGCCATTCAATTATGTTTGGGGGTGTTGAGCATTCAGAGCCCTGAAGAACTGTGAGATGTTCCAAAAGCAGTTACTGGCAGTGGCTAAGGATGGAGAAGGGCTGGCACACAGGACAGGAAAAGAGAGAGTGCTGTTCAACAGAGAACACTACACTTAAATATCTAAAGTTTACACTCTCAGTTGGAGAGTAACATCTTTCCTTTGTGGCAGGCAGAACATTAAGTCTGTCCCTGGGCATTGTTGAGCCCACAGTACAAGGCTTAGTCTACAACTGGCAACAGATTACAGGAGCCTTAAAATCCAGCAGCCCCACAGTACTTTGACGTTCCCCATGACTCTCACCTCACCTTCTGGTGATAGCCTAAGCATACAGTAGGTCAATTTAGTTTTTTACTTATGTTCAGAAAAGAAACAAAATCTTCTGGGTAATATTTTCTCTCACTTCTCCTTACTCCACTTTTTCCAGATCTGAACAACACTTCCTATCCTTTATCTGCACACTCACCCATTTCTTAAAAGTAGATTTTAGCATCAAGATGATGATTGAAGATTGCTCACATTCTCAGCCCAGGAAATAACACCATCACACTGACCAAAAAGTGCAGATCCTCCAAAAAAGCACCATCCACATGGGCAAGACCAAAGCACACAAGTAGAAGAAGAGACACTCCACTCAAACCAAGCTCCTGCACTAAAAGCAAAAGAATCCTAGGCTATACTACAGCATAAGTCTGTCTTGAGTCTCACTTAATTAAAAGATGAAATGGGCCTCTCTCCCTTGCCTGCCAGGCATGTTGTATACTTCTGAGAGAAAACTGCTAGCAAACCTCATTGCTGGAGAGGCTCTGAACTGGTGCCACACCTGCAACTTCACCTGCCATAATCAAAACTGACTTTGAACGTTGTCTTCCAGGTACCCTAACTTTACATCCAAGATGGGCTCCATCCAAAGCCTTAAATATTTAACTGCTCCCTTCCATTTGGCTGATTCTTCAAGAACATGGATATATTTGTAGCTTTCCCCTTACAAGCACTAAAATGCCCAAGTGATAAATGACAGGATCTTTTTTGCGTTTAAGCTTAGTACAGTTTGCCATCAACCTCCTTCCCAACAAGCAGTACATTTTTAGTTGGGACTACTGTTTTTGGAAGAGCCAATGAGTTTCCACATGTTCCTGTGAAATCTGAGACACATTTTCATACCACTCAACCACAAGCCTTCCAGTTCTGGGCCCCATAGTTCAAGGACAGGGATCTGCTTGAAAGAGTCCAGCGCAGAGCTACAAAGATGATTAAGGGAGTGAAACATCTCCCTTATGAGGAGAGGCTGAGGGAGCTGGGTCTCTTTAGCTTGGAGAAAAGGAGACTGAGGGGTGACCTCATCAATGTTTACAAATATGTAAGGGGTGAGTGTCAGGGAGATGGAGTTAGGCTTTTCTCAGTAATGACCAGTGATAGGACAAGGGGTAATGGGTGCAAATTGGAGCACAGGAGGTTTAAGGTGAATATCCGAAAAAAATTTTTTACTGTGAGAGTGACAGAGCCCTGGGACAGGCTGCCCAGGGAGGTTGTGGAGTCTCCTTGGCTGGAGACATTCAAACCCCCCTGGACACGTTCCTGTGTGATGTGCTCTGGGTGACCCTGCTCTAGTAGGGGGGGTTGGACTAGATGATCTTTCGAGGTCCCTTCCAACCCCTAAGATTCTATGATTCTATAAGCTTTCATTACACAAACAAGACTTTTTTGGGGTTTGCTGGAGGAACCAGCCACTGTCCCAAGACTTGATGCTTTCTAACATGAAATTGCCATGGTCGGTTCTGTTTTCACCTACTCGAGTGTTTTCGAGCACTCCAGACCAGTTTCCTGCATACTTAAATGCTACTAGGTAGGACTCTGCTAAGGTTAAAAGCTTCTCTACAATCTGTCTCCACACAAAACTTCATTTACAGAAGACAAGTGACCAGCCACATTTATTTCAAACACAGCTCAACTCTGGAGTTACTCAAAAGTTGAGAGGGATTTGGTCAGCCTGTAGGCTGTAGCAACCATGAAAGCAAAGACTGACACTCTACAAAGCCATTACATTCACTGCAGCAGGTAGGCAAGCCAGGGCAGGGCAGGGCACATGAACTCAGAATCCTAAGTGCTTTGGTCCCTAATGAAAACTGTAGAGTTCCTTAAGAATTTAAAACAAAAATCAAAACCCAAAACCAACACCACACTCCATTAAATATTAGGCTCAACACGGAGCACAAAGTACAGCATCAGTGACTAGTTTTACAGTGAGCAGAGGTGTCCATTGTTACAATTTCAACTCATTGTCTAGGGGATGGGGTCTTATAGGAAGATATATATATAATTATGTTACTACACTGTATATCATGTCAGTATTTTTACAGCCAGCTACTCTGGGGCAGAAGACAGTTTTCCCACAAAGCAATAGAGTATCTGCATTGCTCTATCACTACAAAAACTCACTCTGGAATCTAACAAAGCAGGAAAGAGGGAAACAAGAACATTTCTACCTCAAGCCCATTCACCTATTATTATGATGGAATTTCAGATTCCAACTGTTCCTCCTTGTGAAGCTACTACCTAGACACAAACTTTCCAAAAGCCTTCTGAATCCTACTTGGAGTACTTCAGAATTATAGGTGGCATAAAGAATATTGTTATTCTACATTTAGACACAAGAGGTGGAAAAAAATGCTGCCTAAATATTACTGAATAAACCCAGCAGCATGCACCAAGGTAGTTGTGCAGATAGAAGCCTCAGTAATAAGCTTCTTGCAGCTCCTTTTTGCTTAGCTCAGATCAGACAGCTAAAAGTGAAAGGACATTTTAGGGCAAAAACATGCAGGATATCTTAAAATCTTTCTCTAAGTGGCAAAACCTAAGTTTCACATCAGAAAGTCAATGTGCTGCAACAGCAAAACTGTAAGCTTGTTTCGTAAACTCTCCCTTCCCTCAAGAAAGTATTTCATAAATCAGCTCCTTTTACAGAACCAGCACCAGGCAGAAAATACTAGATTAGCAATTCCAGCAGCACAAAGTAGTTTGAGGGAGTTGGAAAATGAACAGCCATAACTTTGTTCTTACACATCCCATCATGGGACCAAAGACAACCTTGGGACAGAAATGGAAGTGGAGTGAACAGATGACCTATCAGAGCACACCCCCTGCTTAGTTCCCCATGAGCAGGGAGAACAGCTCTGGACTAGCCCTTTATAGGAACTGACCTACACAAAGAGCTCAGCCATTTGAGACACAGCAGATACATCCCAGCTGACATACATGCAAAGCCCCGTCTCCATATTAAAGGAAGCAAGTTCAGCATTTACTGTCAGCTCTCAAGGCTCGTTTGGTTTGGTATCCAGGTTAGATCTTGCAAAGATCAATAATCTGTTTGCACATGTCCCTACACAAGACGTACTTGCTTTCCTTTATGTGCAAGTCTGACTATAGTCTCTTTTGCAACAATAGGGTCTTGCACTTTCCATTAAAAAAAAAAAAAAAAAAAAGAGATGGGCAGACAACATTCTGTTGTGTTCCTGCATTCAGAGATCAAGATGAAACTTTTCCCATTGGGGCAGGAGAATAGCTACCTCCTTTGCAATTAGTTTCCTTAACTGTAAGGGGCCAATTATTAGATTGCAGGTCACCAACAGAAGCTGGGTTTAGACTCCTTGACCACTCACAGAGCAGTAGCCTCCCAGACTCCTTATTCATATCAGAGGTGGAAGATTTTTGACATCCCCACATTTACTGCTAACTCCCCACTTTATGGCTCCCAACATTCTCAAGCCTTGGTAGAGCGTTAGTCCTTCTACCACCATCACTGTGGTGGTACCATACTAACACCACTTAGCTCTGCTGTGTCAGAGCCTGGACATCTGCCACTGATAAGGCTCTAGGACATCCTTATCAGAGGCCAACATCACTACCTCCAAAGGAAGTCTTGTGTGCTAGGCAGTAGAAAACAGTTCAGTTCTTATTCCAGTTATTGTGACATATGGACAGTATAACAAGATGGTGCCCACCAAACCTTCTAGGAATAGCAAGTGTTTAACAGCTAGCTTCAGACACTTGCCCCACTGTATTTCATCTTCCAGCTCCACCTGCAAACCAATTTAGCTGAAGCAACACTGCCTCATTTACGCTGGCAACCTAAATACTGTTGCAGAACTAAGTTTCTGTTTCCTCCCTTCACAAAGTGTTTAACTATGGAAAAAAATCCCAAAATTTCTGTTTAGACAGGTGCTGTGTGAAACACACTGCAGGGAGGAGAACATACAGCTGTTCCAGAACATGACACAAGGCAGTGAAATCAATTACTGACTTCCCATACTGGAAACTTGATCAGATGCTTCTGAAGTTGTCGAAGCCAGACTGCCACCACAATGTCAGTTCATAGCAAAAGCTGCAGATGCTCTAGAGCTGACTGAAAAAAACCCATACAGATCAGAAATGCTCCTGAATTCGGTGGCAGTGCTTTTTAGCACCTGCTGCTTTGCTTGGATAATGTCAGAAACCAAATATTGAAAAATAAACTAGCATGCAACTCAGAACTTTCCAGAAAGCCTTTCTGCTTTTCCTATGATGAAAGGATGCTGTTTTAGTAAAGCCTAAGATCTCATCCTATTCACTCCATGTCAGTGTTGGGCTGCAAAGAGCAATATAATATCTAGCACTGAATTACCCATCTTAGGAAGAGAGAACGTAGCAGTTTGTGGCTGAACATATAAAAAAATTAATGAGGTTTGCTAGCCCCAACTGAAATAGCTGGTTTCTATGGGTAGGTCAGCCCTCAAGTGTCTCTCTTCATTATGATAGGTATGATGTAGACCTGACCCCAGAACACATAATACTGAACTACTCCGAGATCTGATTTATCTGGTCTGGCAGACACTTAATCTTGTCATTAATCCAAGATTCATTTTACTTTTCTTTTAAACTATGAACTCACTGCTCAGATTCTCCTCCCAGTAGCAAATCCACAGCCTTCAGGATTACAGCATGAAAACACCGTGATACCTGTCAAAGTTTCAACCACTGCAATGGATAGTGTCTGTCTCTTGCTGCTCCAACTTTGTGCTGCACATGCCTCCCTGCTTCTGTTCGTACCAAAGCAGGAGGAAGTTCGCCCATCCACTGAATGCAGATGAGGGCTGAAGCACCCAGATGAAGACAGCCCAATACAGCCCGTAACATCTCTTAAGATTTCCCTCAGGGCCTGATGGGGAGTACAGAAGAGCACTTCACCTGCATTTAAGAGATGCAGCAACATTTGAAACCCAACTAAGCTACTCCTGTTTTAGACACCAACAACTCAGGTAAGCCAAAGATAGTTTGCTAACTCCCTCTTAAGACTTACTGTGAATGATACCTGCAGATCTACTGCTTTCCAATTATTATCAGCTATAGCACAAATTCATTTCAGTAGATGCAAGAGCAGCTCCTAATACATTCTTAGAGATAAAAAACTGCAATTGTTTTGAAAAAACGTAGCATTTCTTACTATGCTGAATTGTCTTGAAGTTATTATATAAACTGCCACTTAATCTTTGAAGTCCTTCTGAAATTGTTCACTGTTGCCTTAATAGAATCACAACATCTGTAACGACTTTAGATCTCCTGCAGCTCCATCACCTACCTGATCAAAGAGTTGCTTCCCTGTAGTGTTGGGCTGGATGGCAAACTCCAGCTCAGCATCCATGGTGGTAACACGCACACTGATCTGAAAGACAGAAAGCACATTGTTACAACACAAGCTCGAGGTCATACCGCCCAACAGTGGAAACCACCATCAGCCTAAAGCCAGGGCCAGGCTCCCAAGCCTCCAGAACTCCACTGCCAAAAGTCATCTGCCCTGCCAGCAGGGTGTTCAGTTTCCCTTTATAGCAGGACTTTCCTGTTCCACAGTGTAAGAGTTTATCCTATCTACTCCTACCAATATTCCCATCTGAACACCGACACATAAGCCATTTACCGAATATGAAGTTGAGCTTCTAGTGTAGAACATTCTGGCATCTGTCTCAAAAGCAAATGATTTTCCAAACCTCAGTACCCACCAGCAGACATCAAACCCTTCAAGTATCTGGAAGGATTAAGAACTTAGCCTGCTACAGATGGCAAATCCATACTAACAACACTGTTCCAGTCTCCATGGGTATTTGGAGAAATTTATGGCACAATCCTAGATATGCTCCAAGGGCTGTGGGTACAAAGCAGGCAGGACACAAGGACAATCTCATGTGCTAAGGAAAAAGACATGTGCTGAACTAAAATACACTATGTGCAAACAGGTCACAAAGCAGAAGTATCTCTAAGTAGTTGTCCACTGCTTTTCCAGGAGGTGAAAGATCTCGACTGCAGAAATGCTTCAGGTGTAATTTAATACTGCAGTCAAGATTTCATTACAACATTAGCCTAAAGAAATATAATGAATGATCTTCCGGAAGAAATAACGTATGACACACATCATCTTATCAGGAAAGTCACACCAACAAGTCTTCACATGTGAAATTAAAGTGGCAAGGGACTGCAGCAAAGGAGTTTGCAGTTTCATCCCACAGAAGCAGGAATACATCTGTACATCTTTCACCAATAGCTCTCACAAAGCATTGTGATTCCATTCACAAGTCCTGATCACTACAGGGGAAAAACAACCATACCAAAAAAAAAAAAAAAAAGAAAAAGAAAAAAGAAAAAAAAAACCCAAAACCAGATTTGTAGGGGTAGACAGGAATACTCCTGTCTGAATGCAAATACCTTAACTTCTGACTAGGCAAAGTAAGGCTTGCAAATTATACCCAGCTATCTGAGAATGCATTTCCATCTGCATACCTATCAACTGAAAAAGGTAAAGATATCTCACAGTTTCTGAAAAAAAGCTGCAGATATTTTGGATCAAGCCATGTTAATGCTTTTACATCAAGGCAAAAGTTCAAAACTTGCAGTCATACAGACAAGATATTCATAGTGCACCAAACCTCAGCATACAGGCCTTGTATTCATAGTTCTCTTTCTAGCCAACAGCCATTTACCCCACATCAACAAATACCAATTTATTTACTCTTTGGTGCAATAAATCCTCTTAGCACACTCTACCAGCCTTCTGGGGCGAGGGGCTGGAGGGGGAATTATGCTGTGAACAGTTTTAGTAAGAATAACTCAAACTCACATTTAGACTATAAACTATTCACGTGACACTAGAGACCAAAAAAAGCTAGAGTAAGCAGAGAAATATTCAAGGAACCACCTAATACCGACACATCACAGCCAGTTCTGATCTCTGTATTTCTATCCACTATATAGACTGCTTTCACCACTTTTTTTACTAAGAAAGCAGCAGTGGACTGCAAAAGAGCAAAAAACAGTGGGTTGTTTTCTTTTTCCATAAACAAGAAGCATTCTGCTAATTAAGTCTAAGTCAAGTGTCAAAAGAGACCACTACATCCAAACACATTTTTAAGTCTTCTAAAAAGCCTACTCAAGCCTAGTCACACCACTATTTTGTACTTGATATCCCCTCATGATGAACCTGAATATTTTCTTGCGTTAAGCTGAGAAAAATAATTAAGCATATTCTGCAAGAGGTTAAAGGCACGCTCAGCACAGCACAGCTGTCAAAAAGAGCTGCAGCTCTAACTGCTGCATGCATAAGGAAGGCTACTTAGACGTTATTGGAGCAAAGATACCATGAGCAAGCAGACCAGGAATAAGTCAGGTTTGAAACACTCTGAACCTTCTGACACAACAAAGTCAAACTGAAGAAAAAACATCCCATAGCAGTAGCAAGAAAAAAGCAACCAACCTTAACTCATAAGCAATCAATCTTTGTTTAGAATTAGCAGCTTTCAATACCATGCAGTTGCCTTAAGTTCTCTTCCTATAACTTCCCAAAACTACTCTCCTCAGATCCCAGATGCTGACTAACTGCACAGGGCTTCAATGGACCAGGAATCCAGTGCCTTGCTAGAAGGGCTGGACACTCCCCAAAACAGCTTTGTTACTTGCACTTGTAAGCAATCTCTTCTACCAGAAATGCTTGCAAGCATGACTTAGCCCAGCAGACGTACCAGCAAGAGCAGAGATGTCCATAAGCCATATCTAAGAGGTTTTACAGTACATGAGGCATCAAGAAACAGGTTGCTTTTTGTTTGTTTTAAAGTCTTTCCTGTTCACCTAAAACACTAACATAGCAACTGCCACAAAAGTCTTTTTGCTCCACTGTTCGTGGCTAAAACATAGTAGCTACTCTTCTATCATCTGCTTGAGTGATTGAACACTGAAGTCATCTGAGCACAAAGGAAGCCCCAGAAAACAGAACTGCAGATCTTTGCAACCTGTGCCAGAACAGCTTTTAAGCTATCCAGAGCAAATCAGACCTTAACATTTAAAATAAAGCTGCTTCACTAAGTATCCTCGTAACTCATGTGGAATACTTATTTTTAAGACTCACATCTTTGTTAGCACAGTAAAATAAGGTCCTGTGCTAGAACCAGCAAAATTCCTTCATTGTTACTCAAATGCACTTAAGCTATCTAACCGGTTACCCATAAGTTAATACATTCAATAGGAAAAGATTCACTTTCCCCTCCTCATAGAAACACCCTGTGCTCAAGATGAGCAGCAACGTAAGGTTTAGGTGCAGCAAAGCTTCTCAAATCCAGGCCATGCTATTTTGGAAGGCAGTGTGAGCTCAGACCCCACAGGAAACAGACCAGGGATCTTTGCCTCCCATGGCTCCCACAGCTCCACCACCTCGCTAGGAGCACTGCCCCGACTGGGCTGCATGTGTTTAACAACACTGTTGCCCTACTAATTTAGCACTTGGTTTGCTGTAAAACTGAGCTTTAAGCCTCGTTGGTGTGGAAACAATATACACAGAGTTTTTCTCCATGTGGTACCAGGCCAGTTTTTTTTGAGCCAGTTACAGAATCACAGAATCGTTCTGGTTGGAAAAGACTTTAAGATCATCAAATACAACCATAGCCTAACTCGACCAAGTCCAATGCTTAAACCGTGTTCCCAAGCCCTCCTAAACACCTTCAGGGATGGTGATTCAGCCACCTCCCTGGGCAGCCTATTCCACTGTTTAATTACCCTTTCAGTGAAGACATTTTTTCCAATACCCAATCTAAACCTCCCCTGGCACAACTTGATTCCATTTCCTCTTGTCCTATCACTTGTTCCTTGGGAGAAGGCACCAACACCAACCTTGCTCCAGCCTCCTTTCAGGCAGTTGTAGAGCTTCCTCTACAGCTTTCTCTTTCTCTTTCTCAGCTTTCTCTTCTCCAGGCTGAACACCCCCAGCTCATTCAGATGCTCCTTCAGAGCACAGGGCTTGTACTCTTCGTGAACTAGAAGAGCCAAGCTAGGTTTCTACCACTCCAGGTGGTTGGAGGCACTGCTCTCCACTCCCAACAGGTACGTCAGAGGCCTGGCAGTACTTCAGAGCACATGCAGATTTATCAAGAGTTTTGTGGCATTTAAAGAGCCTGAGTACTGGACAGAAATACAAACTGGTTCTCCTAGCATGAAATAAGGCTGAAAAACCAAGGACCAAGGGAGGTACATTCTGAAAAGTATCCAGGAGCCAGCTCATTATCAGCAAGTCAGCATCACTGATCTTCATGTGCTCTGCCTGCAGCTCAATCTACAAGAAGACATCTATAGACTGCTATAATCTGCACCTGACAGGTAAGTGCCAGGCACCATACGCTTGCCTTCATCCTCCTTATTCATGTGAAACCTTACTTCTAGTAAAATCCCTTTACTGAGACATTCACAGCTGAGTACTGCCCAACACAGACATTACACAAGGGTTACATGACAGGAGTGTTATACAAGCCAGCATGATCCAGTCCCACCATAATTTTGACTCTTCTGTTTGCCTTGTCCCTTGAGGATTTTCCTGCCACAGAACTTTTAAACCATTTATCTAATTTACCATCCACGTTTATTCTAAGAAAAGACTCAAGATTTTCTAGCATTAAGCTTTTACATTTTGCATTTCTGAACCATCTAATAAGGTTTTCCTAGGTTTGAGGGCTGGCATAACCACCAGCATGCTTATTACTTGGGTTGCAAAGAGAATAAAAAGCTCCTCAGTAAGACAACCAACATAGATGCTTAGAATATACAAATCTAGCTCTTTCAGTCCAGCCAGGCAAGGGGCACACTGCTGAGATGTAAGGAACACATTAGGGAAAAAGTTATTGCCCAGCAGCGATCAGATCACAAGGTCCACAGTGGCAGCACTCGTCCCCAAGCACACCACACCACTTTTCCTAAACTTACTGCTAATAAACTTCTGTCTTTAACTTTCAACACTCAGGAAGCATTTTTAGAGGATTTCCTGGATTTCATTGTCAACAGACTTACCAAAACCTACAACTATCTTACTAGTAAGACTTACCAGACTTACTATCATAATGTGGTAATTTACACTTAAATTTTATTTAAATCAAGTCAGTGATTTTTTTTCATCATAGCATCTATAATACACTCACTGTTGCATCCAAGAGAGCCTGCAACCCCCTAAAACTCTGATTAATCTTAAACTAACAGTTTCACCCTAGTAGGTGGCCTCTAAATAGCCTTCCTTTTGTCTTTCCATCATCAGTTAATATTTTGCATACAAACAGCTAGCAACATCAGATGAAAAGCTTCCAGAGTAAGACATCTTGCACATTACAAGAAAATTTATTTCTGTACCCTATTTCAACAGGCAAATTTACACTCATCAAGATAAAAAACGCGCCCATATTTAACTGATTCATTTCGTAACAACTACAGGAAAGAGCTAGAAACCTAGCAACTCTTCCTCTTCTCTATTTGAGGAATTACCATTGTTCTACCAGCCTAAGCACAGCTGAAGACTGCCAATACCAGAGTGTATTAAAGAGCTTCCTGCTGCTAAGGACAGTGTTGCAGTGAGGGTGAGACCTCCTGCACAGAAGAGACCCTGTTCCTGCCCCTACAGCAGCTGCAGCCAGAGGAAGCTCCTTCCAACAGGCAGAAAGTTTCACAAACTATAGGACACTACCACCCTCCTCCTGCAGCATTTAGCAGACTATATACAAACAGTGGCACCATGCACCTATCTGTAATAACTTTTCAGAAATTTTAACATTGCCCATACATCTTCAAGTCCCACTTAGATTCCCAATAAGCTTTACTAGCAGCAGTGACTATCAGTTACCTTCCCGGACTCTGAGTGAGTCCTTCTAATAACCTGCTATAACTGCTTCCCAAGATGAAAATTTGTCATTGCATGTAGCAGGACAAACAGGAAAGGCAGATACCAGCACAGGGAGTAATGGATGTGTTACTTGTACTAGTGCCCCACCACGATGAGCAGTGCAAGAGGTAGACCAGACAATTCTGTTTGTCATAAGCTGAAAGAGGAACAGAATACTAGGAAATTCATGTCAGAATAATACATAGAGTCAGCACAAGAGTATCAACCTCTATAAAGCCCTGACCCCAAGCTAAAGCTTCTTTCCTCCCTGGATTTCCTGAATGCAAGGAACCCATTAAACCCTGCTGGTCTGTAGACCTCAAGTGTCAGATAATCATGCTTTCCAGGTTCAAGCCACCAACTGGACTATTTCTGGAGAAAACAGCATAGAGGAAAAGTCATACTTTGTTACTCATTTGACTGTTATAGGACAAAAATAAGTTCAGATTAAAAGAAATTCCAGGCCATCTGTTTGAGACCCTCTATGCTATAGTTCACCCAGCTGTTACTACAGGTAAAGACACTGGACTAACACTGTGCACCAGTTCCAACAGCTCAGACCAGAGAAGCACATCGCACCCATCACATGCACTGGAGTTGCATGAGCTCAGGATCTCATAAGGCACCAAAATAATCTAAAAACCTTCTAGGTTTTAGCTTTTAGCAAGATAGGCAACAGTATAGTGAGCAAAAAAAAGAACTATTCCCCTGTCCCACAAGAGTTTCCTGGAGGACCAGAAACCTGTGCTGTACTTCCCACTGCACCGACCTACCCCAACCTGGGGTGTGCAGGGCCTGGCAGAGCCCTGAGGGGACCCTCACCCACAGCACCAGGTACTCACAGACATCTGGCTTGGTCCCCAGTGCCAGCGCTCTGCCGAAACTGCCCTGGCTCCTCCACTGCGGGTGAGGCTGGATTGGTCATGTGAAAGCGCTTGCCATTTCTAAAGAGATTACACTTAATTAAACCAAGCCCCCTTCCAGCAGTCTTAAAGGGCCTTTTCATACCCCTAAGCTCATCAGGGAGCAGCAGATATACTCCAGGCACCAGCCCCCCAGCCCTGCAGCCCCCGAAGAGAGCATTAACCCTCCTAAGGGCTCCCTGAAGCTTCCCAGCTATCTCCACCACCCTCCTCCCAGCTAAACAGGGGGACAGTTGGGGCCAATAAGGACAAGGCATCTTGTCCCATCCCATTTTGCTACAACAATTTTAATAAAGTCACGATGATAGAGTGGAGCAGGAATTTGGTACACTCAGTACCACAGAGCCAGAGCACCACTCGTGCTGCAGAGTACATAATCTAACATCACCCTTAGCCACTGATGGTGCTTTGGCTTTATTTCAGTCTACAGCCTGCAGCAGAAACTCACCCTGTAAAGAATCCCTCATGATGTTAGCGCACAGACTGAATACAAAGCCCTGATGTTACAGAAACACAGAGCTGCTTTGCACATGGGTCAACTTCAGCTGAAACCAAACATGGACACAAGCAAAGATCATTATCTGAAAATGTTTTACCAGATACATAACATACCTCCGAAACTGTTGTAAGAGAAAAAGAAATTGCACTTTCCCCACCCATCCTTTGCTCTCTTCACACATCTGAGAGCCCAGCACATAAGCTCATTTCACAGAAGTAGCATCAGTTATTCAGCGAGGACTACTATTAATGTCATTTCCAACACAGTGAGGCAGATAAAGAGCACCTGTACCTTTCAGCAATACACTAGTTATAAACACACTCCAACTGTCTGCACCTGCTTTTTGTTAAGATATAACACAGGGTAGTCAGCTATAAATGGTTGATCGAATTTCTGAAGGTACAAAGATGCCCAAGGATCTTGCAGCTTACTGCCTTTCTTATTTAAGTTCCTTTATGCACCCAACCACCGTTTGAAACTATCTCAATATGGCAAGCTTCAGACCACTTTAGGTGAATAAGAACACACGACTGCCATTAAAGCACAGAGAATGCCCACTAACCGTCAGACTCTGCAAGAAATGGCAGGTTTACATGAAGCTTACAGTAAAATCTCATTCACTATTACCTGAATTCCACATTTCAGTATCATCTGCTGAGGGATATTTCAGTTCATACCTACAATAAAAATAAATTAAAAGCCAGCTGCAGAGGGAGAACAGGCTTCTCTGTAAGCAGCCAGTAACAAAAGCAACAAGAGACTGGATACTCCAATCTCAATTAATGGGCTCAACCACTGTTTGAGTTCAGCTTAACAGAGACGCAGTCTGGGAACACCAAAGGAAGTTCCAACAACAAACATTTTCTGGCCTGTTCCATTTTTCCCACCACCACTCCCCTTGCAGAAGGGAAACACACATCACTAGGCTTGAGACCAAAACATGGGGTACTGGCAACATCCTCCAGATTCTACTGGAAGGTACACATTGCTGCCAGGTGACCCACAGACCACAGATGTGACCAAGTCCTCGGGCAGAGTCTATCACCACTGGAGTTGTGCAGAGCCCTGTAGCCACATTTGCAATATACTGCTCCACCCTAAGTATGCCACATGTATTAATAAGTTCCCCTAGAAAACAAACCCAAACTTCCTTCATTTAAAATCAGGTGGCAGATAGGGCTGAGCAGCACCTCATCAATAAAACCTCATACTTAGGTCAGCATTTGAAAGAAAGATGACAAAAGAGTGAGTCACTTGATTTGCAGCATGAGTATCATATAGGAGCAAGCTGGCTGAACAACAGATTGAAGAGGTGGGAGAAGGCTCTGCCAGCTGATGCTCTCTGCTGGCCCTGCCCACTCCACCCCCCACCCCCGTGTGGCAGGGGCCAAACTGTGCCCACCCCTGTACGGAAGAGGTGGCTGCTGTGGCACAGCCACCCCACACACTCCTGCTCCAGCACAGGCACCAGCATACCCACTCGGGGAAGCAATGGGGTTAAATCTAGTGAGATTTGTGCTCTTGTGTTCTTACTATTTCCCTGTAAAGACACACAGCAAGCAAACCAGCTTAGATTCATAAACCGCTGGGGAGCTGCACCGTAAGGAAGTCACACTAGAGCCGCCCCCTCCAGTGGCTGCTGCCCCAGCCAGGCTAGAAGTCTCCTTCAAACCACACTCACAGAGCTCACAAGAGGGCTTCAAAAAAGCCTGTTCCTTATGCAAAGAGGCTGATACTTGTGGTAGCCCTATTTTACAGGCTTTTACTCACCCACCCTGCCCCAACTCTTCATTTTTCTCATAATCAACACTTCAAAGGTCCAGAGCTGTTTCCTCCAATTAGCACTAAATGAGCACACACTAGTAATGCAAGGAGGCAGAGCTGAGGCTATCCCAGTTCTTCTTACACATTGGAGAACCCAGCATTTTAGAACTCGGCAGGCATCACTTATCCAGGGAAACTAGTGATTTGCTTTGGGCAAACAATATCTTCGAGAACAGGAGTTCTGCTTTCTAAGATTACTAAAATTCTTAATTGAAAACAATTTTAAAAGGAGAGGGAATTCTCTACCCCCTACACAACATAGTTTCCAAAATAATCAATGACATGTCTCCAAGTTAAGCTACTTGAATACAATTCCTTCCTTATCAACCAGGCAGATAGTAAGTAGTCATATCCTACCAGTGGTGCTCCAACACCATGGCTGCTAGCAGCTTGCCACCCTGTGTGAGAGCAAACAAGTTTCAGCTTGACAAAAGGAGCTGCAAGATGAGCATACTAAGCCAGTAAAAGAAGCCATGGGTGGATCCCCACACTTACAGTCAAGTATAGATATTGTATACCACTTTATGACACAACTTACTCACATCCTTGTGCAATGGATCAATTCCTCTATTTTTGCCATTTCCTTTCTCGTAAATAGATTCCTCCTGCACCTCCCTTTGCTTTCCTGTAGCTGTTCCAAGCCATTAGCACTGCCATTTTCTGTTTCTTTAGAGCTAGTTTGAAGAGGCTCTTAGAATAACTATTTTTATACCTGTTGTTTGACATCAGCTCATGACACCTCCTTAGAGATAACACCCTTTACTAGTCAAAACCCAGACACAAAAAATCATGGGGTAAAAACCTGACCCCCTTTTCCACTACACCTGAATCAGAAGGTAAAACTTGAAGCAAAATCTAGCCATGTGCTGCTTCCATCATACAACTTCTACAACTCAGGTCGCTTTGGGTTTTGTTTGGGGGTTTTCTGTTTTGTCCCTGCTACAAGGTACCATTCTGTAGAGAAACAGTATATGCCTGCTATGGCCTCTGCACAATAATAGTAGGGTTGGCACTTGTACTCTGCATGTCTGAACTTAACCACATCCTTCGCTAAAACCCTTCAACCTAAAGACAGCCAGCAAGAGAGTGGGTTTGTTTAAAATGCCAGCAGTGGTACAGGTGACATTCCTCACAGCTATTGTGTGCCCCTACTAAGCAATCCTACTCACAGGTTACAAACAAGTATTTCATGACCCCCCCAGGTTGTACACTGCACACCAGTGTTAGAATTCTGTCTGCTACTGCAGGAACTGAACGAGCAGCACAGTTGCAGCACTCCCCACCAAAACCACCAGAAGCATTTCAGATTTTTCAAGACTCTTAGAGGGCAGCTTTTCCCCCTCCCCCCTAAACTTGCCTTAGTTTAGTACTGCCCTCCAAGAGCAGGGGATTTCTCTGTACCTTTTAACAGCTGCAGAGACCCAGTTCAAGGGATTAAGCAGACAAGCCTGGTAGCCAAGATGCATTACCAGACAGTCAATACAGTTTCCAAACCTTGCATTCAGTGGATGTCTGCCAAAATTACAGGCAGCTATTTTGCTGGAAGGGGCTCAAAACAAGACAGGATGCTAACAAGGCAAGTGTGTGCTGCATAGAGGTACCACATGTACAGTAAGTACTTGAGGTTCATGAGCTCAGACTAAATACACATTCCCTATGAAAAGGTCTCTAAATTCATGTACAGTCAAGAATTGTTTTAGAGGTAACTTGGAACTGAGGGCAAATAAAAACACCTATGCTCAGACACTTCATTATCATTCAGGAAACTATCTACAAGGAAGAGAGTACGAAGATCTCTACTGTGACTGAGCTCTGCCTTCCGAATGGTTCTTGTGCTTGGAGCAACAAGCCGTAAGTGTTCTTATCTGTTTCACATGCTTTTCTGTTCTTCAACCAGACACCTTGCATTTCAGCTTGCTGGTAAGAGAGGAGCAGCTGAACACAGGGCTGCCTGTTTCAGACATCCAAAGCTCTGTCTGGGTGTGGCACGTCAAGTTCTTGGCCAGCTTACAGCCCTCACTGAATATCTGAACAATAGCCAGACTTCTAGGAGCTAGAACACAGCCTTACTGTGCAATCTGACTGCCCAGACTATGAGCCATCCCTCCAAATTTAACTGCAGGCACAGTCAAGTGTGAGGGAAAGCTGTTTCATCATCCTGTGATTTTGAGTTTTATAATTTCCAGTGAGCTAAACAAATCCTGCAACTTCCTTTCAGTACAGGGTCTCATTTAGGCTGGCTGCCCTTTCATATCTATTTAGGTCATGGTTCCCTAAAATGCAGGGTTTCCCTGAAACTACTGGATCCTACACCTCATATTCCATTTCCCCACCCACATCTGCTTCCCTTGGCACCAACCTATTTTAAGTTTGAAATATCTCTGTTGGAACTGTAGAGAGTTTATAAAAGACCAGTTTGTGACTTAAGCACCTTTTGTTATTTTAAGCTCCATGTCGTTCAAGCACTTGAGCTCTCCTAATATAGAGGAGTTAGCTACACTGCCAGGATACCCACCAGGCTCCCAGAGGGCACAGAGGCAGCAGCGCCAGCACACACAGGGTGCGGCCCCGCCACCGACAACCACCCGCAACACTTGCATCCTCGCAGCTCCAGGAGATGAGCACTCCACAGCTATGGCCAGACACTGCAAAAGGCTGACAGCAACTCAGCTGTTATCTTTTTCCAGCAGACCCATTTCTTCAGCCCCACTCACTACCTTCACACTGCAGCACTGCTACCAGCAGATTACAGGCAGAGGGAAGGGGGTGATGACTTCCCATGTTCAGCTGGACAAGATTACAAAAATCACAGAATGGTTTGGGTTGGAAGGGACCTTAACTATCATCTAGCTCCAACCTAGACCGGGTTGTTCCAAGCCCCATCCAACCTGCCCTTGAACACTTCCAGGAATGGGGCAGCCACAGCTTCACCGGGCAACCTGTTCCAGTGTCTCACCCGCCTCATACTGAAGAATTTCCTCCTCATGTCTAGTCTGAATCTTCCCTCTTCCAGTTTTAATCCATTACCCCTTGTCTTCTCACTACAAGATGGGCCAAGCCATTGAACCACTTCTTACTCCTCACTTCCACACACTCCTGCTTTATCCTTTACAGTAGCTCCGATACACAACTCCTTGGTGAGATTTATCCCTCATCAAGCCACCCACCATTTCCAGTTTCCTACTACAGAGTCAGTTTGCCACAGGGCTGTGTGTTCTAAGGCAGAGCTGCAAGTATTGCTAGGAAGCGACACCTCAATAACACACTGCCTCAGGATTCTCATAACTTAATCTTCTGGCCATCATGTGGGCAAATGTTTTTAGAGTCCTACCTGGACATAACCAAAAACACCCTGCACAGATCAACTGCACCAGCAAACAACAGACAAGGGCTTTTAGCATTTGCTTTTGGCAGTTTTTAACCATTGCACTTGACTAACTCTTTGTCCATGCCTCTGCATAACAGAAGATCAGGTTAAGAACTTCCAGTTAGCTACACAACTTTGCAAGTCTTTCCAACTTACCTTTATCAAGAACTGTTGTTCCACTGTAACAAAAACAAGACCCTAAGCAATCCAATCTAACTTGGAAGATGACCTGACTTTGAAATCAGCCTTGCTCTGAACGTAGGGGTCAGAACAGATGACTTCTCTTGCAGCTTAACTTTCTCAATAATTCTAGAAAACTGCAGAAGCTGTTGGTGAACTACTCTCCATTAGCTTTAAAATTTATGCTTTCTTGTACCAAGCAGGCAGGAGCAACTTCCTTACCTAATTTGCAGTTCCAATATTTAGATCAGACTAATGAAATCACTTGGTTTAGAGGGCTGCCTGAATCCTCTCAAGACCAAATTGTTTTTAGATCCTTCCAAACACTGCCAAATCAAAGCTGTCATTAAGGCTATTATAAAAGCATTTCACTGGGAAGTCCTCTATGACCAACTTTACTGATACCACAGCATTTGCAGTCATTTGCAAAGAGATAAGGAAAAACTTGAAAGAACAGAGTAATGCAGCACCCAGTCCTAAGATAAAAAGGAGTCACATTAACATGCATACACACACACCCCCAGACTGAGGGAAGCAGCTTACTGACAAGTAAGCTATGATGCAGTGAACCTTACATTTGGAATAGCTTACAGGAGCTTGGGGTGTTCTAAATAAAGAGACACTCACCAACCAGCTTTTTTTTTTTTTCAGTATGAAAGAGAAGACAGACTTGCAGAACAAATTCAAAGCTTAGCCATGTCACCTCCTCTGACTAAGCTACCTTTGGTGCTTAGTGGCAGAAGAGACTTTGCACAGAGGTGAACCAAGCACAGAGCAAGTAACAAAGACTACATATTAAATGTCAGAACAGAAACAGCAAGAAACAGGAAAGCCTTCTGCCAGATTTCTACTTGATTACTTAGCATTTGTCAGAACAAACACTAAGATATGACACTATCTCCTCTGTATGATGCTGAAGCAAGTATTGTTCAGGACATCTCATCTCCAGTTGATTGCTCTGATTTTTTGGTGATTTGGCAGTTACTCAGTCCTTCTATTTGCTCTATCTTTTGATAGAGAGATTCAAGACAGACACTACAGTGATACATTCTTACAACTGAAGAGGCTGACATGTATCCTTGTTCTAAAAAGATCTCTACCCTATTCTGCTGGGCATGTAAAAGAGTATTCAAAGTGAGCATAATACCTCACATTGCAGCTTGCAGTCAATCTTCAACTTGAGATGTTAGTAATACACCACAGAGCAAGATAAAGCAAAGAAACAACTTAGGGGTTTTTGAGCTTTAACTCACTTCTGCATGTGTGGCTGTCACAACACTCCAGGTACTGCCCATCAGCACAGAAGACATTGGCATCTATAGATTTCACATGGCTTAAAACACTTGTAGTAGCAAGCCAGCAAAAGATGAGCAGGAAAATTGAGTCTAGAACTTTCTGCTTCCCAGTTTGTCGTGGCTGGGACAGAATAGCATCAGTTTGAGGTGCAGTTTAGTGCTTTAAGCCAACCAAAGATTACATCAGCAGGCAGTAAACACTCGGTATTTTTGAACACCAATTTCAGGTAACAGAAACTCCTTGCTTGCTTTTTGGAACAAAGGAGTGTTATAGCAGCAAGAAAAGCTTGTTATCTCAGTATTGCAGGAAAGAGTAAAGTCACAGTTCAGCTCCTGCACCAGAGGCAGCACAACAGAGCTGCAGGCTGGAGAACACCACCACATTGGTTATCACTCTAAACCAAGAAAAAAATTGAATAAAGTGTTTTACGCTGCAGAATCCCTCTCAAAGTCCATCACCTTCCCAACTGTGGACTTAGAGCTTTCAGGTATTATAAGTAATTTTCTGACTCCCATTATTCAAGCTACTAGTAACCTTACAGTTTTTAGGCAACTCACAAAATGAGCAGTTTATTCATACAGCAGCTTCTGGTTCTCTAGGTGACTACTGATATTGCCTAGAACATAATAATTTTACTGTTCTCTGCTTCCTGTGTTTCACTAATGCAAACAAATTCACCAATTGAGTGCTCCTTGGTGAAAAATACATATACTGCAACAAAAAATCCAGCTGCTCATACAGTACTTTTTCAGAAACAGAAGAAAGGTTTCTCAGCTTGAAGTAAGCTCAGATCCTGGTTTTTCACTAAGGGTAAGTGTAGCCAAAGAGCACTGAGCAGCTGGAGTTTGTCAGCAGTGGAACTGCCTTACAGACTGCCTTCAGAACCACTTGCTGCCATTCTGCAAATCCTGTGGAATACAATTGTTTTATGAAGATAGCAAGTTCTGGATTTTAATAGAGGGGAAAAAAACAATGCACAACCAGAACCCTCTTGTCCATCCAGCAGCCAGCCTGAAAAGACATTTAGTGTAGTGAGGAAATATTTCAGAACAGCATACTAAGAGGGTGAAAAAAAAAAAAATTCCCTATCATTCTTCGAAACATTATGAACCAAAAGCAACACCTCCTGCAAGTGGGGGACATTGAAAGCTTTGACATTTCACCCTTATAATTTGTCACTTTTCTGCACTATAACCAAGCACAGAATCAATACTGGAGAGTTAAGTTCAGTACAGCTATGGCATTTATCCCAGAATTCCATTCTTTATTAGCCTGAGTGTGGGAAACACTCGTGACACTGTGTTACAAAAACCCACACATTTATTAAACAGTGTGACTAAGTAATTGATCAGACTGAGGTGGTAGATTTTTTTCCTGTATTTAGTCACTTCCCCACCATAACTAGGTTTCCTAATCACTGCTGGCAGAGGAAAGAGCCTGTCATCCCATTCTTGCCTAATTGCATGTTTTTCTACAAAGCTGATCAGATTTGGAGCTTTTTCATCCATTCCTCCTTCAGGGGCACCCTTGTGTCTTTGTCTGTAGTTATTAATCAACCAGCAATGGCCAAAGAGAACGAAACCTAGCACAGCCAGTTGCTCCTATTTCTTAGCCTAGGAATAGGATGAGAACCGAAGACCACTCCTTCATCCAAAGACAGTATTCTTGAACAGGTTCCTCAGAACAGCAGCAGCTTCAGAGATGTTGGAACAACTGGGAAAAAGCACTTTGTAGAAGCCATACTGTTAAAAACCTCTTTGAAGAGTGTTTGCTTCCCACTCAATACGAGTTCAACAAGCTGCTATGCAAAGGCCAAGAATCTGTGACTGCCCCAGAACTGTACTGGAGGATCACACATTCACACCACTGAAGATACCGTAGCTGCACAGGAACGAAGCAGCACTAAATCACTCCTGCCAATCTAAGGTCCAACCATCCTCAATTTCAGGTTTTAAACTTCCAAACAGTTCCAGCTGATCCTGTGGTTTTACAACCACCAAGTCTGCCAGTGACTGTCTCTTCTTATATCCCTGCCACGCATTTGATGCACAATCTTTTAAAAACTACACTAAGAGTCAGCATTAGCTACTGGAGTCAGAAGGGTGGGTTTCACACCCACAACTTCCGAAACATTTGAATGCTCCACCTAGAAACAACCACAGAATCATTACAAAGAGATTTGCCCAAAAGAGTAGCCTTGTACAAATCTAAACTTCAGAAGTTTCAGATGGGACAAAACCGAACTCCTTTGACTCATTATTACTGGCTGTGCTATGCAAAATCCTGCTGTTCCCAAACACCCCTAGGGAATAGTAAGCAATTAACTGCCTGCTTACTAGTGCTCAATTTACATCAGTTAATTGCCCTGGATTATTCCTGGGCAGGGAGGGATTTCCTCTTTTCCAACAGCGTGTCTGAAGCAGCAGAGACTCCTCACAGGGTGATGATAATTTCTAGCACAATCATTCAGCAGACAGACAGACACAGCCTAGGAGGCTGGGGGGGACCCGAGAAGTTAGTGGGGAGATCTGGAACTCCTTTTCAAGCAGACCCCATTGTAGTCCTCAGAACGGCGATTAAACACAGATAACAGCTTTATTGTGCAAATTCAGGGAGGCCCTTTTGCTGCACAGAAGGGGAGGAGAAAAAAGAAAAAAATAAGTCAGCCAAATAAGGTTGTTTGAGCTGCACCAAGGCAGGAAAGGGTCCAGGAGATGACGTAGCTAGAGGAAGCTTTTAGTCAGTTTCCTTTATAACCTGGAGCAGGGCCAGGGCTACCTCTTCCAGAGGAGTTTCTCTGAAAAGTGTCAGTTTCTCAGCAGGGACATGCAGAGCCTCAGGGAGGGTCCCGTGTGTCCCGTCCCGCCCCCCCGCCACCACTGCACCAGAAGCAAAGCCAGGAGGTATTAGAATCACTCGGTTTCAGTCCCTCAGCTCCCATTCATGTAACCACCTAAGGACTGCAGCGAGCTCTGTGCCGGGGATTTCACTTCAGACTAGACATCACACGTGAAACAACTGAAACAAGTTTCCTCTAGAGGCAGTGATGCCATTTCCTGTCAAAAAAAGGACTCCATATTAAGACATCTTATGAACCAGCCTCATGCAGAAAGCAAGAATTGTAATTAACCTTCAGGGGTGATTAATCAAACAAGGCATCCCAAGGAAAGTGCTGCAAACCCTTGTGTGTCCAAAAGGGTACACCTGTCAATGTTAGGGCGACAAGATGCTTGCAAGGAGTGAGTGATGACCAACCCAACATCAAGCACTCTTTTCACCATAGGATTCTTACAGCAGAAGCAGCAGATCTAAAGCTTTCCTCAAGCTCCTTTGATTACGTGCATCTCATCAACCTGCTTCTTGTTCACTTGCCTCAAGCAACAAATTAAAAGGTCAAAAATGAAAGAATAAACTTTACTAACGCATTTAATCTTCTGGAACCTCTTGTGTGATAACCAGTCTTGGGCCTAACAGAGTCACTTTAAAGTTTTAAGAACAGGACCATAACTACCAATTCCGTTGAGGCACTCAGCGTAGTTCTTGCTCACCACAAACTGAAGCCACTATAACTGCTGTTTTCTGCACAACGTTAAGGTGCAAGGCTTTCCATAAGGGCAAGCGAGATTTTACCAGTACATAAAAATCAAGTGGAGATTAGGTTTGTCAATGGTATTCTTTAAACTCCCTGCTTAACTGTAACACAGGAGGCCCAGAAGCACCCAACAGAAGCTTTTGCTCACTATCAGTACTTAACTGCTTGATGTGCACAAGAGGTGAAAGTGTCAGTTGCTCAGCAGGGACATGCAGAGCCCAGCACCTCAGGGAGGATCCCGTGTGTCATGTGCCGCCCCCCCCCCCAACTTTGCTATCTTGCAGAACCAAGCTGATTAATACAATACAAGCTAGGGTGCAAAGGCCTTTCCTGATTTGTAAAATCCCAACGTAGGTATAAAGCTACAGTGAATTAATTGTATATGTCCAGTAACTTACCTGGTTCCACTGTACACTCAGCTAAAATAGTTTTAGCTATTGTTGTTTCTGAAGTACAAAGCCACCTGAGATTCTCCAACAGAGGCAACAGAGGCATCTGTGTAAAGCAAGGTCTTCAGGGGCTCTCAAACATGCCTTTATACAGCAATTCCACGTATTAGAAGAAGCATTAGAAGAAAGGTACAATGGACTGAGTTTGCCTAACAAGCTAGCTCCAATGACACACCAAAGCCTAACTTTCATCAAGGCTTCCAAGCTTCCCAAAGGAGAGGAGGAGATGCAACACCAAAGGGTTGGTCCTCTGATAAAGACAGAAGGCACCTGGAATGCTTCTAGTGCTCCCTCATAGCACAACAGAATTAAAACCCAGGACTTCAACATGAAAATGTCCATTGATTACAAGTCATGGTTTCTGTCACTGTTCACCTTTTAAATCCTCTTGCAAATTTCAAAAGGAAAAAAACCTAAAAGGATCACCCAAAGCAGTGTAACACTCAGCTCACAGCAGCCTTTGTTAGCAAGTAGCTACACAGGAAAAAAAGTAACTCCCCAGAGGACCCAATCCCTATCCCAGCCTCTCAGTTACTTTCTTGTAACCAGACCTATGCAGTTCCAAAGAACAAATAGACATAGGCTTCAATGACCTTTGGAGTCCAACTGAGAATTAGAACCATCAAATCAAGGTACAGAGAGGGTCCCTGAAGGCCCTGATAGCCATTACTACACTGAGCTTTCACAGTAATAAGGAGAAAGGCAACAGCAGAAAAGACTTTAAAAAAATCTTAAAAGAGCATCACAGATCTGAGACCTACGAATCTCACTGTTCTTTTGTGCCTAAGACTTCACACTTGTCCAAGGTGGTTTTGTCTGCAGTAACACTTTGCCCCAGAAACCTGGAGATTTATGTTCTGAGCAGAGAGAAACACTTAGTTCTGCTAATAAAATAAGGAGTCAAGACATAGTTATATCTTACTTTGAAGCTTTCTGTGTTCACAAGATTAGCTTTGATTGAATCCATTTCTCCACAGGAAGTAAAGACTGCATTACCTAAAACAGAACTGCTCAAGTCCTCATGATAGCACAGTTGGACACACGCCTCATACGTGACAGATGCGCACATTTCAAGATCTCAGTGGTCTAGTCATTCATCTAGCCAAGAAGTAAGTACATTCATAGCATTCATAGTTTAATGAATCGTGATACAGAAATGTTGCTTTAACTAATTGCTGAAAATACAGTGAAGCATCTACCCATTCAATGGACACAACTGGTACAAAAAGGTCACTTTCCCTCCCACTCCTCCAACTAGGATGGTTTTGTCATACTAAAGTTCAAGTGATTAACTATGGGGCTTGGACTAGCCATCAACTCCACAGCTCACTCACTTCTGTCAGGATTTGGAACAGAGTGTGACTTCCAGCTCTGCCCAGCCTGAAATGACTCAGAGAGACCAGAGCATTAGATAGTAAGCATGAGATCAGAGCCTGCTCACAGCCAATAAACAGATTTCTCACAACTGGGGAAAGACTTCAGAGCTTGACAATCGCTTGCAAGAGGCATCTTCACACTCAACTACTTCCACCCTTCTGCAATACAAGGTGCTAGGGGGAGCTTTATGCCCTCTTTGACATGTGTTTTAACTGTTTACATCTTGCAAACTTTTCAGAACCAAAAAATACAAACCAGAGTTGGTTGCTTAATTTTAAAATCACTCCAGATAAATCAGTGAGGCTTTCCCATGGAGAGCACAGCAAGATTATGAAGCCAATCCATGAAGGACTTTCTAATGTAGCCTAAAAGGCCTCCGGCAACCAAACCCAACTGTGGGGACATTACACTTCCTAAGAGCAAATCATGTGCCACCAGTTCAAAGGTTAGCAGAGTTAATCTTGGATTCCTATTAATAGTGCACCAAAGCATGGTACCACTTGTAGCAAATCTCATGTAACAAAACTGCAATATCTAGCTAGACGTGTTAACATTTAGCCTAGCTTAACAAGGAGTAGGGGACTCAGAACTCAACAGGTTTTGCTGCTCAAGCCATGCAGCAGCATGTTCTGTAAGCTTGGTGAGATGAAAGATAAGAGCTACCAAACACTTTAGACACAAATGTTTTTCCTGCCCAGCCAGAACTGTTCCCTAGAACATTTCCTTCGTCTTCTTCACAATGGATTTATTTTTGTGATGAAGCCCACATATAGCTACATCTAACTGCTCAAGTTTCACCCACATCTGACCTTGATCAAGGAAAGCTACTTGCATTTTACTGTTTTGTTAATTAAGTAGCTACTAACAAATCTCAAGCTAGCATGATAGTGGCCCTGTTTCTTTCACATGCAGAAGTGATTACACAGTTATGCCAGCATATCCTGTTCCTGCACAGCTCAAGAAATAATGTTAAAAATATTATTTCAGTTGGGTCTGCAACTAGGGCAGATGGGGCAGGAAACCAAAGGCTGATAGAGTAGGAGGCCCTGCAGCTCCACACCTCCACAGAAACAAACAGCTGAACCGAGTCCTGCACTGCCCAGCACACAGGGCACAGCAAAGCACTTGAGGGTCTCTATCTGTTCCAGTTCTGAAAAGCTACGAAAGCAGAACTGCTCTGTCAGAACCAGAAAGCAGCAGACTGAAAACGTGAATCCAGTCTAGGGCGTGTCTGCAGATACAGAGGCTGCAACAAGCACCTCACACCCAGTGCAGGGGCCAAGCATTAGGCGTCAGCCTCTGTGGGAACCTGCTTCAGGAGCGTCCACAACACGATCAGGATTTCTTGGCCGATTCACATGAGAAGAAGTCACTTATCACAACTGTAAACTCTCAGGCTAAGAGGTCTCAACAGCCTTTTACACAAAAGTCTCCTAACATGAGGTGCTTCTGTTAATTACACTGAACTTCTTGCCTAATTTGTAAGTAAATCTTCACTAGTCATTGCTATTTTTCAAAGAAAATACTTTCTAAAGCTTTAGAATATACTACCTTAACCTTTAAGTGTCTTGAGTTTGATATCCTTTAAGTTGCCGATGTTTAAAAAACATAACCCAGCTATCATCTCAGAGAACTGGCATTTAAGACAGCAAGAAAAGCAGAAGTCAGTCAAACTGGCATTTAGTATCTACTTAAAAGTAATAAAGTTAAACAATCTTAAAAAAAAAACAAAAAAACACAAAAAAACACAAAAACCACACAAAACCAGCAAAACACCACAGGGTGTATTCCATTTCAACTTCCACTTGCATATGGGTGGGTTCTTGGTTAGGGTTTTTTTTATTCCTTTATGTAAACCACAGACTCCTAGCTTAAACAGTCAATGTTCATAGGCCCTTTCAGATCACTCCCTGTAAGGAAATGTAGAGCCTTTCCAGCCTGCTCCTTCCTGTTTTATCAATGAAGGGCTAGGACCAATTCTTTTACTCCAACCAGGAGGTATTAAATGGAAAAACCCCACGTTGCTCATTAGTCACCAAGCTCCTGCTGTGCAAAGGAGAGTCAAGTACAGACTTGACCAGACTTTCTGAAGTACCAAGATCTCTCCTGTCAAGAAATACTTCAAGTCAAGCTGGGACAAGGCGCCCTAGCAACTCAAGCTGACTAATTACAAGTTGTGAAACCCCAGCCTCTGGCCACAGGGCACCACG
>NW_009953004.1:4123353-4124456 GCF_000747805.2 Chaetura pelagica
TCGGTGCCACCGGGCAGAACCCGGGGGTGCCGAGAAAACCGGTAGGATGGACGTTATTTACCTACCAGATGTCACTGGGAGTTCTGGTCATTGCTAAAAGGGTTTTTTTTAAATAATGCTGTTTTATGCGCGGTGGCTCAGTTCAAAGTAAGACCACAGCGCTGACAGGGGACAGAATCATGGAATCCCAGACCGCTTTGGGTTGGAAGGGACATTAAAGATCATCCAGTCCCACCCCCTGCATGGGCAGGGACACCTCCCACCAGCCCAGGCTGCTCCAAGCCCCATCCAACCTGCCCTTCAACACTGCCAGGGATGGGGCAGCCACAGCTTCCCTGGGCAACCTGGGCCAGGCTCTCACCACACTCACAGGAAGTAATTTATTCCTAATATCTAATATAAATCTACCTTATTTCAGCTTAAAACCATCACCCCTCATCCTAGAGCTAGACTCTTTTGTCTCTTACTCAGAATCAGGCATGCTGGGGGTGCTTCCTGTCCTACACAGGGGGTTTGTCTGTTTAATTAAAAAGCACACATCCAGCTCTAGCTGCTTTGAAAGCACAAGGGGCTGTGGCTTCCTGAGCTGGGCAGGCACTTCTAGTCTTCAAACTTTCTCAGAGGCCATCACCATCTTCACATGGTATAAAAGAGCAATTAATGGATGAAAGTAGGAGGAACAACTGCAGACCCTGAGCCAAAGCTTCCTGTGCCATCCGTGTTTTGGAGCTGCTGATGGAGTGAATCAAGGTCCAGAATTTTCATGGGGGTTTACAGAAGCAAAATAAATGTTCTTGATAAATTTAATATCCTCTTATTTTTAAAGAAAAGTAGAAACGTGGGTTGCTTTGGGGTTTTTTTGTGTTGCTTTTTTTGGTTTTGTTTTGTTTGCAAAATTGTGTCTTCTTGTCAAATCTGCTAAATATTTTCAATCTTTAAGCTGTGTTGGTTGATAGAAAAACCATGCAGACTAGCTGCACTTCATACCTACTTTTTTTCCAGCATGCTCAATAAATGAAGATTGTGTTAATACGAGAGCACATAAATTCAGATATAAAATGGGAAGAGAGCATGCCAAGATCTACTAGGCAGTAGGGCACAGA
>NW_009953004.1:4124486-4139357 GCF_000747805.2 Chaetura pelagica
TACATAATTCTTCAGGGATTAATATTAAAATGAGGTATGTTGGGAATTGACATCAGATCCATAATAACACTTTGTACATTTTTTAAAATTGCAGTTCATTCAAAATGTCTCAAGGTGCCTTGTAAATACCCATAATTAAATCCTCAACATCTGCAGAAAGGAAATTTCTCTTTTTTTCCCCAAGGAATAATATTGTTGTAAATGTATATGTAATATAACACAAATAATTTTTACATTAGAGGCTTATAAAATGTGTTGATTTGCTTTTCAATGTGATGTTTTGTTACCAAGCAGCACTATGTAAGAAAGAGAAAATCCAGAATAGTTCTCACCCCATAAAAAAGAAAAACAAAGTTTGTGAGAGACAAGGCCTTGCCTCACCCCAGAGTAAGCTGGGAGTATTTACTACAGACAACAATGCAACTATTCCTGTGCCCACCTGGTGGGAGATGGAAATAGGGCCCATAAGCTTTGTTTTCTTCATCTGAATATTTGGGTTAGGGTTTCATGTAATTCAGAATCTCTGTGCTGTGTCTACAACAGAAAAAAAAAAATCCATATAATTGGATTGATGTAAATTGGTGTAACTTTTCTACACAAAAAGTCACAGAGTCCCTAAGAGGCTATTTTACAAAGTTTTATTCCTTTTCTGGCTCATTATTATATTTAGACTTTCTTACAGTAGGTCAAACATGAGTGCTCCATGAAGAAGTTGTTTCCTACATAGAAATGGTTATTGACAGAAAAGATCCAGAATAGTAAAGGCACTTTTATATAACAAAGGCTCTTGATTCTTGCCAGCTCTGTTCAAGGAATGCTAGGTGTGAGCTTTCTCACTGAATTCCAGTGGCTCTGTAGAGACTTCTCTATTTCCATGCTAACACCATACATCATGGGAAGAGCCTGATTCTACTTCTATTGGGACTTCTTTTTCAACATTCATTCAGAAGATTGAGGTTAAGGGAGGATTTAATAATTCTTTGTTGCAAAGATGATACCTCTTCAGATTATAAAGTCTATTTTAGCATGCAGGGAACTAAAGTTCTCTTCCTCATGCCAATGGCAGGAGCCATGATGCAAATGAAGCTGATACCACTGAAAACACAGGATCCAAAGGAACTGCATTCCCACTCACAGGGTGCCAGGCACTGGCCACGTGCACAGGAGGTCACCAAGCGTATGTCAGTCTGAAGGGGTGAGACAAACCCAACTGAAGTCTAAAGCATGGCAGACACTCTCACCCCAGCCACTTCTCTTGTCCTTCTTCTCTATTACTTGTAGCCATAGCAAAAAAAAAAAATAGTACTCATGCCCCTTTGAAAGACAAGGGTTGCCTGTGACAGGCACACAAGTCTTTGCACTTTACTTCCTCTCCTACGTCTTCCTTTCCTTTTCCCCTTCTCTGTTGAGGGTAAAGACATCTGAAACATGAGAACTGCACAGTGCCACAGCATCACGAGGAAGGAATCCCTGCTGTGGAGGTGCTGCACCAAGATCTCACCTCCCCCACAGACCTCTCCTCTGCCAGCTGCTGAGGAGGGACAGAGGTACCAAGAGCCAGAGTTACCGAGAACTAGGCTGCCCAGACCTCCCTGCCTGCCTGTGGGTGAGAACAAGCACAACAGTGGGTTCCACAAGAGCCACAGGCAGGGGTTATCTCTCCTCCCCAACTGCAGGAGGAGATTCCAAGGGGTAAAAGTGTCAGAGATGAGTAACATTAGCCAGGGTCTCAAAAATGCTGTTATTTCCAGACTGCTCAGAGCCCAAATAATATTAAAGCATTTTACAATTAGATTAGACTAGGTTGACATTAAGCATTCTTCTGGGAGGAGGTTTGGTATTTCACTGGGGATTTATTGTCTTGGTTTCATTGACAGCACACCTTTTGTAGTACATTCTGTTAAGCAGAAAAAGCATGTAAATAATTTGCTCTGAAATGCCAGAAATATTTAGCAGGAGCACCTAAACAAGGGGCCATTTCATCAGCATATAGTTTTTTTGGAATAATGCTGGGTAACTTGAACTGTCGTTTGCATAACTTTGATAAAAGATGAAGGCTTTATTCCATCCAGCTTGCCACAATACAATGAAACAAAACCAACAAAAACAATCAGACAAAAAAAGCAAAGAAAGCAACAAATAAACAAACAAAAACTAAACCCAAAGTAAAGTAGTTGCATACTAGAAAATCTTCAGAGTGCTGAAAGAAAATTGTTTGATTCACAACACCTTCATCACAAGGTACTCCTGGATTGTCCTCTATTTAAGATTAATGAGTCTGGTTATGAGATGTTCTTTGCGTATCAGGTAAGCTTGTATCTCTTACAGTTTCCTTTTGCTCAAACGTTAATACTTTCAAGTTTACAGTGAGATGCCTTCAGTGATGATCTTGGATCATTGTAGTGTTTGATTGTGTTTAGATGTAAAAAGTATCTTCTCTCCCAAACACAATCATTCTTTCCAAATACCTTTGCCTCTCTAATATCTTTATGCCTTGAGCATCAGGGTAACCTTTTGCAGTGATTCTCAAGCTGGAGGATGAGAGAGGCAAAGGAAAGGGAGAGCAAAGTGCATCTAGGGAGGCAGGATTCAAAAAAGTTGAGAATAATTCCATTCCCATGCAGCTGCTGGGACAGGACAGAAGCTGATATAGCCATTGGATATGCAACCCCATTTATCTGACCCCTTTTCCACATCAAGGAATGGAGCTCATTACAATCTATGGTCTCAATTTCTGGCTTGTCCCTTCTCCAGGGCAGAAATAGCTGTAACTGCTTGGAAATCCCAGGGATGCTCTGTAAAGCCCAAGTTCCTAGTTCCCTCTAGCACGTAAGACCTGCACTGTCAATGAGGCCCCTGCAAGGAACAAGGAACAAGGCAGGACTTGGGACAGTGACTCCCTGTACAGCCCACACCACTCACCTCACCCTGTGTGTCTGGGGAGATGCTGCATTTGAGCAGGAGAAGATTAAAAATGAGACTTTCATACCAGACAAAGAGTGTGGAATGTATGCAGGAAAAAAACCCAACAGCAACAACAAGAACCACCCATCTGCCAGAATTGTGTCTTCTTCAGCTGCTCTTTCTGTGTAAGGTATGAAAGTAAATGCTGCTGTGCTCTTGGCTTTCTATACCCTGTGCTGCTTGCAGCAATGTGGGGAACAAAGGGAAGTCTAATGGATATACTGGGACCTCACTGCAAATATTTATAGCCTAAATAACAGATAACTAGCAAGGACAAAACAATGAATGGGAAGATATTTTGCTAGTTTGGGTGAAAGGTGCTGATGTAGAAATGCTCTGAAATCTATGCAGAATTGGAACAATGAGATCTTTGGAGACTGACATCGACACCTCCTCCTCACAGTAGGGAGGTGGGTTAAGTCATAGATTCATAGAATCATCAAGGTTGGAAAAGACCTTCAAGATCATCAAGTCCAACCATCTGCCCTACAACCCCTAAAACTAAACCATCTCCCAGAACACATCTACCTGTTTTTTGAACACCTAGGGATGGTGCCTGTGCCTCCTCCCTGAGCAGCCTGTTCCAAGGCCTCACCACTCTTTCTGTGAATAAGTTTTTCCCAATATCCAATATGAACCTCCCCTGGTGCAACTAGACCCCATTTCCTCTTGTCCTATCACTGGTGACCATCTACCTTACTTTCTTAACAGGACAATCCAAAATTTATAGACATAAAATCCAGCAAAATTTTTTTTCAATAGGGCTCAAATGAGCAAGAGCTTCCGCACAACACTTAAAGGCTTTGCTACAGAAAGGGAGGTGACTTGGAGCCTTCAGGAAAGCTCTTCACAACTTCAGTGACTCAAAGATACAGAATCTCTGGGAGTTTTTTCTTCTCTCTCTCTCCTGCTCTGCCTCTTTCTCAGATGGCTGTCATGGAGCCAAGATGATGGTACTAGTGGGATGACTATGTAGGGCCAATGTCTTTCTGACTCAGAGATTGGGAACTTGGAGACTGTAAAGAAGGCCACCAGGCATTTCCTTCCATGCCTGTCAGAGATTGTGAGTGCCTAGTCCAGTCTCCAGGGCCACGTCCCAGTATCTAGATGGCTCTGGTACAGGTGACCACTGGATAGGAGTCTATCAGACTCCTACACTTGCTTACATTGGGGTTTTCTGAAGGCTTCAACATGTGTTAAACAGGAGTAACTGTCTATAGAGACAGTTGCAAGATGGTGAAAAAGGGCCACAGAAGGACCAAACTGGCTGTGACTGAACAGGAACCAGGGAGAAGACAGTTATGGGAGTGATTTTCAGGTCACTACTTTTTTGCTATTTAATGTGAAGCCCCTCCCAGTGACATGTGGAACACCAATACCCACAATGAGATACCACAGAAGGAGATTCACAGCTGTTTTTCTCGTCCAGGCTCTGTGATTTATAAAAAGGGAAAAACTGCAGGAGAGTTTGATCCAAATCCCACCAACTACAAATCTGCACAACAGATACAGATGATTATGGAGTCTAACTCTCCACATCTTAATACTTTGTCCCATCATGCAAAACTTAAAATATGCCCTTTTACTTGAAAAGTGTATCTGTGCTCATGTTGGATGAGAGTCAAGAACAGCTGGAAAAGCAGGGTGATGCCTGGAAAGAGTCCAATGGAGGCTACAAGGATGATGAAGAGACTGGAACATCTGTCATATGAGGAAAAGCTGAGAGATCTGGGGCTGTTTAGTCTTGAGAAGAGAAGACTAAGAGGGTACCTTATTGAAGTCTACAAATATCTGCAGGGTGGGTGTCAGGAATGGGCCAGTCTCTGTTCAGTGGTGCCTGTGACAGGACAAAGGGAAACAGCACCAAATGACAACACAGGAAGTTCCACTTCATCCTGTGAGGGTCACAGAGCCCTGAGACAGGCTGCCCAGAGAGGTTGTGGAGTCTCCTTCTCTGGAGACTTTCCACACCTGTCTGGACATGTTCCTTTGTGACCTGCCCTGGGTGTTCCTGCTGCAGCAGGGGGGTTGGACTGGATGATCTTCATAGGTCCCTTCCAGCCTCTGTGATTCTATTATTCTGCTTCTGACCCATTCACTCTGTATGAGTAGAAATGCACCTGTACCTGTGTAGGATGAGTTTGAACAACTCATTATTACAGTACATTACAGTGCATCCTGATCTGCCTAGAACACGGGCGGTGCAGCCTGCTGGCTTAAAAGCTTTCTTGCTTACTTTCAAGATTCAAAACTAAATCTAAGCAAGAGAGCAGCAGGTCCTGGCATTGCTCCAGCCTGAGCATGGCAGTATGATACAGCCCCTGTGCTGTGTGAGGGTGCACCCGTGGGCAGGAGAACCAGTGAGTAAGGGGCAGAGACACTTGCTGCAGCCGGAGCAGCAGCTAGTACATAAGCTGTGCATAAGCTGCTGCAGTACCACCTCCTTTCAGCACAAAGCTGCAGTTTGATGAAATGTGGGTCTATGTCAAACTTAGTAATAACCAGCCCTATGACTCCTTTGATTTTCTTACTGCCTTCTTTTCTCTTTAGGTCCAGAACATTTAGTGCCCTGGGCAGTAGCACAGATCTCTTGCATGCCTCCGTTTCATGTTTGCAGAATGCTGCTCTCTGCCTTCTCACACACAGCAAATGTCCCATCACTTTAGTATTCCCAGCCTAAGCCTATTTCCCCTTTGCATTCATCAACAACAGAGCAGGGCCACCGTGGGAGAGAGGGAACAGAATTATTCCTCCAAGAATCATCTATCATAGCAGTTACCTAAGCAGAAGCAGCAGACAGTGAAGAGGCTGTGTGCTGGCCCCAGGCAGCCCAGCCTCTGCTGTGGCTGGTGGTTTGGGCTGTGGTGCATTCAGCTGCAAAGCAATGTGGTCTTCAGTCTGTCGCTGAGCTGAATTAAGTTTTTACACATCCAGCCCATCATCATGACCTCTCGCTCCCTGGAGATTACTAGCTCTTCAGCTCCCAAACTACGTAACCTGCAGCTACATTAGATTTTTCGTTCAGATCAGCAATTTGGTTTTGAAGTTATTCTTATTCACTGTTTTCCATCATGGTGTGCTCTCATACCTGGTGAACAAAATTCCTTTTGGATTAAAATAAACCATAAGGTGCATCTCTTGCTCTCCAGCTACCGTAACAGAGCAAGTCCAAAAGAAGCTCCCTCTGGAGCACTTTTAGTGTGAATGTTAAATATTCAGTAGCAGCTCTTTTGTTTTCCAGATCTGCTGCTATTACACCACACTACTTGTTAATGTAGACATGCTTAGCTGTCAAAATGATCTAGGCTTGCTATGGGTTTATTGAACCTCTTCAAACATTTTTAGCAGAATGGATTTTAAGCTGGATCAGGGCAGCAGAACTGAGTTAGGAAGCAAGGAGACATGCAGATTTACCAGTATCTCTGTGGGGACAGTAACCTCCAGGGAAGACAGTCTCAAATGCAGCCAGAATAGCAACCTCAGCCTCAGGCCAGCTGACCCAGCCCTGGGAGCCAAGCTATCTCACAAGTGCACTGCTCACCAAACTGGAAGTTAGCTCCTAAATTCTCCTTCTCCTCTCTGCAGAATGCCTCAGGCTCCCCCATGGACTTGGGCTTCACTGATTGACATCAAATTTGTTCTGGAACCTAACCTCCCCAGAGGTTCTACCTTCCCAGTTAGCCCCTACTCCCACTCATCTCTCTCTGACCTTCTCTGTCACACACAGAGCAGCTGCTTATAATCCAGCTTCCCTCTGCTTCTCCAGGGCTCCAAGACTGACTCGGTGCTCCAGCCATTCCAGCTCCTACACAGCAGAAGCAGAGGAGGGAGGGATCTCTCAGTCTTGCCACTAACATAAAGTCATTTACCCCCATTGTACTGAAACTCAGTCAAGTGAATCAATGCATTGGAACACGGCACAGCCATAAAAAGGGAAAAGAAAATTGGCCTGTATTTCCAGGTAGTGGCGTCTTATGTGGAAGATGATCTCAGCACTGACTGTTTCAGACAAATGACCCTTTACCAGTTCTTTCCATCTAAGTCCTGGTTCCATTCATTTTGCCTTAAACTTAGATCTATTTTTGGAAACCTTAAAAATATACTGGCAATTGCCAGCCGTTTTTATTCCAATGCAGGAATATTATATGCTGAAGACATTACTCTTGGCTCCTGCTCAAATGACAGTTTTTTTCCAGGTGAACACCAATCTCTGACTCATGACAACGTTGTCTAGGTCAGTATTGCAGCTGTTTCTGGGCTAGAACATGAAGGAGAGTCAATAAAACCCAGAACGTTGTAGTGTGGGAAATGCCTAGAGCAGGGGTCTAATCTGGGAATGTTCAGGCTGCCTCTCCCACTCAGCTGATTCACCTACAACTGAAGGGAATTCCCTCCCAGCCCATTAACTCTACACTGTGAGGTCTGCATGACTGTGAGAGACATGCACCTCTGGGCAAGCTCCACCCCCCCTGCACTCCACAGTAAACCAGGGTGATGCCCCACACAACACACACCACCCAGCCAGACACAGCTGTAACAGATGGCACCACTTGTTTTTCTTAGGTTTTTACTAAACGCAAGGCATCTCTGATCCTAAAATGAACCAAGGCATTTTGGATATTTGTACCAGCAGAGTGAGTGAGTTATTCAAAAGACAACTGTATAGGTTTGTAGATAAGTCTGTAGGCAGGTAGATATGTAGATCTACATGTACATACTGTGTTCTCAGCTGTTCTCTGCCCCAGATCTGTTTGTCTTCAGCGACAAGCACAGAGGAGCAGACACTCTGTTACAGGAGAATTCTTCTATCTTTGTAGGGAACACAGACTTACACTTTCAAAACACAGCCATAACCTTTTTATACTTCTTTGTTGCATTTTCTTGCACTTTCCATTTAACATTTATTTAGAGGAAGTAGACCAACAAAACACAATTAAAGTATTCATTTATTTTTACAATATTTCCTTTCACACATGCTATGTTTCTATGAACACTAACACTGGATCCACACAGGCCTGGATTGCTGACAGCAAACTTTTAATCTGGATTTGGCAAGGACATTTACGTCTGATTAGCTAGGTCGTTATGAGTTTTGCTGACTTCATGCTTTAATGTTAGCACACTTAGCAGAGATGAGATTTGATCCAGCATAAATCTATAGGGGCATGGACAGGTGATGATTGATCCATCTTCCTGGGACAAACAAGTTCAGCAATGTTTTTTTAATACATTTGAACCAGAAGAAAGTGCCAGCTCTGAACTGGCCCCTTGTATCACCAGGCCACTGTGTTTCTGGTCTGAAACTTGGAGTTTTAAATCTGGACTAACTGCCCTGATGAATGACTGCTCTTCTAGATTCTCTTCCACTCCTTTTTTACCTAGCTTTCCACTATAGATGGAGTCAAAATTTCCAGGATGATTCACCCCAGCTATGAACTGTACAAATCAGTGGAAATCAAGCACACTTTGCTGCTCTCCCAAAACGGTCATCATAACCTAAACTGCTTTAATTTCTACTTTGTCAGCTTTATTAATCTCTCTACACCACTTCATGTTTTCTACAAGGGATGAAGCATTCTCATACATCCCAGTCATCCTACATTACATCACCATGCCATTGTTATCCTTGTCACACCCAGTGTTCTGGTTTGGCTTGGCGGGATTTTTGGCAGTGGGGTCTTGAGGGCCCATGTCGGGGCTCCCAGCTTCAGGTGCTACCGCAACTTCCCCCCAGTGTGGAGGGGTTTGTGAATGAGCCCGAAGGTCACACGTGGTGCTGCCTCTCATGGAGGAACGGCCACTGCGGGACTGTATCTTAGAGGGTAGATTAGAGTACCCTCTCACCACGCTCACAAATTGTTACGGAGACCAATGTTTAATTTACAAATTAATTGGTTTATTATGGGCCAACACAAACTGAGGGATCAAGGTTCAGGAGAGGTTATCCAGATGTGTATCGGAGGGCCCCAGGGGCAGCTCTGGTGAGAATCTGAGAAGCTCCCCCTGCTCCAAACCAGCCCAGGAACCTTTAGAGGGACAACAGATGAACCTCTGCCATTAACATACGAAAGGACTGAGATAAGATCTGAGCAGAGCCAGAAGTTAAGAACAGCTGTGCTGTAGGAGCAGAGCAGTGCTGGTGGTTGGTGAGGAAGAAGGTTCCCGAGCAGAAGTTTCCCTGCAGCCCATGACGAGATGGCAGCTGTGCCCCTGCCCTCAAGGAGAAATGTGGTGGAACATTCCCTGGCGGTGCCAGGAGGGGTGAACTTGGCCAGTGGGCTTGGGTTTTGTGGCCAGTGGAATCAGATGATGCAGCTGTGGGAGCCCCCGGGCCAGGGGAGGTGCCTGTTCCCGAAGCCCCCGGGACTCTGCGGGCAGCGCTGGAGCAGCTCCTGGTGGGAAGGGCTCCTGGAGGAGAGGCTGGGGGAGGATCTGCCATGGGAGGGACCCGTGGGGAGCAGGGCAGGACTGTGAGGAATCCTCTCTGAGGAGGAAGGAGCAGCAGGACCCACCAGCCTGAACTGACTCTAAACCCCATCCCCTGTGCTACTGGGGGGAGGGAGGGAGAGAAACTGGGAACAAAGGGATTTGGGTGGGAAGAAGGGAGGGGGGTAACGTGTGTGAGCCCTGCTCTGGGGGTGTCTGTGTCCTGTGGGCAGTGTGAAATTATTATTATTACCCAAGTTGAGTATCTTTTGCCCATGACCTTAATCGGTGAAGGTCCCTCCTTGTCCTTTGTCTCAACCCATGAGCTTCTAGTTGGGTTTGTCCTCCTCATCCCAGAGTGTGTGTGGGGAAGTTGAGTGAGAGGCCATGGGGCTCATTCTTTGTTGTTGTGTTGGGCCCAAACCACAACACCCAGGAAACATGGCATCACACCATGCCATAAAACCAAAACAGGGAATATTTAGCAGCAAAGCTATGTAAGAAATCCTGTGATACTAACCTGCAGAGAACTGAAGCAGCCTGCAGGGCCTGTGCTTGAAGTGAAGAGCAGTCTTGTGTAGCCAAATCATTTCTGATATTTGGGAAAGACATGAGAGAAGCTCAGCACATGACCCAAATTTTCTCTGGTACAAACAAAGGTAATATTCTGGAAACACACAGGACAGCATCCTAGGTGAACATTCACACCACACAAATCTGCACAGCTACCCCTTCCCAGATCTGTAAGCACCCACCTATTGCCAGGTACCCAGCCCTGCTGTCCACTCATTTAGCAGGTCACATGTTTTCCTATGAATCAGCAAAAATCCCAGAGATTGAATAACTCCACACTAGATCTGACAAACTCGGTGCTTAGAAGAAAGAACTCCTGTCCTGCCCTCCACCACCCAGCCCACCCCATAACCTCAGTCCTCTGCTGAGATACAGAATAACAGGACTTCATACAGGGCCTCGGCACCCTCAGCTCTCACAGAGGTATCTGAGCAATTGCTTTCCAGTGCCTTGTTCACAGCAGAGCTGGCATATATAATCAGGTTCCTAATGCTGTGTCAGAGCCTAGCCTTTGATTTCAGTGGGGGCAGGGCCCTGACATAGCTGTTTTAGCATAAATTAAAGTTCATAGCATAAATTAAAGTTCACTTCTGTTCCCAGTGCTGCACCGTTAGGAATGAAGAACAAACTACTTAATGAGTGATAATCATCTTGTACATATAGCTTTGGAAAGAGCTCAACGTGGTGCAGAACTGAATGGCTTGGTTGTCCTATCCAAAAATAGTTCATGGGGAACAGCCTACTTTTGTATTCCAGCAAGTCCAAGAAATACTTCTAACAGGAAAACTTATAAATGGTTGTTATTTTTTGTTGAGTAAACAGCAAGACCATTCAGTTCCTTTTTAATGTGAGTTTCAAATGTGTTTTATTTACTAGACTAGCTTGTGTGATGCTTCTCTAGACTGACTTTTTTCAGACTTTTCAAGTCTACTTTATGGTAAGACAAATCTAATTTTCTGATATTGTTTGGAGGGACAGGATTGGTTGAAGCCCACAAGAAAACATTCTATTCCATGAGGCAGTGGTTCATTTAATCTCAGAGCTTCCACTTCCTTACATACAATGTGAAAGCACTAGAACAAAACGTTACACTATTATTAGTGATGCTTGCCAAGCAGTTGGCAAGTGTGCAAGGGTGAGTGTGAGTCCAAATTATTACAAGTACAGCACTGTAGGTATGAAGTTTGTTACCTTGTTTGGAAAAAACAAATTTTGCAGCTATCCCACTGTGGTTTGTCTGAAAGGCTGCCTAAAGAGATTGTAACTGAAGGGTGTGGTGTGGAATCAGCCTAGTTATTACCCCTCTCAGGTAATATGCTTTGTATTCTGGCTCAGAAGATCATGGCTCTTTGCTTTCTTGGTAAACATCTCTGTTGATTTAGCGCTCAGGAAAGGAGGAAGAATATTTCACTGATGATCTCTGCTATATTGAGGGCTAGCTTCACCTTTCAAAATTATCAAATTAATTCCATATTGGACTGTTTTATATAATCCACAGATTTTTACTTAACTACCTTGTTTGTAGAGTGATTTGGAATAAAAGTGGATACTATAAAAAAGTGGATGTCTAGGAATGATGAACTGACATGACTTTGGTGACGGGGTCCCCTGTGCTTGTCCTCAGCTAAGAGTATTTCTTATATTTCAGCTCTGCTTCTGAAGTAACCATGGTTCAAGGCATCAATATTTCATGAGGCATAAACGGTTCCCCTTTAGGAAAAGTAAGAGCAGTTTTTTCCTGTTTGTGAAATTTCCACTTTGCCAAGAACAAGAAAGCTTTCGAAACTATCTCTGCTGCTTGCAGAGCTTCACTGCCTTATAGGGTCTGGATCCTCTGGACTCACACTGGAGGCGGGTGGGGAATGCTGGCTTTTCCTCCTTCTGGGTGATTCTGGGAGGCCCACAGATGATGTCATGGTACATTTTAGGCTACAATAACAGGAAATCATCAAGTGTTTACACTGGCAGACTGGGCTGTGATGTGATTTTCCTCCTCTTCCTCTCTGCTCCCCTTCCCCTCCCCCCGGCCCACCTCGCCCCTGCCATTGACTTCCTTGATGTATCTGCTTCCTCCGATTAAAATAGTACAAGGTGACAACACTGAAGGAGGAAAAAGGAAAGCGGGGGGAGGGAGGCAGAAAGGCATATTTTGAAAGGATGATTTCCCCTTGTATCACTCCCGCTGAGCACATTCCCCCCCCGGCCAGCCCCGCGCACACTGTATCAGGAGCCCGGACACAAGTCAGAAGCTTGGCCTGCTGAGGCACTAGAGGATGTACCTCTCCCAGCTGCAGAAATTAAAAAGAAACTGTCCCCTCCCTAGCACAGATGAGTCACAGAGGAGAACTGCCTGACAAAGTTTGCTTCTGAATTTCTTTGTGGCTGGGGAAACTGTGCCACACAGGCACAACTGAAAATATATGGCAGAGGCTGCCAGGCTCCAACGTGGAGGAGCCCACACTTTCAGGGCTTGGGCCAGAGGAAGGATGCAAGTGACCTTTACCCAGAAGCTGCAGCACAATTTGAGGTCAACATCAGGTTTCAGCCAGAGGTGGGTGAAGATGCTGGGCTTGGGCTGGGTTTCAGGCACTGCTTGGACCAGGGATTCACAGCATGGATGTTAGATGCTCTGTCCTTTCCAGTTTGCTACTATGGAGGAAAGAAGGAGGAAAAGATAAGGAAGTATCCAGAAGACAAGGGATTCCACTGGCAAAAAAAAAAAAGGAGCATTGCTGGACTGATTGGCTGTGGGGTAGTTCCTGTGTTCCTGAAGGATGCAGCCCATTGCTGCTGGGCTGGGCCAGCAGAGCTCACACCAGCAGCTTGGAGCTGGGGTCACTGAGGGGGGAGAGAGAGCTGGGGGTGTCTGAGTCTAGAGCAGATACAGGGGTTACTGGAGCTGGAAGAGCATTTATAAAGACACAGGTCATGTACAACCATGTGGAAGAAAGTCTGCCATGAGAAACGGGGCAAATATTAAACAAGTTCTCCATGAATAAAGATGTGTAAAAGAAATATACTTCAAGACAAGCTAGGGTCTTCTTTCTACACTCTGTCACAAGACAAGGTATCCAATGAAAGGCAATTCACTTAAAAACATATTTTAGCCAAATATGTCCTTAACCTGACATAGGATATCACTGAGACCACAGAAACTCTGCCTGTTAAGGAGAAAATGTTTATAGGTAGAAAGGTCCATGGTGTATAATGTACAGAAACAAAAGCTGAAGCAGCAGGGTGTACAATCAGACAAATTTCTAACCTGTCTCTTGATAGACTGTATGGAAGCTTATCCTGTTGCACGGAAATGGTAGAAACCCACAGGAGCACTGTCAGTTTCACTTCAGCTCTCCTGTCCCGTGGTTTTACATGGCACAGGAATTTAGTTACTTTCAACTATGTGAAGATCCTGGTGTCTTACATTTAGTCACCCTGGTAGAGAAGGTATTTTCTGACACATTCAGCAACTGTGATAGGCTTGCACAGAGTGTGCTTTCTGCTCTAAACCCCTGATTTCCTGTCTGTGCTTTTTTGCTGTGCGTTGGCCATGAGCTCCTCTGACTACAGCCACAAAACAGTGGAAAGAGCACACCCTGAAACCTTATCAGTGTCCTCTCCCTGAAGCCCTCTGGTGGAGCAAGACGGTGTGCTTCCCAGAAGGGGGACATATGCTTTCTTTTGCAGATAGGAAGGACACTGTGTTGTGACTGAGGAACACGACTCCAATGTGGGAGAGATCCATCTCCCGTCCCCTGCCCAGTGAGAAGGTTTCACCATCTTGTCCTTGGCAGGAATTATCCTCAGCCCAGATGATACTTCTTTGGAGCTGAGAAAATGCTGGACAATAAAGTGGTGTGTTTTTTATTCCTGTGGCAACTCTTAAGTTTTCCACCAAGTGAGGCACAGCTAACAGAAACCAAGGCAGAGAATGAAGCCATGCTTGGCCTGTCTGATGGAGGTAGTGAAGGCGTGGCTGATGCAACTGTGTTCTTCCCTTCTCTGCTGCACGTCCCTGCTCCCTTCTTGTCTCATCCTGCTAAGTCTAGACATGAACAGGGTAGGAAGAGAAAAAGTAGCAAATTTAAAAATATTATTTCTCTTGTCTGTTTCTCTCCATTCATGTAAAACTGACAGCTTCAAATCATGCCAAGAAACCTCTCAAATGGAAAAGCAAAAAGCCAAAAGCCTGAAAAACTACTAGGATGCAAGAGGTCTTTCTCAGAGCCCCATGTCCCTGTTCAGTGCATTTAGAAATTGCAGGTTGGAGATCATAATGCTCAAGAGCCTAAAGGCAGGAAAGCTTCTTAGAAAAAAAGACAGAGGAAGTCACACCCTGCATCTGTGCTGGAAGTGCGAGGTGCAATTTACAGCAGTTAGCAGCAGGAACAAGAACCATGAAGACGTTACTTCACTTCTTTAGGCTATTCAAATACTTTTCTGTGGTCAGTGACAAGCTGATACAAGTGCCATTGATGCCAGTGGTGCTATGTTCTCAGTGTCATTACCTAGGATGTTATTATCTGAGGCAGCTAATCAGGGCTGTGAGAGAAAGATCATCCCAGCAATGCTCACACATTCAATATCCTCCACCATGGGTCTGTCCTGGTCCACAATAAATAGGAAACTTTTGCCCCAAGCAGGTAGATGGGATCTTAAACCCACTTAAACTTGTACTTCAGTCCCAGACATGCTTAAAATTAAGCAAAATTTCAAATGCTTTGCTGAATGAGGGGGTTGAGGCTTTTCTCTCCCAGAGACAAATTGTAGGGGTTTACCCACTGGTAAGTTATGTGGACTAATTAGCTCATTTTTTAGGAAGCACCTCAAAGATGAAAAGTCCTATGTACTCTAATTATTATTATTAAATATACCTCCAAGGCAGCAAAATAAAAGGAGAGAATTGCACAC
>NW_009953004.1:4139554-4143429 GCF_000747805.2 Chaetura pelagica
CTCTTTCATAAGACCAAAAAAACCAGCTAAAACTACAACCTATGAAACTCCACTGGCTGCCAAGAGCCATGAGAACAGATAGGGATGTGATTCTTACCAGTGCTAACACAGAGGGTCAACTTCGTGCAAAGCTGAGGTGAGGGAAGGATATTAACTTCATATTTTCCTCCCAAATAAATGGTGGGATAGATTTATTTCAAAGAAACCCAAGTAACCAGTAGCTTAAAGTCAACCTCACTACATGCCTCCTTCTTAAATAGTGACAAAAGTGGCCTCACTGAAGAATTACTTCTGCAGTTTGGCCACCAGGAGGGAGAGTCTGCCTTTGGTGGGGAATCATAAGAGTAACTCTTCGCCAGTTTTCTTCCAATGCTCCTCTGCAGGGCAAGGATACTCTGACTGTTAGGTAGGAAGGATGTAGCCATACTGCAAGTAGATGTTTTTCCAGGCACGGCATTCAGGCTGAAAACAGGTTTGTTTGAGGTATGATAGTATCAGAGTGGTTACAAGCTGCCTGGCCACAGCAATGGACACCCCCACCCCCCAAGACACATACACACACTCTCCCATCATTCAGTTACCGAAGTATTTTCCATCACTTCTTTGCACACTTTTTGGTACCTAAACAGATACAACAACATCAAGTCTAAATATGTCCAGGACAGCAGTGCTACAATTGCACAGAAATACAGCAAGGCAAAAATGTCTAGGAAGTGCACTGCTTGCACTTCTGTGAGCTGAAATATAACAGCATGACCATCTATCTGAGAGTCAGTGTCACTCCTGAAGGTGCTGTTTCTTGAGTCCTGAGAAACATCCAGATTCAGGAACTTTCATTTACTTCCCACATAGGCATTTGCTTTCTGTGAGTCAAAGCCTGGGGCTTCACTGGGCTCTGATTTCACCACACACAACTGAATTTCCCTTTGCTGCTGAGTCACTGCCCACAGATAGGCTGTGCAGCTGCCCTGTGCAGATGCAGGCTGAACGACTGTGGGAGTGAGCTGCACCAGGCCCTATATTTTCCACACCTTGAGGACCCAGAAAAGTTGCTGCCCTCACTGGCACAAGCAGCTCTCACTAGTGATGGTGCTGGCACTATTCAGGGGAGCTGAGAACATGGCTTGTTTCTCTGAAAGTGTCTTGAGCTGTGTCAGTGGCTTCGCTCATCCACTTCATGCATACAGAAAGACTGACATCCCACCCCTTCTGTGAACAGTACCTGCCTCTGTAATTACCTTGGCAGGGGAAGAGAGAAGCAGTGGATGGGATTTGGCCCTTCCCATAATGAAACACTTGACCAAGAGATTTCTTGCAAGGTGCCTATGTTTTTTCATCCCAGCCATGGGCAGGCTGGGTCCAATAACTGCACCATGTTCAAAGCACAGGGAGCACAGAATTTTCACAACCTCAAGAAAACACATGCATTGGTGTATTTGGGGATCCAGTGGAGTTAATGTGGCTAAAATAACTGGAAATTCAGCCCATGGAGTGTATACAATATTAAGAAAACAGTCTTAGAATAGAGGGACAGGAGTACTGACCTTTGAACTGCTTCAGGCTGACACTGGCTGGGAAGCAAGTAGGAGTTAACATTATCTATCAGTGAGGAAAAGCCACTGAGAACAGTCCTCCATCTCAGCCTGAATCTTGCTTACCTCACCAGCTTTGCAACTGCTTCAGCAGACACAAGATCCAATCTCATCAGCTAATTTGCTGTCATTCTTTGGCAAAAGGAGTAAAGAGTTGGAGCTTGAAACTGGCTTCAAAATCATTGGGAGAAAAGAGTGTGGGGCACAGCACACTTGGCCACTTTGGTCAGGGTCTCACTTGTGCAGCAGCAGCAAAGAACCTCACTTTGTGCAATTACACCTCAAAATCTCATTCAACCAAAAAAACTGATCATCAGTATGGCTCATCTTGTCTTGCTGCAGGCTTTATTCCTCCCCTCTCTGCTGCTCATGAGGAGCAGCTACAAAACATACTTCTTTCGCAACCTAGTGTGGAAACGAAACTCACATGGAAGTGCCAAAGGGTGTGGGGGTCTAGCAGAGACCTCCTGGCTACAAATTTATTTATCACGCAGGGCATCAGAAACAGCTTGGTCCTTAACCCACTGTGAGACAATTGCTATTCCATACTTTGTTTTTAAAGGAAAGAGTTTTGTAATTGGGTAGGAAAACAAGCATTGGGGGTGAATATAGCAATCAAATAAGATACTGTTTTCTAAGCACAAAGTGCATGGCATGGCTGGATAAGGAAACCACCCACTAAAAGTCATGTCTGGGAGTCCAAGACAACCCATTCCCATGCCATCATTTTCATCTGCTCCTAGATCTCCTGTGGCCCGAGATCTCACTCCCTGTTCCCATTGAGGCACTGCAAAAGAGATTGAAAGTTCATCAGAGGCTCCAGCTATCAGCCTCCCAGCACAGCTAAGGAAGCAGCAGATCATATGCACAGGTAAGCCTTTGTTGGGCTGTGCTGGAGTCATCAGTCCAACAAAGTGCTCTATGGTGGATATCACCAGCAGGCAGCAACACTTTTTGTCATCACATGCTAAAGCACAGCTCCTTGCAGCACTCCTCTCACTTGGAAAATCGGCAGCTAAGAGGCTCCACAAGAGAGAGAACCTTGGTTTAGGAGGGGAGGGTCTCCCCTCTGCTTTGGCAATGCCTCATTGTCAAGATCAGGCCTCTTTTCCCAGTCACTTTTGCACCATGTGATGTTGTGTTGGTGTTTACCAGCCACAAGCAACTCCTTTCACACTGCGGAGCACTGGAAACATGGAAGGAGGGGGGAAGCTGTAATCTATTCCGTTTGGATCAGGTCAGCACAAGTTAGCAGCACTGGTCAGTATGGGCAAGCGAATTTTCTGCTGGAAGATGCTAAGCTGTTCTGTAGAAGTCAAAAGTGCTCTTTGTGATATGATACAGGTTTAGGTAGCCCTGCAGGGAGCAGGTAGCTGGACTTGATCCTTATGGGTCCTTTGCAACTTCAGATATTCTATGATTCTGTGAATAGTGTTTTTTTTCTTTGCTTTCTGACCAGTAAAGATGGAAGGATTTCGATGAGGTAAAAATTATTCTTTCTTATTTTGGACATTACATCTGTATTAACACCTCACTGTGTTTGCATGTTAAACACATATAAATGTTTTCTCTTGTTTTGGTTTTATTGTAATTGAGTGGCTCCAGTAATGGTCACTGGGCATGATCCTGACCCTGGTCTGCAGGTTACCTTCTTACCACCACAAAGTTGCCCCACGATGAGGACTCTTGGCTGAATCTGCCTGCCACCTTGGGGTCTCCCCTGTTCACCTCACCTCACACAGTACTGTGTAGCTGGGTCCTGGCTGATAATGACCCTGCCCTTTCTGTTGTGATTTTGTGCTTGGTTCCTTGCTATGTAACCCTTTGGGATCTGCTGGTCCCTACTGCATCCTGACAACCTGATTATTAGGAGATACACAGGTTTTGTCCTTTTATTCTCATTCAAAATAAGAGCACATTACCAAATGCTGGGATGCCATCTGGGATGGAATCCTCACAAAGTCCACTTTCACTGCACAGGAAGGATTCTTACCTGAATCCCACCTGGGTAGCTGGTGGTGTGGCAAAGAACGTCTTGTCACGTCCAGCGCTCTGATGACTGGGAAGCTGAAGGTTTGGGTCGGGGCTGTGTGCTCATGTAAAATGCCACCAGTTTCTCTTGCTCTCTGGTGTGAATCTGAGCCTTCTTAAGACCGAAAGCTGCACCAGGCTTTTCCACAGTCTGCCATCAAGACTCAAATCTTCTCCCCTTTTTCAGGTGTCACCATTAGACTCAGGTCCGACAACAGTGCTCTTGATCCCCTCCCCCCACCCAGGTAGGGA
>NW_009953004.1:4145896-4153988 GCF_000747805.2 Chaetura pelagica
CGGTACAGATTATATTGTGGACTCTTGCCCAGACTGAGGAAAACTTGAGGACAGGCCTGGTTAATCTCTGTTAAACTGTTGTAATTAATATGTATTTCCAAGAAGTCTATGTCCACAGAAAATATAGCACCACTTTGATCAAATGAAGATAAATCCCTATGCGCCAGTACACGTGGCTCTACACAGCTCACCCCTCCACCCTGTGTACAGCAGAAGTGGGTGCAGGAGAACTCCTAGACCTGCCTCCCACTGCCAGGGGGTTGTCAGCTTCTCATGCTTTGTGTCTGAAATGTTTGCCATATTTTTTCTCTCTTTAGACAAAACCAAATTCATTGTAATTGCATTGGAATAGAGGGAATTACCTGGTGTTTCAATAAAAATAAAACAGCCTTAAAATGGTATCCTGAGCAGGAAAATCATAGTGAGAGATAACACTTAACCAAAGCTGTAATTAAAATGCAGTTTTAATACATAAATGTTATTGTATACATAAATTTTTACTTACTAAACAAAACAATCTCAGCACACTATCCTGCTGTATAAACAATGGGATGTGGGTTTTTTCATTCCTCAGCAATATTTGTTATTTCATAATTAAACATGAGGTCACAAGACTATCCAGTTACAAGATAAATATTACTAGTTTATATCTATGCCTTAAGAAAGTAAATTACTTTAAAATTATATGTAGTACTGTAAGTTATGTTATTTCTTTTGAACAGTAAAAAACAGATAGATATTTTGGCTAATAGCTCAGTGACTTTGTTATGTAAAAATCAAGAATCATTGAAATGTGTTGATCCAGTGAAAGTGTCCAATGAAATTTTGATCTCACTGAGGACAAAGAAATGTTGCCATTGACTTCAGCAGGGCCAAAAAGGATTTGCTGTTGCAAGGTTCTCTTGCTGCTATCTGAACACCACAACAGATCCTGGGAGCACTCAAAGCAAGTTATTAAACAGGGACCACAGGTACCCACTTCAGCCTGCTCCCCTCCTGGCATCAGAGTCTGCATGTAGGCAAACCAGGTGCCTTGGCTTGTTTAGGTAAAATGAGAAAATAGTGTTAAAAGAAAATAAAATACTCATGCTTCCTCCTTGCAGTCAGAGCAGAACCTTGCACAAAGCTTTCCCAGCAGGCAATGTGAGGCTGAAAGGAGTCAGTTGATGGAGGGTGTCACAGGTGTGACAGATAAGGGGATATGCTGGGGCCCTGCAGCAGGACGCTCCATCTCTCAATATGCCTGCCTCAGTTTCCCTCTACAATTCAACTGGTTTTTGTCTCTCAGTTTTGCAGGCCCAGGCCTGGAATGGAAAGGTTCCCATGAGAAGGGAAAAGGCCCAGCAAACTCAGAGGTGGTAACAACACTGAAAGGTACAAACAGAGGCCAAGTTGATGTTCATGACATCAGCTGCACTCCGGTGTTGAACACGGAGCCCAGCCCAGCCACAAACAGGCCTGAAACGGAGGTGAAGTGAGAACAAACAGATAAACTGAAGAGTTTGCTTCGTGAGAAAAGGGTCTTTATGGTTTTTTCTACTATTTTCCTTTTATTCTCCAATGAGAGATTTTGGAGGTATGGCTAAATGGTTAAATGACAGCAGCCAATCCACCTTGGATCCCATCTGCAACAGGCATGGAACTGGAACACAGGGTGCACAACCAGGTTATAATGCAGCCCCACAGCTGGTCTCTGAACAGCAGGATGAGCAACCATGGTACGTCAAACAGCACGGGATGAAGCACAGTATGAGAAAGACCCATGGGATACAACAGGTCTGATCAGTTGTGTATCAAGTGCTGCAACCTGCGGCCTCGCCAATGGCTTGGAATCTGCTGAGGCAGCAAGTTAATGCAGTAAGAACTATTTGCATTCCCTTCCCACCAAAGGAAAGAAACCATGCTGAAGGCTTGTTGCTAAAGGCAGGGGGGAACAGAGGTTCCGAAGTGCTAATGTTTCTTGCTCCCTTTAACCTTCTGTTTGAAGATAGCAACGTCATAATAGCTTTTGAATTTCACCAGGAAAATGGGTATTGAAATGATCATAGTTAACATGCCAAATACTGCAGCTAAGGCTGCTATCACTTGGCCAGCTGCAGTGACAGGGACAATATCTCCATAGCCCACTGCAGTGAGTGTGATCAAGGCCCACGAGAAGCACATAAGAATGTCAGTGAAGTGCACCTCCCCTGTGAAGGGGGGATGGATACCCAGCAACTCTCCATAGAAAAAGAGAGAACCAAAGAAGAGGGTCTCAAAGGCCAAAATCATCAGCAGGATGCAAATCTCTCTAAGGATGGACTTGAGGGTGTAGCACAGAACCCTGAGAATCACTGGTGTTTCTATCAGCTTGGATATCTTCAGGAGTTTAAGGAGATAGACAACGCGAACAAAACCCAACCAAAGCCCCAGACTTGGCATTCTCTGAATCTTCTGAGCCACAAAGAGCTCAATATAAACTGGGAAGAGGGAGAGGAAGTCAACCACATTGAGGGGATTTTTGAAGAACAACTTCTTGGCTGGGCAGAAACAAAATCGCACAGAGAACTCAAAAGTAAACCAGAGGACACAGAAAAGCTCCAGATGAAGCAAGTAGGCAGCCTGGTGGTAAAAGGGTTCATGGTTGTCATGGGAGACCTCAGAAGAGCCAACAGAGGTGAAGTTAGCAGTAAAGAACTCAAACTGTGCCTTGGTCTCTTCACAGAATATGATGACGATTCCCACGATGAACAGCAGAGAAACAAAAGCCAAGCACTGCAGAGGGAGGAAAGGGCATACAGGCCATTAGTCCAACAAACAGTTGTCATATACCCTCCCTGCCCCACAACTTCACTGCCCCAGCACAACTCCAGCATCCCCTCCTCAGGCACAGTACAATCCCAGACTAATCTTTCTCAAATCACCATGGTTTTGCTCACATGGAGTGCATTTTCTCATTACAGACTTGAAAAATAAGAAGAGAAGATTGGAGTCAAAGAAAAAACCATCTGAACTCCTACATCGGAGTTTGTAAGGAAGGGAAAATGTCTGCTAGCTGGAGTAATATGGACAGACATACTGAAGGCCTCATTGGCACCAAACGTTTGCTCCAGAAATACCAGCAGCACAGAAAACATCCTCTGCAGCCTCTGACTTGTGTTTGTTGTTCTGCATGCCTGACATTTTAAAGTTAGGCAGAGGGCATGAAAATCCTACAGGAAACAGGGACAAGAGGAACAGAGAAGATGGAGATGTCTGCTCAAAAGAAGAGAGGTTTGATTGTGATTTTTTCTCTTTTAATCTGGGACTCAAAGCATACTTATCAAAGCTATCAACACATTAGCACTTTTGATGGACCCATTACAGAAATCCCAAGGGACACAGGCTGTGTTAATCCCCACATACAGCATTACCTTAGCACTAAAAGAGGAAAAGGGTTTTTCAAATATAGACCAAATCTTTGGCTGCCACCTGGTTCGCCAGTTGGAATTACTTCTTTCTGTCTGGACTATGAGACACTCGTCATCAGTCTGTTCATTTTCATCCCAAATGTTAAACTCCTCTGGCTGCACCTCTTCGTTATTCAGCTTCAGCCAGCAGCAGGATGATAGCTGTGTCTCCTGTATTTCCCAGAAAGCCAGCTCTTCTTCTAAGACTGACCTACAGGTATTAACAGGGCAGTGGAAATGTTTGGTCCTATAGTAGTTCAACACATAGCTGAAGACCTCGGCACTCCTATCAAAAAAGAACTCTTTGGTGGTGGGATCATAGTCGTAAATGCTTGGGGCATCAGGCTCCGTTAGGTTGCACAGCTTGGTCCCTGGGAACGTCTGGAGGGTGCTCCTGTATGTCTCATATCTGACTCCCCCAATATTCAGGATGATTTTTTCCTTGGAGACTTCCATCTGTGAGGGAGGAGGGAGATGAAAGTTCTCATAGGCTCTTGTTTATCTTCAGTCAAAAAGAGAAGAACACAAATTAGAAGAAGTAAAGGAAGTTTTGGAGCAGGAAGGTTTTCCAGGGCACTTCATTCCAGTGCTTTTAAAGCAAATCTGAGCCTGAAACCTCCATCTCCTTTAGGGAGTAAAGAACTTTCACCATTCCAAAGCATGTTCTGTGCCTGTACCTGGACTCTGCTCCATGGCCATATTTTCTGAGCATTTTTCAGATGATGCATAAACCAAATGAGAAATATCTGGTTTGCACTGCACTCTCTGTCTCTCTTTCAGCTTCTCCCCATGGGCACGCAGTCCAGAGTCTATTTCACCACATTTGTTTATATACTGTAGCTAATAATTGCAACAAAATCATTGAGTCAAAGTTCTCATTCGCAAGATATTCCTTCCACTATCTCTCCCCTTGTCTAGTTCTTCCACTTCTGTGCCCAGTTTCTTTCTCCATAAGCAGGTTCTTGCTAAGACCTCCATGTGCCAGAGTTATAACACTCATCATCAGCTTATTCTCCAAATGAGTCTTTTAACATAACTTCCCCTGTTGAGACTGGCATAACACACTTCACAAGAGACCCTGCAGCCTGATGGGAACATTTAGGTTGTCTGAATTATGCTTTTTCCTTGAGTCTTCCCTGCATGGAGTCCCACTGAACCAAAACACCTTTCCCTCTGCAAGAAGCTGCTTCTTACCTGGAATCCATATGCAGGACTCCTGGACTAGACAGAAATGCAGAACATCATACTGCTTCCTCCTTCTGCGCTGGCTGACATCTCAGAATAGCACCAGAACCTGCTGCCAAGGCTTCTGGCATTGGAAAGCAGGTTCAGTTCTTTATTTCCTGTAATACATGCCCTCCTTTGCTCTTCAAAATCCAACATACCTAGGAGAAACTCCAGCCCTGCTTTATGAACATTTTTCAAAAGGGGGGGGGGGGAACCAAGGATCTCTGTAGCCTCAGGAGCATGTAGGAGAGGTGCAGACATATCTCCTTCTGACTGTACCACTCCATACCTACACATTTCCACCCAACCCTCTCTTAGGCTCTGCATTTCTAGTTCTGGCCCTTCTCCTAACTGAGAAAGCCTGTTTATCTTTCCTGCTTGGACTCTTACCCAGACATGGCTGGTCAGTATGCTGAAACCATGAACACAGAAATTCAAATTGTCCCCCCTCCCTATTTTTGCAGAAAGGTGCTGAGCATGGGAGTCACAGGGCACTTCTGCAACAAACCTTTCCTTCCAGGACCAGAAGGGAGACAAACACTGCACCAGGGATACTCCCAGAAGAACTACACACAACAAGCACCTTGCTTAGCTCCATCAGAAAAGCTGCAGCCTTGACAATCCGAATATATGCGAAGCTCAATGCAGCTTCACCCTAAAATTTCCAGTAACTTCTATGAGAGCAGGATTTAGCATAAGGACTAAAAGTGTGCAGGCATTAGTGCCTGCTGCACAAGAATCCAGGCAGCATGGTCCTAAACAGGTTAGATTACTTCAGCACTCAGCAAATCGGGAGTTACAATATCAGCCTCTGTTGCCTAGCTCTCTAAAGAGCATAGTGCTCTTTGAGATCCCAGCTAAACTAGCCTTTATCTGCTTAGAATGCCAGATACCTCTTGCTCAAACATAACGATCCCCGTGTGAGAAATGAGCCAAGAAGTGCCATTTCACGTTCTTACCTTGGTGCTATTGCAGCAACTCTGCAATCAGAAGAAAAGAGAAGAGACTGGGACTAACAGAAACAAACTCTGTGAAAACAGGATGTTGAATGTCTTGCCTCCAAAGCCCAAGTCTCTTGGATGCCAGAAAACAAAAGCAGCCAATAGCACAGAAAAGATGCTGAGGCCCCTCTCCCTTGTTCTCCGCCCTATAAGCAGTTGTTCTCCCCGCTCCAGGGAGCAAGTCAAACAAGAAGCCAACAACTGCCAGGCCAGACACACGCTGACTACTCCGCCACCCACTGCTCTGCTAACAATCTCAAAGGGCCACGATGTTTGGACAGTACATGGAGCTTAGAAACAATTAAAATATCACAGAAAGGTTCTTCCTTGGCTGTGCCTTATTGAAGTTTGAGTTAAAAAATAACACAGAAAACAACAGGAATAAACAAGTAAACTAAAGAAACACTTGACCTCCCATATTCTTGTCACACTCTCTCCTTCCTTGGTTCAAAAGGATTTTTATTCATTCCTGCATGACCCAAAGCTTAATCTTTTGCACCTACTGATTTTAAATGTCATTGATTACTCCAGGAAGAAGGTTGGCACACAGTTGTTACTCAAGAAAGGCATGCTGCGTGTCAAGCTTCCTTTCAGATTACATTCGAAGGCTGTTTCTAGGTATCACCTCTGCTTACTTCCAACTCTGTGGAAAGAAAGTAGGAAAAGGAATTTCCTTACTCCCAGCAAGGGAAGGCTGGAGGCCTTTTCAAATACAAATTCAAAAAAAAATCAAAAAATACAAATACAAATTCAAGGCCTTTTCAAATACAAATGAAAAGCAGATTCACGTCTCTTGAGAGGCTGTATTATCACCTGCTGGATTTTTCATTTTAATCCACTACCTTCATTACCCTGACACACTGAAATACCTTTTATTTTAAAAAATAGATTTTCCACGTAGGCCTTCTACGTAGATAGCAGTCTGGTTCTTTGCTCCTTCACCTGCAAGTGCAAGTAGCTGCACTCACTCTAGCCTTCTAAAGTACTTCAGGGACTCCCACAGACATCCTGGCTTCTTCTCTCAGCCAATACCACGGCAAGGCTGCAGAAACTAGAATGGCAAACTGCTGCCAGGCTTTGTGTGAGACATTCTGGGCAATGAGCCATCTTTGCCCATTACCTTCCAAATCTATACTGAGCAACCCTCTAGCCGGACATCACAAGCAGAGCACCAGCACAAGCATCATTCCCTACAGATCTGGACCATGAAAGCACACGAAGCATGTGAAACCCATGCTCGTTCACTCCTTGATCCCTTCCATCTCTGTAACACCAAGGTCTTAACATCTTTCTCCCTCTCCACAGAGAATATGAAAAATACCCATTTTAATTTAATTTCTGATGTCTCTGAGGTTCTGGAAGCAGAAGATCTCATCAAGTTTGATGTTTCCTATGCACTGCACTGCAGTATTTGCCTTTTACAACCTTTGCACTGCAGAAACCCTGCACTGCAGATTTCTGAAACCCAGAAAAAATCTGGCAAGCAAAATGACACAGGATGTTCCTATCCTCTGAGTAAGACCCTTTGAATGCAGTAAACAGTTTGTTCTTTCAGAACGCTTTTTAAGCAGATGAAAAGTGCAACTTCATTTCCAGAGAACAGGGCCTTATTCCAAGGTTTCTCCCTGCCTCATATCTCCTGAAAATTCAGTTCACTGCATGAGGCACTGTGGGACGTTGGCAACAAATGTAAGATCTGTCTTCTCAACCTTACCCTTCTTTTGAGTCATGAAACTCTTTGTTTCAATTTGGCTTACATTTATAAATAGCAAATTTGTTCCTATGCACATGGTCTCAACTATGCACTGAGGCATGCTCATGTTAGTAAATTAGGGGGACTTTGTTAACTGCATTTGTGCTAAAATATAAGAGGAGTTTTAGCTTTCCAGTATAAGCATTTCTTCAGAGAATGTTCCTAAAAAGCTGTTGAGGATGAGTCTCAGTTTTTCAATCAGAAACTTGCTTCAGAATACGGAACAAAAAAGCTTAAGCAACCCGAAGTCCTGGCAGCCTTGGGAAAAGACCAAGCTACCTTTTGGGCGCTGGAGGTGGCACCAGAACCTTCACGCTTTTCTACCAGCAAACGCAGTGTCCGCGGTTCCTGCCGACTTCCACCTCGGGGCTTGTTTCCTCATCCATATTTCAGTTCTACCTCCCGTTTAACCCGAATACAAGCGTATTCCTGGGCTTATGCAAACAGATCAGCTGAAAGAGTTGTTTTGTTTTTTGTTTGGTTGTTGTTTTTGTTTTGTTTTGTTTTTAAACCCTCCCAAAACAAGGCGATCGTTTATTGATTCGGTCTACTGCAAAAATCCGCAAAACGCTGCAGTTGGGAAGAACAGTTGGGTGTTCTGCGAGCTCGGACACACCGGAGCTGGCGGGGCAGGGACCCCGAGAGCAGCGGCAGGAGCTGCCGGAGCCGGGAGCTGCTCCCCC
>NW_009953004.1:4154514-4156600 GCF_000747805.2 Chaetura pelagica
GAGCGGGCTCCGTGTGCGCAGCAGGGGAGGCGGGACCCCTGCGGGCCCTCGGCCTCACGGGCGGGGTTTTCAAGGCAGAGTCTGCAGCGAGCACATCCAAGGCCCCAGGCCGGGTTGGTTGGGGCGCTGAGCAACCTGGGCTAGTGGGAGATGACCCTGCCTGCGCAGGAGGGTTGGATCTAGATGATCTTTAAGGTCCCTTTCAGCCCAGACCTTTCTATGATTTCTGTGATTATTCTGCTGCATCCATACACAAGAGCACTCCAGGTATGGCATCTTGCCTTGTGTATGTGCTTAGCAGTGAGAACACACTTGCCTCTGTTCCAACAAAAAGCCTTCTGGAAGGAGCCTTTGGTGCTGTCTTTCTGCATGCCTTTTCTGTGGCTGTTGTGTACCAGAGAGGCCCAAAACGTAGCCAGAAAACCAGGCTTTCTGCAAAAAGAATGTACTTTTGTGAGACTGTTCAGCTGTTTTTCTTTAACCTCTAGGTATGGTCCCAAAATGCCTCTTGCAGTGGATTGCACTGCTGAACTGATTCGTTGCAAGGTCCTGGATTCATCTGGCAGATTAAAGTCACATGAGCTCATCCTCTCTTATGGGCTGGCTCTTGTAAGGTAGGCACTGAAGGCCTGTGTGCTGTGAGAGGGGGAGACCTGGATGCAGAGTGGTATTCAGCAGTCTGATTTCATTTGCGTCTCTGGGCCTTCTGTGTTGTACAGCACATGGGGGAATTTGTTTCTGGGGTTCCAAGTTTCTATGCAGGTCTTGATGGTTGTTTGTCTTTTCTATAAACTGCACCCAGGTTTGTCAACTTGATCACAGAAAGGAAACAGAAAATGGTCAGCATTCCTCTGAGACAATTAGCCAGAGAGGTAAATATTAATTGATGTATGTATAGAGAGCATATTCATTGCCTATCAAGAATACTGGGTGTTCTGGGGGGTCATTATTTTGTAATCAAAATAATGGATAGACATACTAGTTCTTTCCTACTGCAAAGCTTTGAAGAAGCCTGATGTAACTACATCTAAAACTTTATTCTTTAAAGTCAGATTGGGAGTAACAAAGGCTGCTGATGATTAAAGTGTTTTTTAATTATGTGTGAGCAAAAGTCCCACTTGACATATACACCACACATTTTTGTTTCTTCACTACAGAGATACAGGAAAAAAGCTAAATCTGTCATTTATAAATTCTGGTCTTTGACAAGCAATGTTATACATAAAAGCACTTAATCCCATTTGCAGGCATTTTGTTCTTGTGTCTCTAGCTTGTGATGAGCTTGTGTGTGGAGGAGGGGATGTTCATGGTGTAATTGTAGTAGCAGGACTAACTGGAGTCCTTTTATTGCCAGCTTCACTGAGCATCGGGGTCCAAACCGCAAGTTTTGACAGTAAATAATAGGCAGTATTTGAGACTCTCCTACATATGCAGCTTTGTTTGGGGCCCATCTGTGAGAATGGTGAATTCATTTTTTTTTGGCTTGACTTTTAAGAAATGTGTTGCTTTCTCACCTTTTAAAGCTGGTCAAGCTTAAAAATAAAGGTCTTGCGTAGTTAGTTGTCCTTAGGAAAGTCGCAAAAAATTCCATGCTACTTAAAGTGTGTATGATTTGGGTATTTTATATGATATGATTTGTGTCTTTGATCTGTCATCCAGAATAATTGCTTTGCAGTATTTCACTATATTACACATAGCACCTCTGTCTAAAATGACATCTGTTGGTGCAAGTAATATGTAAGAATTTCACCTGTAAATTCCCAAGTTTGTATGGATCCTAGGCCACAGGAGCAGTGGCATCAGAGAGGAGGGGAATCTCAGCCCACCCTTGTAGTGGGAAGCTGGGGGGCTGTGGTGCAGGACCAGCCTGGAAAAGGCTGTTCCCACTCAGGTGAGGAGGTTCTCTGCAGCCTGGCAGGGCTGCAGGCAGTTGTGGGGTCACACAGTGGGGACTGTGGGTAACACCCATGGCCGTTCTTCCAGGTGGACATCCCCATCTGGGTGGTGGATCTCCGGCATGAGCTGACCCATGGGAAGCTGCCACAGCTGGCCCTGTGCCGCAAGGGTGAGGTACCTGGGCCCTGGG
>NW_009953004.1:4157024-4167259 GCF_000747805.2 Chaetura pelagica
TTTTCAAGGCAGAGTCTGCAGCGAGCACATCCAAGGCCCCAGGCCGGGTTGGTTGGGGCGCTGAGCAACCTGGGCTAGTGGGAGATGACCCTGCCTGCGCAGGAGGGTTGGATCTAGATGATCTTTAAGGTCCCTTTCAGCCCAGACCTTTCTATGATTTCTGTGATTATTCTGCTGCATCCATACACAAGAGCACTCCAGGTATGGCATCTTGCCTTGTGTATGTGCTTAGCAGTGAGAACACACTTGCCTCTGTTCCAACAAAAAGCCTTCTGGAAGGAGCCTTTGGTGCTGTCTTTCTGCATGCCTTTTCTGTGGCTGTTGTGTACCAGAGAGGCCCAAAACGTAGCCAGAAAACCAGGCTTTCTGCAAAAAGAATGTACTTTTGTGAGACTGTTCAGCTGTTTTTCTTTAACCTCTAGGTATGGTCCCAAAATGCCTCTTGCAGTGGATTGCACTGCTGAACTGATTCGTTGCAAGGTCCTGGATTCATCTGGCAGATTAAAGTCACATGAGCTCATCCTCTCTTATGGGCTGGCTCTTGTAAGGTAGGCACTGAAGGCCTGTGTGCTGTGAGAGGGGGAGACCTGGATGCAGAGTGGTATTCAGCAGTCTGATTTCATTTGCGTCTCTGGGCCTTCTGTGTTGTACAGCACATGGGGGAATTTGTTTCTGGGGTTCCAAGTTTCTATGCAGGTCTTGATGGTTGTTTGTCTTTTCTATAAACTGCACCCAGGTTTGTCAACTTGATCACAGAAAGGAAACAGAAAATGGTCAGCATTCCTCTGAGACAATTAGCCAGAGAGGTAAATATTAATTGATGTATGTATAGAGAGCATATTCATTGCCTATCAAGAATACTGGGTGTTCTGGGGGGTCATTATTTTGTAATCAAAATAATGGATAGACATACTAGTTCTTTCCTACTGCAAAGCTTTGAAGAAGCCTGATGTAACTACATCTAAAACTTTATTCTTTAAAGTCAGATTGGGAGTAACAAAGGCTGCTGATGATTAAAGTGTTTTTTAATTATGTGTGAGCAAAAGTCCCACTTGACATATACACCACACATTTTTGTTTCTTCACTACAGAGATACAGGAAAAAAGCTAAATCTGTCATTTATAAATTCTGGTCTTTGACAAGCAATGTTATACATAAAAGCACTTAATCCCATTTGCAGGCATTTTGTTCTTGTGTCTCTAGCTTGTGATGAGCTTGTGTGTGGAGGAGGGGATGTTCATGGTGTAATTGTAGTAGCAGGACTAACTGGAGTCCTTTTATTGCCAGCTTCACTGAGCATCGGGGTCCAAACCGCAAGTTTTGACAGTAAATAATAGGCAGTATTTGAGACTCTCCTACATATGCAGCTTTGTTTGGGGCCCATCTGTGAGAATGGTGAATTCATTTTTTTTTGGCTTGACTTTTAAGAAATGTGTTGCTTTCTCACCTTTTAAAGCTGGTCAAGCTTAAAAATAAAGGTCTTGCGTAGTTAGTTGTCCTTAGGAAAGTCGCAAAAAATTCCATGCTACTTAAAGTGTGTATGATTTGGGTATTTTATATGATATGTGTCTTTGATCTGTCATCCAGAATAATTGCTTTGCAGTATTTCACTATATTACACATAGCACCTCTGTCTAAAATGACATCTGTTGGTGCAAGTAATATGTAAGAATTTCACCTGTAAATTCCCAAGTTTGTATGGATCCTAGGCCACAGGAGCAGTGGCATCAGAGAGGAGGGGAATCTCAGCCCACCCTTGTAGTGGGAAGCTGGGGGGCTGTGGTGCAGGACCAGCCTGGAAAAGGCTGTTCCCACTCAGGTGAGGAGGTTCTCTGCAGCCTGGCAGGGCTGCAGGCAGTTGTGGGGTCACACAGTGGGGACTGTGGGTAACACCCATGGCCGTTCTTCCAGGTGGACATCCCCATCTGGGTGGTGGATCTCCGGCATGAGCTGACCCATGGGAAGCTGCCACAGCTGGCCCTGTGCCGCAAGGGTGAGTTCCCTGGGCCCTGGGGGGAGCACCCCCTCCCCACCATTTTTGGGTGCTGCAGGGCAGGCAGTGGGCTTGTCCTGGCAGGGAGGTCTATGGTCCTAGGGGTGCTCTGGTGACTCCAGGCTATGGTGCATCACAGGGCAGGTGTTCAGAGACTTTCTCCTTCCCCTGGAAAAAGTACTGGCAACAATAGTTCAACCATCTTTCTTCTTTATAGCACAGGAAGTTCATCTTGGGAGAGAGGTAAATGCTCTTCCTGGTGGTTTAGAGGTACCAAGACTCTTAAAAAAGAATCCTGTTTAGGAAGAAATGCAGTAGGTATTGCAAGCCTGAATGAGTGACCAGGTCATGATGTTGGAAGGGATTCCTCACAAGTCTGGGTTAAGTACTGATGTGCCAGTTAAATAACTTTCACTGGAGTCCTTAGATTGTGTTGGATAGTGAAATAGTGATGGGAGAAAAGGGTTTTCCTTCCGTTCTATCTAACATATGCCTGGTGTAGTCTGTACACAAAAAAAGTTATTGCTACAGGCACTATGTTGATCCCTGTGATACTGAAGAACTGGCTCATTTTCTCATTGGAGCACTAGTGCTGGGACTTAGTTTCTGCTTAAATTTGGCCTAGCTTGAGCTATAGCAGTGTCCAATCTTTTTTGTTGCCAAAAAGATGGTGGGTGTTAACCAGGCCTGTAATACTGGGTTGTAGGGGGCTTTGTTGCCTGATTTTTTTGAAAAAACAACTTGTTCACCTTTTCATTAATGGGGTTGTACGTGATTGTGGGGTTTGCAACTTGTTAACAGTATTTCTTCTCACAGTGCAAGTTCGCAATGTGCCACCTGTATGATTTTCAGTAACAAAGAAAACCTCACTGAGTGTTTTGTGTTCTCCCTTAGGGTGTGACGTTGTGCTGGACTGGCTACGGAAGACGTATTGGAGCCGTCAGCTGGGGAATAACTTGTGTGAAGAAAGTCAGGATGAAGATGAGGAAGAGGAGCAGGAAGGGATGGAAGCAAATGCAGAGCTGGATAATGGTGCATGGGAGATTCAAACCCCACAGCATGAGACCTGTCAGAAACACAAGGAATTCCATGGTAGGTGTCCTTAGAACCGTGGCAGATACAAGAATTAGGTGTGTCCCATGCTAGAGAAAGCAGTTTAAAAGTGTCATCTTGTAGTCCTGACGATAGCATATAAAACCAAAAAAATCACAGGTATCTCAACCTGGACATCGTCAAAGATACAAAGTACAAAACAGCAGGAAGACTTTGGTAAACTGTTCCAGTGGCTGCTTTTCCACCACCAGAAGCGTTTAAACCCCAAATCAGCTTTTCTCAAAGTAAGTTTCTAGTTTGAATGACTTACTGGAGGAAGCAGGAGTTGAGATTAGACTGTCTGCGAGTTTGAGGCATGTGAGGTAACAAACAGTATCTCAAACACTAAAACCAAGTAGTCATTTTTTTCTGACAAAACATGGCATGCTTATGAGGAGTAGCTCACCCAACAGATGGCAGCAGCTCATCTGTTGCAGACGTGCAGAAATGCTAGTGACCATTGTTGCTCCCTAGGTTATACCAAGTGACTGTAACAATCTTTTTGGCTTTAGGGTCAATGGATTTGTTGCAAAGTCTTTTCTAGATTCCTTTATAACAGACTCAGATAGAGTAGCTGTCATGCAGAAAATGTTAGCTAATTTATTGTGCACTTTGAGTTTAGTGCAGAATTGATTAGAGCAATCCTAACCTGGGGACTAAACTTTTGGATGCAGCAGCACTTAACCCTTTTCTTGTCAGTGTATGTCTGGGCTTCTGTCTGACTTGATGTTGGGTAAGATGCTATTTCCTCCTTTTTCTGGCTTCTCTAAACGAAAAAAAAAACACCCCACCCCCCGATGCCAAAAGAGAGAACTACAGAATGAAACAGTAGATCCTGTCATTGATATATTCAGAGCAATGGACTTGCAATGTTAAGTCAGCTGTACAGGTCAAAAGCATCTGGAGTTTCATGTAGGAGATACTGGTGGTGGGCACCCTGATAGCAGGTGACAGTGACACCTAACTGGTGAGGTATTTTGAAAGATGGTGCTGTTTCATGTGCAGTGAAATGGGGCCACAGATATAGAAAGGACACTTCACATAGGTGGTAAATTGAAGTTTAATGAAGTCCAATAAGGAAATGGTTGATTTGGGAATAGATACAGTGATGTTGCAATAGATTTAAAATGCAAGTATAAGGAATACAAATATGATCAGAACATGAACTGGATATGGGAACAATTTCTTCCTAAACAGATCTATTATGGGATATTTTTTTTGTTGTTGAGCTGTCTGGATTTATCCAACTTGCCTATCTTTGGCCACTTTTAAGGACAAAATACTGAACTCTGGTTCAACACCACTTGATAAAATTTAAGTTGCTGAAAAATTCTGGGAGCAGTGGGGGTCTTGAGTACTGTCTGAATTAGAATTTATTACTTCATTTGACTGATGTCTTCCTTGAGTGTTATGTTCAGCAGAACTAGGCAGCTTGGCCAGATACACAATTTCCTTCCCCTGTTTAAACTATGTATTTACGTTTATTTCTAGAAAAAGTCAGAGATGTGCTGATGTCCTACAAGAATGAGCAGTTTCAGGTAAGTGATCATCAGCACTTTTGGTTCTTCCAATTTCCTGGTTGGGGCAATAAAGTCTTCATAGAATCATAGAATATGCTGAGTTGGAAGGGAACCATCAGGATCATCGAGTCCAGCTCCTGTCCTCTTCATTCTTGCCCAAACTGAAGAGCTGGTGTTGTTGGCCACGCCTCAGTGGAAATACTTGAGTGCTGGCACAACTAAGTTGCTGTGCCAGGAGTTTATTTCCTGGAACTGCAGGGGTCCCTTCTTCTTACTGCTGCAGATTCACACAGTTAGAATCTATGCAGAAGTGCTGGTGATAGAGAACTGACGTTTGTGTCAGTGCTGCAGAGCTGGCAGTACACCAGTGTCCCCAGTGCTGCTGTCTAGCATGTAGCCCAGAGGGGACCTGTGACTGCTGCATGTGTGGAGAGAGGCTTGGTTAGGTCCTTGTTTAGAGCTCCCTCCTGGTGTTGTCATACCTGGCTTCACTGCAGAGAACAAGCAATTTGAGCTGTGGTGGCTCCTAAAGCCAGCACTTTGCTCATGTTTCTAAATGAGAGATGTACTGTTGGATATCCCAGATCTTCCTTGTCCAGGTGGATAGAGCTCAGTTTGTTTTCATTCATCCTGGTATCTCTGGAAGTTGAGGCCTGTCATTTGGAAGTCATTAGTCCATGTTTTCTATCAGCCCTTGTATATTCTTGCAGTGGCCCAGTGGCTGTGACTCCTTGGTGCTGCTGCCTTTTTAATTTAGGTCTTTTCCAAGTATGGCATGGCTTTTATTAATTTCTGATATACCCTTGGGAAGGGGAACTTCTGTGAGTTTTTTAAAGTTCTGCTGCAGTACAGATGGCCTGTGTGTCCATCTTCTATTCATAGCCATGTCTTTCTCTTCACCATTGGAACGTGTTTTCTGTTAATGCTTGGATTTTTCCTTCACTCAGGTTTTGCAGACTCTGCAGTCTGTCTCAAAGTCTCAAGAAGTATGGTCTGATTCTTCCTCAGAAGTGGACTGGATTTTGGCTCAGATCAAAGACCTGATGCAAGAGAACAGGTACATCTCTGAGAAGGACCTGAAGTGAAAGAGACAGTGTTGAGCTGAGCCTGTAGACACTGTGTTACTCAGCTGATCGTGGAGACAGCAATTGGTTGATATCCTCAACATCTCTGAGAAGATTTGAAAAGTAACTATCCTGCCTGCAGCACTACCTCTAGCTTGGAGGAAATCTTAGCAAGCTCTTATCAAGTTATCAAGCTCTGTTAAACAGCTTTTATTAGTCCAAAAGTTCCCCTGTTAATTTTTCTTCTGAAAAGCTGTTTGTTGGGAATGGGTAGTTAAGATGTTTCAGTGTTGTTATTGCAATGTGTAGTCTTGTGTTCTTATATCTTGGTAAGTCAATTAAAATTTTCCTATCTTCCAAAAAGACCTATATGTAGAAATATTTTAGAATAGCTGTAGATTATAAGTGAAACATTTTATTCCTGCACAATAAGTTGGGAATTTCACTGCTTTGCAATCGTTTCTTTAGAAGGTAGAATGATGGTATGATAGAAATGTCTTTATAACCCTCTTCAGGTGTATATGATAGGATGGATCACAGGGCAGCAATGAATTGGTGTGCTCCAAAATCCAAAATGAATTGGATGCTGCTTCCAAAATTAAAGCAGTTTTTAAAGTTTGTCCTCTCTCTGAGAGAGTTCTAGAACTTCTTACGAGCCTGGTTTCATTTCCATCTTTCTCTGTCAGTTTTCTGATGGCTTTGTTTGGAATTCCAGCATGGTGACCTAGATGAGGGTTCAGATTCAACATGTGGCCTAAAGAAACTTCAAAGATGGGGCAAGAGTCTGTCAAAAAACACTGATCCTTTGCTCCAACAAAAAAGTCTGATGGGGTGTATCTCTAGGATATCTGTCATTTCTGAAGTAATCAAATTTGGCAGTAATGCTTTCATCAGAATTTTGCTGCATTGTGCTACATTGAAGAAGGCTTTTTGATGGTTCCCTTTAGCACAGGCTTCAAATAAGACAAAACAGAGAGGAAGAAGCTGGTTTCTGTGACTGTACAAATGTATTTTTTCCTGTCTGTGGATTTTGTTTCTGTTAACTGTTTCATGACTTCCTGAGTGACTCTTAATGATCAGGCAACTTGATGACAATAGCTGCTCTGCTATGCAGGGAAATGCCCCCTTCACACCAGCCGGGGGTGGGGAATGTTTCTCCATTCACAGCTTGCAAAACTGCCAAACCCTTTGGTCATGAGGCTGCTGCAGAGAGACTTCACAGTGGCATTTGTCTGCGTTGTGTCCTCAGTCTTCAGAGAGCAGTTTTCATAGACTCACAGAACAGTTTGGGTTAGGAGGGACCTTAAAGATCATCTCAAACTTATTTCAGAACTGATGCCAGTGATGTTTTGTGGAGGAGCAAGAGGCATTAATAAGACTCTCTGATTGCTCTAGGGAGACAGTGGCTGAAGCTCTTCTCAGTGATGGCTTTCTTATCCCAAAAATGGATTGTCTGAAGATGCTAAATATCAAGTATGAAGGTTAGTGTTTTGGGCACCACGGAAGTAAAAAGTGCGCAGCTAGTGCGCAGTGCGCAGCTAGTTACATGCAAGTCTGTTCTTTTTTCCCTCACATTGAAATCTGTAATTCCCTGCATGTTTTTTTATATATCTGGGTCCCTAGATATCTTTGACCTGTTCTTCAGACCTCTTTTTGGCCAGAGTTAGCTATTGCTCTTTTATAAATTTCTTACCATGCAAGGCTAGCTCTTCAGCACTGAATGCTACCTGGCCAAAATGTCTTTCAAATCTTGTATCTCTGCTCTAATCTGCAAGTTACTGATTTCATGAACTTCCACTAGTTTCTTCTCTGCACTGAAGATTTGAAGCAAATCTAAATGTTTGTTCTTTTGAGCCTCATTCACCAGTTACTCTGTGTTGATGCCCATACATGTGGAGTCACATCAGTTTTCTGCTAGAGAATTACCTAGAAAATTAATGATTTGTCTGTTTCCCTTGGATCTCTTGGAAACACCAGAAAAAGATCTTTCCAAGAAAGATCCTCACATTTCTGTGACTGTATTATAGGAGTAAAAATTTAGGAGCTTTTTGATTCTGTGTTTCTTTGCTCAATGTGTCTTCTCTTTGCAGTACATAGATAGAATAGCTCTTCATTATAATACTAATAAGCTGAAAATGGGAAGAGATTAGCAAAACTGGTGATTTTTCCTGTGGTTGATCACATTTACCATGTGATTAGATCAGGCATTGTATTTTTTAGTTTAATTGAGCTGTTGCATAAAGTATCAATTTGCTGCTTATTTTGCTTCCCTAACGTAAGAAGAGAATAGTTCCAGGTTCAGTGAGAATCCCAGGAAATACCATGGAACCAGTGATCTCAGAACAAACTGCTTTAGTTTGAAACAAGTGTCACACCCGTGGTTCACAAAAAAATAACAAACCAGTGATTATTGACTTATCGTTTTTATTATTATTATTTTTATTTTATTTTCTCTTCCTGCAGCAAATAGAGAGGTCTGGCAGTTCAAAATTCCTCAGACATTTTACTGCTTTTGGCAGCCTCTCCTGACAAGCCTTCTGTCCAGAAGTTTTACCCAGATCCTAATAGAGAAGATGTTTATGGAGCTGAAGGAATGTCCTGACTCTTCAGAACTCCGGCCTCAGTTCTTGATCAACTGGATTTCTGAGATTCTGACAGGCATTGCCAGAGTCAATGCTGGTGAGTATGTCTGGAATGTATGTAAAAAATGCAGGAGTCTCTTCTGTACTACTGGGAAAACTGGGAGAGTGGTGCGACCTTACATGGGATGTGCAGTAACCTGATGATTGCATTTTGCCATGTGAATGTAGAGGTTGCATTTCTTCCCCTTTTCAACCTGCAGCTTATGAATGTCATACATTTCTCAGAAAAACATTTAAATTGTTACTGGGAACTTTGCTGCAGCCTCTTCAAGAGAGGAAAAGCCGTTTTCTCCCATGAAAGATAAGGCCCTGTGTTTTCCAGGTGTTAGTACTTGTAGGATATCACAGTAGTAGATAAGAGATAAAGGTGTAACATGCAATTTGTTATGAGTCTCTGTTCCCAGTTCATTCTTCACTTGACAGAAGCCTAAGGCTTCCTTTACAGGACACTCACGTTGTCTTACTGTCCTTTTCCAATCCTGTGACAGGGGTTTCATGCCTTCTAAACTTACACAAAAGTAATAACTAATACTTTACTTTCTGTTCCTAACTCCTTAGAACTGTTTAAATTGGCAAACTGTGTTTTAGTCCAGAGGTGGGCACAGAAGAGCTTTAATTATTCACAGCATATCACAAAAAATTCTGTTAGCAGGACTTCTACACTTCAGTATAGTGTATCCCTGAGGAGGTTTCCAGCTGGTTAATTTTGCCGCCTCTCCTGTCCTCTCCCAGTCTGGCTCAGTCTGCACCAGGATTTTGCCAGGATCTGTGGCAGTCAGGGGTTTGGTGCTTTCAGTCAGTGCTGAGTGTGTCTGTTGTGTGCCAAGATCCCTGAAGGGCAGCAGTTCCCAGCTTTTAGGTCTATTTATGGCAGTGTTATCTTGGATGATCCTAGGTCCCCAGGAGCAGTACACTCCCATTTCTTTGGGACAATATTGTACAAACACATCTTGTGTCTTTCCTGTTTGGGATGGAACACAGAGAACCAGCTTGGGAAGGTCTGCACTTTACTGTGGTCACTTCTGGTGGAGCCGACCCAGCTCTCATTATGTTGGCAAGTCCTGTGTCACAACCTTGATCTACTGGGTCAGTACAGCTGGTCTTGGATTTGGATTGGGATGCCAGTTTCTTTGGGGAGGAATAGTACAGTAAAAATATTACAGCAAAGAGATAAAGGGTATATTTTTCAATGAGTTTTGAGCACCTTGTTATCTTTTAAGGGAAGAGAAGACAGCACTGTAACAAACAAGCATCTGTGAAGGAGCTGTTCCTCCATAAAATTCCTTTGCACTGGATAAGACTGACTGAGAATTGCTTGGAAGCTCCCTGCTGGGCAACCCCCCACCTTCTCCAGCTGTAAGTTTGATCTTGTGACCGGGAAAAGGGAGTGCTTCCCAACAGCCTTGGCCTGCTCCTGTGTGATGTGCTGCATTCCAGCTGCCTTCCCCTCCTTTCCATCTAGTAGGAATTGTGGCAGGTGCATGGAAAGCTCTGCTTGTTTCTGTTTATCTCCCCATTCCTCCTACAAAGAGAAGGAGGAGGAGAATTTAAAAGGATTTCACCTTCTAAACGAAAGTGGAGGTTATGTGGGGAGGTATTAAAGAAGCAATCTGGTCAGAAGAAAAGTACCTTGGTAGCAGAGATGTGGTTGCTTATACAGGTGACAGGAGTATTGTGCAGGTGGTAACTTCCTCATGTGAAAACAGTAAAGCAGGAATTCAGTTAGAAGTAGCCCAAGTCCTTTATTTAAATTGCAAACAGGGAGTATTCTGTCATGTACCCACCAAGGAATAATCAAATTTGGCTGCTAGAGGGGATATATGAGTGAGCTGTCTTGGAGGAAACTTGTGCTTAGAAGGCTACTCAGCTTGATAAACCTTCACCTGGAATATTTTTCCTTTTTAAGGCTTTTGCATTGCTCTT
>NW_009953004.1:4167361-4184288 GCF_000747805.2 Chaetura pelagica
TCCCTTCCAGGATCCTCACAATTATGAGACCTCGCCTGCCACGTTCTTCACAGAAGAACCTTCTCTATCTTGCTTCCATTTACACAGAAGGAGATGGCCCTTTGCCCAATCCAGGCCTCTCTTCAGACTGCAGTGAACAGCCAGTTTACACTATAGAGAGCTTGCAATGGAAGGCCAGGCAAGAAAATCAGGTTAAAAATCAAGAGCAGAGTATAGAGAAACAGGAAGATGTGCTGGAGAGAGATGATGGTGTAGAAGAGGTGGAGGAGGTGGAAGAAGAGATGGCAACTGAAGCATCTCCTTTGGAAGGACTTGCTCATCCTGGTAACACGGGGGCTATTGCTGAGAAGAGAGCAGCACTGCAAGGGTCTGCCTGGCAGATCACTGCAGGTAAAAAATGACTTTAAGGCTTATACAGTCTTCATCACTGGCAAATGTTAATTGAAATGTGATTCATGCCTCTCTGGGCCTGCCCAGAATTCAAATGTGCTTCAAAATCACCTAAATGCCAAATTTCCTAGTCTTCAGTTCATGTGCAGGAGTCTGTAGCTCTTCAACTCTTGAAATACTCTGAGGGGTTTTTCCCAGAGCATGTTATTACTGCCTCATCAAATTTTTAAATTTTTTAACCAGTTTCCAAACTGGTTAAAATTTCAATATATCAAATTCATGGGGCAGCAGCTGTGGCAGCTGAGAATGGCAAAGAAAAGGTGGTTGTTCCTTGGACTTGAGTTTGTCAGAGTTGGGGCTGTGGGAAGCACAGTTAGGCTGTGCTGGAAAGGGCCAGTCAGAAGCTCTTGAGTTTCATGCTCCAGGAAAATTGCTGTTAAGACAGGGTGGCAGGCCAAAGAAAGGAGCAAGGAGTGTTTTTAGAGGAAATAAACAGCATATTCAGAACTTTGTTAGCTTTGTTGTGGTAGCTGTACTTTCCCATTGGGGTAGAGGGTTTTGTAGCTAAGAATTTATAGGCAAGTGATTTCTGGAGGGACTTGAAGACAGGAGGAGGAGGTTGGTGCAGAGTGGCTGGAGGCAAAGTAGTATTTAAAGGAAATAATAAGAAGAAAGTATCCATTAGAAGGCAATGAACTCTCGTACCCCAGTCATGGTGAAATTTTCCCAAATCAGAAAAAAGAGACCACCCTAAGCAGCTTGGCTTGGTAACAGTGATGTGAGCAGCTTGTTAGAGTTGGACATTTTGGGAACAGAAGCAAAATTGTTCTGTTTCAGTGACTTCATTCAGATTAAGCAAAGCTTTCAGGAACATGTATTGTGTCCTGAACCACTTGATTTTAGGAAATATTCTGTTTATATAATTGCTTGTGGGTAAACAACTCACTGGGGAATGAGTTCCTGGGTGCAAAAGTGCCATTTTTTATATTTTTAGGTGTACAAATGGCTCTTTCCATTTACAGAAGTAGGCAGAGGAATTTTTTTTTTAATTCAAGTCTCTTTGTGTTTCAAATTAAAGTATGTTTAAAAGAGGAAGGTAAGTGAAGGGTTGCTCTGGAATACCAAGGGGTTTCTCCCAATGGACATTGTCTCACGGACATTTGAATGAGCTGCACTGTGTGGACTGTGTGATGTTAGATGGCACCAGATGTGTTCCTGTTGTCTCACTGCAGTGGTTTTCTTCAGAAGAGGTGACAAGGATAGAAACAAAATGAGGTAGAACTGTCAGCCAGACTTGTCAGCACCTGAGATTGTTTCTGGTGCTGAAGTTGTGTTAGGCAGATACTCACCTTGTTTTTTTGAAAATCACTCTGGGAAGCTCAGATTTGTTATTTATATTCTGTTTTTACCCAGATGAAGTACAATGGAAAGACTTTCCCCTTGGGAAACTCCCAGGTCAGACAGATGACCCTGATGGTCTCATGTTGGATAATTATTCCATGATGTCCCTGCTTGATCAGCCAGTGAGAGATGAGTGGAAGTCTCCCAATACAAAGTGAGTAATGGTGTGGGCAGGACTTTGCCCTTGAACCATAAAATGCATTTGTCTATCTGTGCCTTGTAGTATATGATGTGAAAAATTAAGGATGACATTTCCTTTTTACTTCTGTTTCACTAAATATTTTGACCAAAATACTGTCTGCTATCTCTAACATCTACTGGCTGCACTTCTCATGGCTTTTTCAAGTCGTGTGTGTTTGGCAGGACCATTGCAGTGCTGGTGTGGTAACAATGTGCACTTCAGGCTGTGCTGACAAGTCTCAGTGCTGTCTGATGCTGTCAGTGAGACACAGTCTGCTGTGCCCTTGGAGTGACTAGTCTGGAAGTGCAGAATTTTTAAAACAAGCTACTGAGAGTTGGTAAAGAATTTCTCTGGTGGTACACTAGCACGAATAACTTTAATGGGAAGAGCTGTGGCCTTGCAATTAAAGTGTTCATTAAGTTTTGGTTATGTTTCAACAAGAAGTCATCCTCTGTGTTCAGATATCCATCACAGAAAGCAGAACCATGAAGCAAACAAGCTTGCTGGGTGCACCTGGTCTTGTACCTTCAGTGTTGTGTCCCTTTCTCCTTCTTACCAGGCTTCCACACTTGTGGCTGCTTTTGGGATACTCAGTTGTTGCAGGGAGTCAAGTGAGGCAGTTTTAAGCCTCAGCAGCTTTACAGCACTGGCACGTTAGTTAAATGGTGACTTGCTAGAGCTTCCAGTCTGTTCCTGACTTGATAGCACAATAAAAGTGATCTGATTCTTTTAATTTGGAGGGCTTGTGAGGGTAATAGGCAAGGGTTTGGGGAGGTACATATGCCTGCTGCATGAGCCAATTTCTAAAATAAGAAATTACTTAGCATGCTGTGGATGGCCCCAGACAACAGTTTCTGTTGAAGTCCCTGTAAATGTGCTGGTTTCTACTTCTTAGTAAAGGCACAGGGGGGGCTGGTGTCCCTGTGCATAATGTTCTCAGGTTCACCACGTGCTGTGTGAGCATTTCACCTGATGCTCTCACTGCAAAGGACAAGTGTAAGGTTCAGGTGAAAATTGTTGTGTGGTTATTTCTGAAGTCGTGTCTCCCTCACCACTGTTAGTAGCTGGTAGCTTTTGCTTTGTGCTTTGTTACCTTTGCCTTTCTTGAACAAACTGATTACAAACTAACATTCTAACAGCTAAATGTTCAGAGCTAAAAATGAGAAATGACATTTTGGTTTGGAAATAAAATTTGTTAACAAGTTTAATGTGGTGTCAAAATTACTTTGGTGATGTGAGCTTTGAAATCAACTCAGTGCTTATGTGCTTTATTTCTCTTTCTCTCACAGCTCTGCAGAATTGAATGTTTCTGTGACAGGAGGGTTACTATGGACCCAGAATGACTTCCATAAAATTAAAAGTGGCCTTCAACTTTTCTAAGACGGCAGAGTGCTCTGCAGTTTTCAGTACTGAACAGGATAAGTGGCATGGAAGAACTAGTGATGGTGATGCGGAAACAGCCACTCCAAGCTATATATATCTTTTTATGATTTGTTTTTCTGAGTTTGACTGATTTTTACCATGTAAAATCAATATTTTATAAAGGTGGTATGGTTTAAGTTCCATGTGTAGTAAATATTGTCTTGTTTAACCACTGTCATGAGCTTTTAACTCTTGATGTTTGCCAAATACAGTTAGAGTACTTAAGAATCCTTCAGTGTTCTTGAATTTTTTTCATGGTTAACAAATACAACCAGCTGAAGGTAAAATTTCTTTCAGGATCTTCTTTATTCTTTTTCACTCAGGCATTCTGGAAAGTGTCCTCTGGTCCTCAATAGCCAGACTGTTGAGCCCTTCCTATTTCAATGCCATTAGTCCTGGATGAGTTTTTGTGGTTTTGCCAGGCTAAGATTGTGCTTCAGTTTCCATCTAGCCAGGAGTTCACATGGAGTTTCATGGATCAAGCCCAGTTAGAGCATGACTGAACAAATACCCTTGACAATTGTTTTTCCTCACCAGTTTTTTCAAATCACAGTCTCTAGGCCACTACTGTCTCTTTTTAATTAAAGTTTTAATTAAAGTTTCCTTGATGCTGTTTCTATTCATTATTATGCAAAGGTTGATCACCAGCACTGTGGCCTTTGCCAAGTGCTAGCATGATGACTGAAGAAAGGACCTGGAGGACCTTTGCTGGAAAGCTGTTGAGTAAAAGGACTTCCAGCTGTTTTTTCCTAAATTCAGTTTTCTCTCCCTGGTTTTTGGAGGCTTCAGTTACCTGTCAAAAACTAGGCCTTTAAGTGTGTATTTATTGCAGGGCATCTCAGTAAGAATATCTTGGGGTGTATCTGCAAGAGGGCACGACAGAACCCTGCTGCCAGTCCAGCCTCAAGCCATGCAGCAGGGACAGGTGTCAGTGCAGCACCATGACAGGGAATTCTCGTTCTGTGGAGCCCATGCTGGCAGTTTGTACTCGTAGAGAGAGAGCTTCAGCAATGGACAGAGAGCTTCAGCAGTACACTGGGTGGGACTGAATTGCAGCTTTAGAAGAACAACTTCATGGTTACTTAGGGCTGGCTTAGCTAAATGTCCATCATGTAAATAGTATTTCTATTTCGTGTCATACTGTTCTACTGCAGTCACTGTTGACTAGCCAGCCAGAAGTTGTTTAAAATGGAAGATGAGTTGTACACTTCCTTCTCTACAAACAAACAGTGCTCATGCAAAAGAAAACAAACATGAAGGAATTTTCATCTAAGCCTTTCCCCTTTCTGGTATTTTTTAGAAATTTATCCTTTTACCCAGCAGTTCCTCAAGCTTATCTAGGAAATGGTGGTCTAAGGAGGATTTAATCCCACCAGTGTGCTCTGTTTGCTTCCTGAAATGCTTGTATGCTAATGCACGCAGCATGGGGAATAAGCAGGAAGAGTTAGAGGTCAGTGTGCGGGATAAGGGTTATGATCTGGTAGCAATAACAGAGACATGGTGGGACTGCTCACATGACTGGAATGTGGCCATGGATGATTATGTGCTTTTTAGGAAAGATAGGGCGGGGAAGCGAGGTGGTGGAGTTGCTCTTTATGTGAGAGAGCAACTAGAATGTATTGAGTTTTGTGCAGGGGCTGATGAGGGGCAAGTTGAAAGTCTGTGGGTAAGAATTAAGGGGCAGACTGGCGTGGGTGATACAGTTGTGGGGGTCTACTACAGACCTCCTGATCAAGGTGAGGAGGTTGATGAGGCTTTCTACAGGCAGCTGAAAGCAGCCTCACAACTACAGTCCCTAGTCCTCATGGGAGATTTTAACTACCCCGATATCTGCTGGAAGACTCACTCAGCCAGCCTTTCACAGTCTAGGAGGTTCCTCCAGTGCATTGATGATAACTTCTTAATGCAAATGGTGGACAAGTCGACTAGAAGAGGAGCGCTGTACTAACCAACAAGGAGGGCCTTGTTGAAGCAGTGGTGGTCAGTGGCAGCCTTGGCTGCAGTGATCACGAGGTGGTGGAGTTCAGGATCCTGTGTGGAAGGAACAGAATACTCAGTAGGATCAAAACCCTGGACTTTCACAGGGCAAACTTTGGTCTCCTCAATCAACTGTTAAGGGAAATCCCATGGGACAGGGTGTTAGAAGGTAAAGGGGCTCAAGATAGCTGGTCAACATTCAAGGACCACTTCTTGCAAGCACAGGATCAGAGCGTCCCAATGGTTAGGAAATCTAGTAAGGGTGCTAGGAGACCTGCATGGTTAAAGAAGGAACTACTGGGCAAACTTAAGTGGAAAAGGAAAATCTACAGATCATGGAAGGAGGGGCTGGTCACGTGGGAGGAATATAGGACTGTTGTCAGAGGATGTAGGGAGGCAATTAGGAAAGCTAAGGCCTCCTTGGAACTTAACCTTGCAAGTCAGGTTAAGGATAATAGAAAGGGCTTTTTCAAATACATAGCTAGCAAAACTAGCAATAGAGGCAATATTGGCCCATTGAGGAATGAGGTGGGAGCCCTGGTGACAGAGGATATAAAGAAGGCAGAGGTGCTGAACGCCTTCTTTGCCTCCTGCAGGATTTCCCCATGAGCCCCAGACTCATATAGCCCCAGAAGTAGTCAAGATAGAGGGAGCTGGCGGAGGTCATTGCTAGGCCACTCTCCATCATCTTCAGTAAATCATGGGCAACAGGTGAGGTGCCTGAGGACTGGAGGATAGCAAATGTCACTCCAGTCTACAAGAAGGGCAAGAAGGAGGACCCGGGTAACTATAGACCGGTCAGCCTCACCTCCATCCCTGGAAAGGTGATGGAACAACTTGTTCTTGTGACTATCTCCAGGCACATCAAGGACATGGGGGTCATCAAGAGCAGTCAGCATGGTTTTATCAAGGGTAAATCATGTTTGACTAACCTCATAGCCTTCTATGAGGAAATTACTAGGTGGATAGATGATGGTAGAGCGGTAGATGTGGTTTATCTTGATTTCAGTAAAGCATTTGACACCGTCTCCCACAGCATCCTTGTGGATAAGTTGATCAGGTATGGGTTTGGTGACCAGGAAGTGAGGTGGATTAGGAACTGGTTGAAAGGAAGGAGTCAGAGAGTTGTAGTCAATGGGGTAGAATCTGGTTGGAGGTGTGTTACTAGTGGAGTCCCACAAGGGTCGGTGCTGGGACCGGTGTTGTTCAACATCTTCATCAACGACCTGGATGAGGGTATAGAATGTACCCTCAGCAAGTTTGCTGATGACACTAAGCTGGGAGGAGTGGCTGACACACCAGAAGGCTGTGCTGCCATTCAGAGAGACTTAGATAGGTTGGTGAGTTGGGCGGGGAGAAACATGATGAAATTCAACAAGGGGAAGTGCAGAGTTTTACATTTGGGGAAGAACAACACCATGTCCCAGTACAGGTTGGGGGCTGAACTGCTGGAGAGTAGTGTAGGTGAAAGAGACCTGGGGGTCCTGGTAGACAGGAGGATGACCATGAGCCAGCAATGTGCCCTTGTGGCCAAGAAGGCCAATGGCATCCTGGGGTGCATTAGAAAGGGTGTGGTTAGTAGGTCAAGAGAGGTTCTCCTCCCCCTCTATTCTGCATTGGTGAGGCCACATCTGGAGTATTGTGTCCAGTTCTGGGCCCCTCAGTTCAAGAAGGACAGGGAACTGCTTGAAAGAGTCCAGCGCAGAGCTACGAAGATGATTAGGGGAGTGGAACATCTCCCTTATGAGGAAAGGCTGAGGGAGCTGAGTCTCTTTAGCTTGGAGAAAAGGAGACTGAGGGGTGACCTCATCAATGTTTACAAATATGTAAGGGGTGAGTGTCAGGGAGATGGAGTTAGGCTTTTCTCAGTGATGAGCAGTGATAGGACAAGGGGTAATGGGTGCAAATTGGAGCATAGGAGGTTCAAGGTGAATATCTGAAAAAATTTTTTTTTACTGTGAGAGTGACAGAGCCCTGGGACAGGCTGCCCAGGGAGGTTGTGGGGTCTCCTTCACTGGAGACATTCAAAACCCACCTGGATGCATTCCTGTGTGGTGTGCTCTAGGTGACCCTGCTCTGGAAGGGGGGGTTGGACTAGATGATCTTTCGAGGTCCCTTCCAACCCCTAAGATTCTATGATTCTATGATTCTGAATCACCTGGTTTCTGGCCATGGTGAGAGCAGACATGGGGACTTCAGGCCAATCCAGGTAGAAATGATCTTTGTACACCATTTTCTTTTCCTTAGTTTTACTTCCCCCCTGACAAGTTAAAGCAGTTTGAGTCAAAGCAATGGTAATAAATGACATGGCACCACAGTGCCCACAGGAAGGGGAATGATGAAGTGTTCAATTAGCAAAATAAAATGTGTGTAATATAGAGATTGACAAGGGATGTTTTTCTGACAAGATAGCAGGACCAAAATAGTAAGTTTTCCTCTACTTTTATAAAAAAACTCATCCTGTTCCTTCACAGATTGAAGCACATTGGGTGGAAAATCAGAGCATTATGTATAACTTCAGAATCTGGGTATTTTTCAGTAAATCAGCTAAAACATTGAGAAATCATTTGGACAGACTACAGCAGTTGCAGATTCTGGGGATCTCACCTGAAGAGGGTTACAAAACAAAAAGCTATAAGCAAGCGATCCAATGGCTATCAGTTTTATTAAATAAGCATTTCTCTCTCTATTATATAAAGTATAATATGTTTAATATTATTAAATAATTGTGCAAACCTTTTACACTGGGGCAGGGGGAACACGGACACACACAAGTCATAGCCTTCTTTTAGATTCTTCTCTCAATTTTAAAAAATACATTTACGTGCTTTAAATACCATAGATCCTGTGTAACAGCTCTCCAAAAGCACTGATCACTGGCAATGAGAATAATTTAAGGGACAGTGCACTTGTATTTTTTCAGTTGAAATACAGCAGGAAATAGTTAATAAGGACTCTGTCATACAGACAAGCTCTGGGTGCATAAGAGAAGTATAAAAGCTGAACTCTCACCCTAGATTTAATAGAAATAATGATCTGACTGCTCTGAGTCCTGTAGTACTCATGCCTCAGGTAAACTGGCAAGTGAAGATAAAATAGTATTTCAGCTCTGTGGAGAAAAGTGCTAAATAAACAACACATTCCTTCTCTGTAGCATGGGGTTCTAAAAATTACTGTAGTCAAACATTGTTCCTTGAAAGGTTCCTGACTGGGGTTTGGTGTCCATCACAGCTAAACATGCAGAGGTCACCTAGGATTTTTTTAGCGGAACTATTGGAGCAGACCCTTTGCATGCTCTGACTTTATCATTAAGAATTTCAAAATGCCAGAATTATTTGAGGCAAACTGGCACTAAAAGCATGTAGGGAGGAACTCTCCTAGATATGTTTTGGTGCTTTTGTTTGTTTGTTTTGTGGGTTTTTTTAATTATTTGTTTGGGGTTTTTGTATGTGTTTGTTCTTGTGTTTGTTTGGTTTTTTTAAATTAGGATCTTCCTGCTTTTTCTAAGCAGCCACACCCACACCTTCTGTATTTCTGTTCACAATCCAAGCACTTTTACAGAAGACTGGTGCCAGGGCAGCAGCAACTACAGGAGTTCACACTCAGTACTACAGAGACTTAGAAATGCCACACTGGTTTCACAGCCATAGTCACTCATGTTGTCTTCAAGACTTACATTATATTTGGGTCAACCAAAAAAACCCAAAGATATTTATAAAATTTTACAACAATTAAACAGTAATGTTTAATTCTACAAATAAATAAAGCCAACTACTACAGCTCAATACAGCAACAGAACTAAGTACAATCAAATAGATCACTGACATGTAATTCTTACAAAAACCAATAATTTCCACTGATATCCTACAAAGTGTTAGATTTTTGATTCATGAATTGGAGGTTACACACTTTCAAGTTACAAATTATGTGAAAGTAATGTAGCTAAAGATGAAAGATCAGTAAACCAGAATTCCCAAAGAACGCTCTGGTCCCAGTGAAGCACTGAAGTCCACTTCTCAGCTCTTGCTGTTTGCAGGAGTCCAGGCCTCCCCACTTTATTTTTTTTTCTCATCTAGAATTCTAATCCATGAATTTTATTAAAATATAGTTTCTAGGACTGTTGTTTCACAGTTTTAAAAACATTTAAATACCATGCTCTCAAAAAAGAGCATTTATACAAAGTCTTATATTTACAATATAGACAGTTTTGATCAGGTGTTAGTAAGATCAACTCTTCCAGGTAAGAAGAAATCTAAGTTTATGCTCTGAAGATGAATGAATGTGTCAGGCTTGTAAACGTATCTGAAAACAGATGTGGATGACAGAATTACCACTTAAAGTAGTTGGTGAGGAAAGACAACATCACATACAGAAGTTTCATTACTTCCAAGGACTAAACAAGCACAAAATTTGCAGATTATTTCCACAAGGCTACACTGTCTGTAACCACCCATCTCAGGTGCTAACAGCTCCTTAGAAAAGGACAATTTGCCTTTGGAGTGCCTTAGGGAAATAGTATGCTGGGTTGGGATTGGCACAGCATTCCCATTGTTAAAAAGGAATTATTCTATCCATAAGACAAAAGTTAGTGAAAATTAAAGTGACCAGACAAATCCTGCAAAAACTAGTATCTCCCTAAACCACCCAACACTTCCAACAGAAACTTCTGCTTAGTTTTCCACATTAGAAAACATAAAAAACACCTCCTAACCTCTCCTTAAAATAGCTTATCTTGCTAATTTGAGAAAAAGGGAACAAACATTTTTCTACATACAAATATTTAATTCCATGCAAGATGGAAAACGTGAGTGCACAATAAACTTCATTTGATACCTAAATAATTTATAAATTAACCCGTTAAGAGTAATGCAGGGTCCAATTATATTGGTACATTTAAACACATGCAAATGAGTTAACAGCAACATTTTTACATAAAGTTTAGTGCAAGAATGTATCTGCTTAATAAATAGACTAAAGAGAACTATGCAATAATGTTTTGAGGTGTACACACAGTATCTGTGTACATAATAAACTGGTTCTGAAAAGTTGTCCTTGTTTGTCTATTAACAAGTGCCCATTTTAAATAAGTTTAAATAATTACTCATGGGCTACTTCCCTGTGACACATGGTGTCACAAACATTGTGGTGAAAATGTAATACTGAAGTTAATCTAGAGAATTATATCTTTTTATACACAGTTTTATACAATCAAGAAAAAAGAGATACAATTTGTATCAACAAACAAAAGGTCACTTCTGGTTATTTGAGGCATTGCTCTCAGCTGCTTATACCATGCAAGATAAGAGAATTAATTGCAAATTAAAAATATAAAATCATTAATGAGAAATATTTTTGAAAACTAGTCAAGAGGTAAACCTGTTTTCCCCAATTATTATAAATGCCTGGAGATTTTTTTCCTCCATTAACAGAAACAACAACCAACTCCCTAAACCTTAAGCTAATTTTAAACACCAAGTGTAAATACAGAATCACCTTCAAGATAACTTATTTCAAATCCATACTGACATGGTCATAATGTATGTTACCTGTACCAACACACATATTCATCCTGTGAACTGTAGTTGCACCTGTAATTGTGGTTTGTCATTGTTTTCGGTTTGGTTTTGTTTTTTGATGTGACAGGAACATATTTTGCACATGATAAAGATCTCCCAAGGTATTTTGAATCAAACCAACCATTACAGTAACACAAGTGGAGGAAATGATACAGCTTTGTTCCTCAAACAGATAACTGGAAAGCAGCATGCAAGCCATTATCAAAACACCAGAAACAACCCTGACTGCAGCCTCACGTTCAGTGTGTTTCACAGTAAGAAACATTTAGGCAGTGTCACACCTTCTCATGAAGAAACAAAAGGCCAGAAACCAGGCCTTCTCGACTTTCATGAAAAAAAACTACAGTAGAAGTCAACAAGTCCTAGCTCGAGACATATCGAGTTAGTAATGGTTTGAAATGCTGAAATATACAATGGATTCAAAAAAGGGCGTCCAGTCAGTGCAGCTTAAAAAACAATAAATGCCTCTTTTGGAGACATTTAGCTACAAAGGTTCCCACCCCAAGCAAGGTCCCAGTTGTGCAAACAACGGCACACCAAGTTACATCACCTGTTGAAACAGGACTTCTTGAAAGCCTTCCTGAGGCAAATGCACACCTTTGCTGGATCTGAAGAGCCAGAACCAGGCCAGCTTTGCCACACCCCCAAACTGCAGCAACTCTTTTCAAGAAGCAGCCTCCACCCCCACCTCCAGTTGCTCTTGTACAGCCCTCAGGATGTCAGACTCACTCAGACACCATCCTCGCTGCCGAGGAAAGGCTGTGGTTACTGATGAACTTCATGTTAACATCCAGTTTCTGCTGCTTCAGGTCGAGTAATCCCATTTACACAAACCTGACAATTTACTTTCAGCTTGTCTAGTCATCTGGGCCAGCAGGTGCTTCCTGCACAGTGCAGAGGTGATTCTGAAGAGAGAAGCTACAGTTAAGCTTCCTGTAGTTTACTGATTGTTGCTTCATAATAGATACTCAAACTCTTGGGAACAGTTTTGAAATTTAAGTCCCAACAACAATATTGATATTCAAAAGCTGAAATCAGCTTCTCTGTTTACAAATTGAGTATTTTCATTTTTGTCAAGTTTACTTTTTCCTCAATATTTGATACGCCAGCAGGCAGTGTCAATGGCAAAGCTGAAACCCCAGGACTCAGCTGGGTGTGTACAGAGCAAATTGTTAATAGGCCCATTCAGTATTTATAAGCAAATTGAAAGTGTACACTGATACATGCAATATAATTGCTGACAATAACTTTGTAGTAACATCTTTGACACACTGAATGTGACATTGTAATTCTTAATGAGCTATCCATGCAGCAAGGTATGCATTTCCTATAAAATACTATTAAAAATCCTTATATTTAAAATCTTAAAATTTACAATACAGTCAATTCTTCTATAGTGAATATAAGTATATGAAGTATATTAATTGCTACTGTGTACAGAATTTTATACCGTCTTAGTAGAAAATATTTACAACAGATCCCTCCTTCTTCATTTCAGCTCTCCCCCAGGTCCTGTATGCTGTCCAGTTTCCTTTATCCAAAAGAGGCTACAAAGCTTCAACGCCCTGTTCTTAATTTGGCAACAATCATAGCTGCCAGCTGTTGTGCATCTGTCATGTGGGGATTCTTTTCCATCACTGAAAGGACAATGCTCGGAGGGAAAATATTGCAAAGGTTCTTGTATGTTTGATACTGATGTTCTGGGATGATATGTGGTTCCTGTGGCTCACCACATATCCCGATCCAGGGGTTCCTCCAGAGCTGCTCCATCTTCTCAGGCATGCTTCTTACCATTACAGGTTCGTAACACGGCTGCATGAGGTTGTTACTCAGTGGATATGAGTGGTAAGTGTAAGAGTCTGATGCACAAGGCAATGGGTCCCAGCTGGCGTGCTGCTCCCGGCACAGGGGTGGCCTCCTCTGCCTCCCAGGGTTACTTTCATAAAGCCGCGAGTCAGAAATACTGTCCATTCTTGTCATCACCAAGGCACGGCTTGGCTGGGAAGTTGATGGGTGAACATTTTGAGGCACAGGGTATTCTGCTGGACAACTGGATCGTGCTCCAACAACTGCATGCTGGGCATGTAGGCCTAAGTGGGAAACTGACTGTTTGCGAAGGGCTTGCTTAGGCTCCTCAGCTCCGTAACTCTGAACTCTACTTAAGGCTTCATGGTACCCATGGGAAAAAGGCTGCAGACGATTTTGCGGTGGCAGTCTGTGGATCTTCACATTGTCTTCTGGACTGGCATCTGCTACACCCAGGTACAAGTCATTGTAAGAGGAATAAGAATCATTACTTGAATGGCTTAAGCAATTGTCAGGACAGGGGCTTGAGTTTCTAGAATATATACCCTGGTCCACATCAGCCCCGTAATAATCTGTGTTACGGATACTACTTATGCTCAAGTTGGAGAAATCACTGAGTAAGGAGTAATAGCCATGGTCCCCCAAGGACTCGTATTTGGGATACTGGTCAGTATAGCTAACTGAGGTGCCATGGCTATTGGTGACTAGTATAGGAGGATATTGCACACTGGACATATGCTCCAGTGAAGATTTCTGATGTATGAACTGTGAGGAACCTGGCACCGGGCTGCTTGCAGAACGAGTATTTAATGCCCCAGCTGCATGGCTTTTTGGAGGAGGGAGCGTTGGAACACTTAACGCAGAAACCAGTGACGGGACAGAGCTGGCCTCGAACTTCCGGGCTACTGAGAACTTTTCCTCAGGCTCCACAGCTACTGATCTAATGCTTGGATCTGACTGACGTTTTGGGGCAATGCGTTTCACTTCAGAACTGATTTCTCCTTTGGAGCTGGATGGCCCTGTGCCACATTTGGCCAGGGCTCCCTCACTCATAGTTTTCACAGCAGATAATTTGGCACTTATTCGAAGCTCATCCGCTACTGACCTTTGAGGCTGGTTTGCCCGTTCTGGGTGGTAATATTTACATTTGTGCCCATAGGTGCACTTTTTACCTGGAAGAAAAGCATTTTCAGGTTAAATACACATATTAAACACACCAAAAAACTAATCAACACCACCAGTTACTATCTTTGGATCTTTCACCACTTCAATATATATATATAACAATGTATCTATACTAACCCCCCAAGAAATAATTTTATATATTATATATACATGCAGTCACAGACTGCTGCTTGCATCGCTGTGTGTCACTGCAGCAAGAGCAAGACTTTTCCTTCCACTAGCTCAAGATTTCAACACTGACATCCTCCACGCTATTTAAACCAAAACAGCTCTAACACAGTTTGTATAGTTATGAATCTCCTCCCCTGAATATAGATCAGAAGAGCAAAAACTTGTTACCCACAAGGTGTGTCTGCTTGTATCCACAAGGTCTATCCTTAAATTTCTGCTACATTGTTTTTATAAATACGTGTATAAAGGGTATCAAAATGCACATAGTGATTGGATGGCAACATCAAAAATGGTTTGGTTTTTTTTCAGTAATGACAAGATGTTCAATTTCTTGCCTCACCTACCTTTGAAAGCAACAGATCAGTCTGACTTAGGCACTTACCATAAGGACACGGTTGTTTCTTATGCTCAGGAATAACTGGCCTTTTCCTTAAGAAATTTTCAAGGCTTGGCCCATGGCGTCCTAAAGGATCATCAGGAGGCATAAACCTAAGGAGAAAGAAATGAAATATGAATTTTAGCTTTTACTGAGGATTCTGAAGTAGCAAACTCTCTTTCAAAGAAAAATCCATACTTGTCATTCACAAAAGAATACATGAGCAGCCGCTCCTCGATGAACTTCTTCCATTCTGGTTTTTCATTTTGAAGATCCCGGTAGTTGTCATTTGATACGATGATGCCATCTGAGTCAAAGGCAAGTTTTACTATGAACCGATCATCATAGCAAACCACTCTCCTTCCCTGAACTCTTCGAGATGGAGTGAAAACAAGGATTTTTTCTTTCTCCAATTTACGTAAGATTTCTTGATCTGTAAAAGAATTTTAGTTGAGTAGCTTTTAAGAATGTTTTAAAAGAGAGAAAAGCAGTCTTTGAAATATGAAACTTCTCGCTCTCTTTTCTGACAAAGCATTCTGTAATTATGTTAACAGACTGTCCCCATTATCATTAAAAAATGCCTAGATGCAGAGTGCCATTTTATTTCTGAGGTTTCAAAGCAGTGGGCAAATTTTCAGCATTTAGGCTTCATAACCCTCTGCTCCTCTGTAAACAACTACTTACTTTACTCAATCTTCCTGAACATGTCAAGAACTCAGTTGTTACTAATTACAACAGCCTTCTTGCACACCTGCAGTGAAACCTAAGTACTTTCTGTGCATGAACACACACTCTGCCTCTTCAGTGTTCAAGATAATTCCACTAAATGAGTCACTAGTCTGATACTGCATATTTTGTACTCGCTCAGCAACAAAGAAGCAGTTGCTATATGCTCAACAATGTTTACTAATGGAAAATTATTACTTCTACTGCTCAAAAGTGTTGAAATTATCCAGTAATGTTACAAAAACCCCAGCATTCTTTACAGGTGCAGATACTTCAATGTTTGTTTCCTCAACAGCGAAACTGCTGTGTTTGCAAAGGACCAGTTGAGTGCAACATCACCCTGCAGCACCACATCCCCAGCAGCACCCACCAGAAATAATGACATGCTTGTGTGCAATACTTGAAAAATTTAACCAAGGACTCTAAGAAAATCTTGATCTCTTACCTGTAATTGGTGCATCAGGTCGAGACTGTTCTTTTCTCCATGCAGGCACAAACACAGTGATATCTTTGTGTCCTTTTTCCAGAAACCAATCAACAGCTAGCTGAATTCCCCGGCAGGAAAATCCTTCTTTATTCCCATGGCTGAAGAACATGCAAAAGTTTTAGAAACAGCAAGTACAAAAGTTACATTTGGCTTTGTTTTTTGTTGTTGTGGTGGTTTTGTTTTGTTTTCTTCTGAAGCTGCCATGGTCTAAGGATATAAGGGAAACAAAATCTGTAAACATAAGTAAATCTTTTGATTAGACCTGCTTACAAAATTGGAGAAAGACAATTATCCAGAGTAGTCACCAGCACAGTCAAAAAAACTGCAACTGAAATAATGAATACAGAAGCTGCAATAGTGCTAAAGCATTTTTCTTTAGATTTTGTGCATTCAGATTTTGCAAAATTTAATAATAAATAATAATAATAGTGATAATGATGTTAATAATAATAATAAACAATCAAATACTATCCTTTTAAATTTTCAGGTGCTATGCCTTTTGTTATGAGGGTGACTCGATGGTCCTTTTGAGTGCCTTCCAACCTGAGATATTCTATGATTCTATGAACAGAGTCAGTTCTAAGATAGGCAATATTAAGAACACACACACTTTTCTCCAGTTGCTGCCACATCATGCTCAGAAGAAACCCAAACAGTATAGAGACTGCAAATCCAACAGGAACAGAAAAAAGGTAAAGAAAAAAGCAAAATCCAATATTGGCGATATTGCTTTAGAGAAACATCTGGACTGATGTAACCACAACTTGGCACTGGAAAATCCTGTATATGAAATATGCTTTATACAATCTGGGGAAGCCTTACATATTTCAAAACTGAGAGTACTCAAAACACCTATAAAAATCTGGATTTTCTGGAAAAAAATGCAGAACACAAATTCTTTTAGAGCAGAAAGCTGATACTAAAGGGAAACCTATTGTACAAACACTACCTGGAGAAATTGTGGTATCACTGATTACTACACAGGCTGTTTAAAGAACTCCCCCAGAGAAAATCAGACTTTCTCAGTGATAAATAATTGGGTAGCTGATCTGTGCAGACATGCTCAGAAGTGTAATGGGACAGGTATCTGTTGAATTAGTGTCGACCCAGCAGCCACGTGTACATGTCTGAAGCTACAAGCACCATAGCTGTGTAAGCCAGCTATGTTTGGCACATGCACATCCCTGCACAGACACAGCTGGATTGCAGCTGGATTCTGAGCAGCCTTG
>NW_009953004.1:4184353-4198293 GCF_000747805.2 Chaetura pelagica
AACTCAAATACCCTGAGGTCCCCTGTGTATCAGCAGCATACACTGCATGTAATTTTAGAAAGAACCAAGTTTTCCTCTCTTATTTGGTTGCTTCTGGACATTTGTCCTGGTTTGAGCCGGGATGAAGCCAATTCTCCTTTTACTGATTTTTTTTTTCCTTCAGTAAGCTTTCTTTTAACTAGCACCAGTATGTTCAAACTAAGGCTGGTAAGAGTTTCAATCCAGCAAAGTTTCTCTCTTTTTCTCTCTCTCCTTCACCAGCTGGGTGGGCAGGGGAGGGGATAGAGAGCACTGTTGTCGAACCCGAGTCAAACAGTAACAACATTAAAGAAAAATAATTTTCAACATTGTTCAAGGACACTTGAACACTACAGCTAGATTGTTAGAACAAAAGATTTGATGGAAGAACCTGGTTTGAAAGGGGTGGAGGGAAATTGTAATACAGATTACATATAAAGGAGCAACAGCATAATTAGAAGCCTGAACTAAAGAGTCTGTGAAAAGATGCATTAACAGTGTAAATAAGTGACTTTGCTATCAATATTTATTTTTCTCACAAATATTTTAGTGATTTATTCTTTTCAAATGTTATGACAGGGAGACCCACCTCATAGCCACATTGCTTCCATCAATGACAATTGGCCTCAAGTTATCACTGTTATCCACAACTTCATCTTCAAGTGACAATTCAGGGCTTGCTATTTCCTTTGTGCAAGGGCCTCTTGGCACCAGAGTGCTAATGGTACCGCTGGCACTGCTCTGTCCCTCGGGTTCACTCTTGTTACCAAGTCTCACCAGCTCTGCCAGAACATCATTGATGAGGGCATCTGCTCCCAGTTTATTCAGTACAGCCTGGATCTGATCTCCTGCATATCCAAGCTTTAAAGCAAAATCCATTTTAGCTTGGTATTCTTTGTCCAAATTTGCTTTGCATTCATCTAGCTTCAAGTCTTGGGTGATACTGCTCTGTGAAAAACTTGGGCGATCCAAACAAGGGGACCGACAGAGCGGCCGATGTGGTTTGGTGGAAACCTCCTTTTCTCTCCACTGAGTGTGGCTACAGCTGGTTCTGAAGTATGGTTGCTCAGGTTCACTTTCTGAGCTCGTCCATTCCTCAGATTCAGCACTGCATTCCCCAGCATCTTGTTCCACATTTCTGTCTTCTCTGGAGTTCCTCTTCTCCATTTTTAACTTCCCTACCATAGACCAGGCCGTCATCACGTTCAGCTTCCAGCCAGAGAGCTCAGTCCTCCTTCATCTCCAAAGCCGCCTGGAATTCATACTCAATTGCATTGTGTTGGCCAATTAAAAGTTTACAAGAGGCTAGAGTTAATTTGCCTTGCTTACTACGTTCTGGTATAAACATCACCACCATGAAGTTCCTTAAAAAAAATAAAATTAAAAATTAACTTTTGACAAACTCTGCAAAATACTCAACTACAAGGACTTTGTTTACAAGTCAGCAGAGGTCCCCAGTCACTCACAGTTCTGCATAAAAACTAATCATGAAGCATGTAATTATGTTGTTTTTTTAATCACAAATTAAACTTTTTCCCACCCCCAGTTACTCTACAGGCAAAAAAAAATTACATTTCCTACACAATAAACTTATAGCTGGAATTAATGGAATATTTCAGTAATATTTAAAGATAATAAACCAGAAAAGGGTGACCCACCACTTTCACTAGAAACCTGTCTTTACAGCCTTCCAGTGCAGGAGAAACAGCCTGGCTACACCAAGAACAGCTCTGTGGAGTTCCAGCATGCACACAATCCAACACAACCCATTCCAGCCTCTTTCAGTCCGGGTTTCCTCTCGGAACCAACCAGTTAAGCTCACTGCAAGATGGCTGCTAGATGTGTAAAGGTGATTATAAAAGAGTAAAAAAGCAAGTTATAAACACACTGCACCCTCAGCTCCTTTATTTTTCTAATTTATGACACTGTACCACTTTGGCTCTGGACAAAGACCAGAGTAATTCTGCTGGCTTAGGTTTAAAGATCTCCATTATTTTTCCCAAGTTATCAGAATTTATTTATGGTGTAATAGCATTAGAATATTTTTGGTTTTTTTTTTAAACCTGCCTGTTTTTTCACCTCTAGTAAATAACGCTAACCTACTCACCTGTGGAAATCTTCTATGAAGAATCAGCCAAAGGCTTTTAAGTCTGGAATAGCCTTGAAAGTGTCTTCATAGAAAGGAGGTCGTTTAGGTTTTCAAATTTACTGTTAACTTCTCCATTAGTTTTACAACAGTTTTTCACAAGTAATCCATTTAAACCAATTTTGAAAGACCAAATTCACATTCTCTTATAAACACTTAGATAGTAATTTAAACTACAAGCAAAATATGTTCCTTCCCAATTAGAAATTAAATCAAGCTGACACACTCAAAGAAATTACGATTTTTTAAAATTGTAATAAAACTATCTGGACAACACTATTACTATTATTTCCACCTTTTTTTTTTTTTTTTTTTTTTAAATGGTAACAATACAAGTTTTGCTCTTAATTTTTCCCCTCTTTCTTAGCTGGAAAATAATATAATTTATCTTCATATAAACTGATTTCACCATTTTGTTGCATTGTCCCAATTCCACATACATATTTCTAGTCTTATGTAATATAAGCCGTTTATCATAAATTTCATTTATCCTTTCCTGAAAGCAACCTCTTAACAAGAAGATAGTTTCATCACATTCAGAATCTAAATAATCCTCAATTCAACAATTATTTAAAATGTAAACAAAGAAACTTCCATCACTGCTGCTTGCATTCACACTTCTGTTGCACTCAGGAAGAAAGCAGCTCAGGTACAACCTGTGTCAGGAAGCAATATTGCATGTCTAGGACTGCTCCGCACCAGTTCCATGCTGGGGTTTACTATTCTTTGGTTGCTAGTGATAGATTGGTGGATCTGTTATGATAACTCACTCCATGGAAACTCCCACTTCTGTGACTCATCTTGGAATTTCTTGCCTTTTTTTTCATTCATGGCAGCCTTTGGTTGGAAGCTACTAACTAGCAGAATGTTAGCTGTTGCATCCTAACAATACAAGTTTTGCTCTTAATTTTTCCCCTCTTTCTTAGCTGGAAAATAATATAATTTATCTTCATATAAACTGATTTCACCATTTTGTTGCATTGTCCCAATTCCACATACATATTTCTAGTCTTATGTAATATAAGCCGTTTATCATAAATTTCATTTATCCTTTCCTGAAAGCAACCTCTTAACAAGAAGATAGTTTCATCACATTCAGAATCTAAATAATCCTCAATTCAACAATTATTTAAAATGTAAACAAAGAAACTTCCATCACTGCTGCTTGCATTCACACTTCTGTTGCACTCAGGAAGAAAGCAGCTCAGGTACAACCTGTGTCAGGAAGCAATATTGCATGTCTAGGACTGCTCCGCACCAGTTCCATGCTGGGGTTTACTATTCTTTGGTTGCTAGTGATAGATTGGTGGATCTGTTATGATAACTCACTCCATGGAAACTCCCACTTCTGTGACTCATCTTGGAATTTCTTGCCTTTTTTTTCATTCATGGCAGCCTTTGGTTGGAAGCTACTAACTAGCAGAATGTTAGCTGTTGCATCCTCTCTTGAATAACAGTGGAACACATCTGGTCTGTGATCAAATATTTGAGATGGGATTTAAAAATCCACTAAGAAGAAATAAAACTCTTGTTATCTTCAAACTATTTAAAAACTAAATCACAGTGTTTATAAAAATCTCCTCTTCACATCCATCTAGGATCTTGTGAGAGAAGCACTCAAAATCAAAAGGTCCTGTCTGTACCAACTGTAGGAATTCCTACTTAACTGTAGGAATACCGCTACCTAAGACAGCACCTTCGCACCCTCGCGATTAGAAATCAGACTTGTAGTACTGTCATTCAGCTACAAAAACAGCCCTATGGTCTCTCCCTCGTTTCTTCACAGCCCTGAACAGTCCAATCTAGAAACTACTGCAATCCCTGAAGCTACCTGTAGCCCCACAGTTACTCCTACAGATGTGTTATATGTGTTCACAGACTACAATGCAGATCCTTGTCCCTGAGCAAGCCAGCTCTCAACTGTGAGCAAAGGTCTATGTACAGAAGCAGGTTACTACCTGCCCTCAAAGGGCAGTTGTGTTTTCCTTAACTAAAAGTGCCACCTTATTCTGGAGCCCAGGAGCACTGCAGGACAGATAGCACCTCCTTTCAGTCAGTCAGTGTTTTGATTTAACCAGCTGATCAGTCACTGCCTTCATCAATGTCAGCAATCTAGCCATCATCAGTATCACCACCCTGGAGAGGCCTAGATGCCCTGTTCCTGGAGAGCAAACGTCTTTGCTCTGTGCCATTCCATGTCTGAAACTGTATTTTGTCTTCTTTTATTTCTGAGTCCCATTTAAGTACCTCTACTTGCTGTTATTACCTCTCCACCTACAGCGTGGCGTGCCTTCAGTAAATCCCCTTTCTTAGTGGACCACATGATTCTTCTAGTTACATCTATTATGCAGGCCTATCAGGGAAATGAGTTCAGAGCATTTAAATTCAGTGACTTGAATTCAACCACCTATCTCAACTGTACAACTATTTCCTTTGCAACAGTCAAGCTAAAGGAATTTCTGATTAAAAACTGTAAGTAGGAACTTCAGAAATTCTTTCAAAAGAGGCTTGATACTGCCAGTAAGAAGGAACAAATGAGATACCAACCAGATTCTATCTTGATTCCTCAAACAGAAGAAGGGCCCAAGAAAGAGTTGTGGCCACTGCTCTTTACATCTGCTCACAGAATCACAGATCGTTGAGGCTGGAAGGGACCTTTACAGTTCAAACCCCTGCTAAAGCAGGATTGCCTAGAGCATATTCCAGAGGATTGCATCCAGGGGGGTGACACTGCACCACAGGAAAGGTGAAATGGTGTTAAGCAGATACAAGATTAACATTTTATTTTGACATTAAGTCAAGTCCAAGTCCTCCATCTTTTACTGCTCTTACAATTTCTAATAAATTTCTGATAAAATATTTTATTTATTTTATTAAGCTGTGCATAAGTAGCTTGTCTTGCTTTCCCCTCACTAAAACTTCAACTAACATGAGGTCCTTGTTTCACTGTTTCTGTCTGTTGCCATTGAAGCCTAACCTGATAAGGAATTTTAAAACACATTTCTAGTTGCTAGCATTGTTTCCTGCTTCCCACACTGCTTATCGAATCTCAAGGACAGCTTGTCAAACCCCAGCCATACTGTTCTGAATTACTAACTAGGGTTGCTGCTCAGGAAATCCTGAGGAGCTGCAAACTGCTGGTTCCAGCTGTTAGCGAGGCTGAGCTGTGAAACCGTGTTACACACACAGAACAATGCACGCAGAAACACACAGAACTCATACAAACACAGGCAGCACCAAGGGCCTCATCCTGTGCCCCTCTCTGCCTGACAAAGATCAAGGCTTGTCAGTGGTAAATGCACACATTCACATGCACACACATACACATGCACACACACACGTACATACACACAACACGTGCACACACGTATTTGGTTTCTGTGGCAAGATTTTGGTAGCAGGTGGGCTTCTGTAAGAAGAGACCTGGAGCCACCCCTCATGTGTGACAGTGCCAGTTTCAGCCAGCTCCACCATGCACCCAGTGCTGGCCTAAGCCGAGCCCACCAGTGGTGCTGGTGGTGCCTCCGTCTCCCTCAGTCTCCTCTCTCTCATTCTCCACAGGCACACACATCCCCAAAACCAGCACTCTCATGGGACCCCAACTCAGTCTCTCCAGCAGTTGGCCTGGACCTGCTAGTCCCTCTGGTAGCCAATGCTTCCAGTCATCTCACTCTGGATACACACACACAAAGATATATGTGGCTTCCTAGTCACGGAGTCACAGTCATAGTCGTCAGGGCGGTAAGGGACCTCTGAAGATCATCTAATCTAACCCCCCGGTAGAGCAGAGTCACCTACAGTAGATCACACAGGAACACATCCAGAATGTCTCGAGAGAAGGAGACTCCACAACCTCTCCGGGTAGCCTGTCCCAGTGTTCTGTCACCCTCACTGTAAAGAATTTCTTCCCTTATGTTTAACTTGAACCTCCTGTGCTCCAACTTGTGCCTATTGCCCTTTGTCCTGTCATTGGACACCATGGAAAAGAGACTGGTCCCACCCCCCTGACACCCCCTGTAGATATTTAAAATCATCAATGAGATCAGACACCACGAAAACTTGCCAGCTAGTTCAGTGTGACATTTGTTTGATCATGCACCAACACATCCTCTACTTGCCTGGACAACAGACACACAGGTCCCTAGTGAGCCCTTCACCCACAAAAATAGTTAGAAATGGAGTCTACTTACAAGCAAAACCAGAACATTGAAAAACATAAATAGAGCAACGCTTGATTTTGCTGGTAACAACAAAACTCAGAAATGAGTCAAAGTGCCTCAAAATTTTCTCTGAGATGGAATAAAAGCTCATCTCACAGATCATAAACAATACCATTGTGTGGCTGAAATGTTAGTGTTTAGTATGAGTTACATTCTCTCCAAGGACAGCCTAATATGGACACGTATTTCTTCAAGAAAAGAAAGCTATTACCACTGAAGACACAATAACTCAGAAATACATACACTGCAGCTTAAAAAATTTAATTCTCATGATGTTCATTGCTAAGCAACCAAGTTTTCTTACTAAACACCTCTTTCAGCACAGTCACGACTGACTAGTAGAACTGATAATGTGATTCAGAGACGAGTGAAGCAAAATTTTATACATTTTTTTCATAAAGGGCCAATCTGAAAGCATTTATTTCATTTTGCTGGTATTAAAATGGAAGGAAAATGTCTGCTCATAAATTAAGTACTGTAATATTTATGAAAATAAAATAATTGGGAATTATTTAACAATTACTATTCAAATGGCAATTACTATTAAAGAGCTGGTGCTACAAATACTCTTCAAAGCCTGTTTATTTCAGCTGAACCAACAGAATCAAGAGAAGACAGGGTAAAAGAACAGGCTGAACAATGTCTGGTCCCTTATGACACCCTCCTTCTGTCATCTCAGTGTGCTCTGAGCCATGCCCTTCAAAGCAGATACACCTATTAGGAACAACCTTAAATTAAAATTATTGTATTAATTAACTCCTTTCAGCAATTCTTCATCAACTTTTAAGCAGCTTTGTTCTCTATCACTGCAGATACTAAACCACAAAAAACCCCAAACAAACAAAAAACAAAATCCCAATAAAATCCCCAAGCCAAGTATTTTCTCAAATGTCTCTCTCACCTGTTCATAAATACAAATGATAGTGATTCTAAAACTATTTAAGGAGAGGGAAAATTGGTTTCCCTTGTACATTTCTGAGATACATGTAGTTAATAAGTGATTTATTTTTTTTTTAGTAATACTTCAACAAAAAAAAAAATCTAAGTGAATACTGACACATGACATGGTAACATCTAGGGGAGTTCCACATGCATAGGGAAGAAATACTCCAGAATTCTCCTTCTGCATTTCTTAAATTGTCAAATAATAATCTTCACAGGGATTAAAAAATGTAGCATGTTTTTAATGAAGAAAATTGAGTTATTTGGTCCGCGGCTTCAGTGTGATCTTTAATGTCTTGTATCTCTCTTTATTCTTCATTTCACTAACTTATCATTAGTGTACTCCTCTGTGTGGATTCTTCCCTGTAAGACAGGCACACAAGGAAAAGCACTTTTCTGGAAGAAGGTTGCTCTAAATAATAGCCAAGACTTTGATTACCGTGGCTATTTCTGCATCACCAGAAGCTGACTGAAGCACACAAAGTCACATATCCAAACTAAGTTTGGAGTGCTCAGGCACTCAGAGCAACAAAGTCGTAAAAACACTGGGTGCGTAAACCTAGCAAGATTACAGGTTACAACACAGGAATGAGGGAAATTAATTCTCTGTCACCCTCACAACTAAACCACAGGCAGGACTGGTACACTATACAACTACACCCCATGATGACAGAGCCGACATTGCACAACCTGACACAAAAGCTGGGAACTTCCTGATTACACACAGACTAATTATGGTGAAGTATCAGCCTAAAACCATGGAAACAATATGAGTAGAGACAAAAAGAAAGAGAAGTCTTTAGAAATTATTCAGTGTTCAGAACCACCAGGATCTTCAACATCGCAGCGTGCTACAGCACAGACTAGTGGTTACTCTACAGACACGTTCTTGGCATTCGTTTTTGTGACCTTTAAAAACTTCCCCACACATGGGTAATAGCTATTTTGAAGACATTACAATTTGGGCCTGCAACATACAAAAAATCCAGTGACCTGAAAATGCATTTCACAGGTCTTCAGGAATGTGACAAAACAGTATTTATTAGGCAGTAGTTATTGTCAGAGGACACAGACAAGGAACAGCTCAAGCTGCACAGATGACACCGGACTGGTAAATAGCCCTTAATTTTGAAAACCACAGTTCTACAGTGCTCATGAAAAAAGTGACACAACTCAACCCTGGTCTTTCCATGACATCGAAGAACCTTCCTGTTGCATTTTTACTTCAGGAGCAGTACAGATACTACACATGACTGCTTGCTGCTTTGCATATTTTCAGAGGCAGTAAACTGAGCAGAAGAGCTCAAAGCTGACAAAGGATATGAGTCACAAATAAAATGGTAGCTTTTTCTCATTCTAATTATACACTTAGGTGGTACACATCTGCTGGGACAGATTCAGAACTGAAGAAAAGCAGAAAATATTCTAAAATTAACACTTGGATATCTTGCAATGGAATAAATGGAAGAGTTGAGCAGTTTGACATTACGTGCAATTCTCTTTTGTCCTTAATAAAAAGGGCTGGTGATTTGTAGTGGTTTGCCTTTGTGTTTATACATCTTGAACAATTAGATTTCCATATTTGTCATTATTTTAAACAGAGGTAACATTACAGTTTACACATGCAGACCATAATAATACATATGTTGTAATTCAACAGGTATTAATCACTTTCACTAATTTATTTTTTGATGCTTAGAAGGAATTACTTTCAGCATGTAACAAATGTGGTTGCTTAGTATATTTTTCATTTACTGTGCCAGGTCTTGCAAGACTGTAGAAAAACAGGATAAATAGGCTTTGTAGACAACTTTCATGTTTAAGTTGGCAATTTTGAAATCAAAGTGACTCCAAAATGTGATGCTTTTGCAAAAATACAACATTCATAATTTCTAATCACAATTTCAAGTGCATCTCTCAGTAATATCAACAAGATCATATGACCAAGCCCTGCATTTCTGTAGCAGGATCTGGAATAAAGAATTTATTTAATATAATTTAATAATATTTAATTATTAAATAATATAATTTAATAATATTTATTCCTTTAAAAACTGTATTTTACATAGTTTTATTAAGACTGTCCTGAGAGCTTTTGTACTCAGCAAACAAGGCTCACAGAAACATCAAATAATTGACAAATAGCATTTATATTCTGATAGAGCTTCCATAAAACTCCAGGATACATACAAGTCACTCGGTGAAGGAAACCAAGTGTATCAGGCTTTAACCAAGATAAAAGCAGCTGGCTTCTGATGCAAATATCTGGCATTACTTGGCTCACTGAGGAGCGAGGAATCTTCCTTATTTTAAAGGAATACTTAAGATACTTAAAATGAACACATGTTCTAATACTTTTTGTACTTTTAAATCTAATCAATCAAATGAATTTGTTTCTTCCCTCTAGAAGAGATGGTCTGAACCAAAGACCTGAGCACAGATCTGCTGTGCTCCTGTGACCAGTGACAGGACAGGGGGAAATGGCAGGAAGCTGCAGGTTTAGGCTGGATATCAGGAAAAGGTTTTTCACCCAGAGGGTGGTTGAGCACTGGAACAAGCTCCCCAGGGCAGTGGTCCCAGCATCAAGCCTGCCTGAGTTCCAGAAGCATTTGGATGATGCTCTCAGACACATGGTGTGATTCTTGGGGTGCCCTACACAGGGACAGGAGTTGGATTTGATGATCCTGATGGGTCTCTTCCAACTAAGCAGATTCTAGGATTCTATGATTTATTCACATGCACTAAGTCAAACAGCATTTTTAGCAGAAGTGTTAAAATGGCAGATCAGAGTTTTCAGTCCCTTGATAATTAGTGCCATATAAATGACAGTATTTTTATTCAGTTCAATGGATTTTTTTTCTTACCTTACTAAGCAATGTCAGTCTCAACATGTTAATGGGAAGTTTCAACACTGTCATTTTGATGAACAGAGAAACCAAACATACTTTGATAGAGTAAACCAAAAGTTCCTTTAATCAGAAGTCTCATCCAGAAGCAGTTTCCGTGTGAGAAACCTGAAAAACAAAGGTAATTCTGTTTCTAAAGGTCTCAATATACTGGGTGGACCCTCAGATGCTATACCACTCAACAAGAGTGCGGTATCCTCAGCTGTTGGGACACATGCTCTCCAGTAACTGAAACAACCACTTGAGAAACTACTAAAAAACATGCCAGAAGCAGAGACAAAGACCTTGCTCAGTAAGCATCAAACAGCACCTTTATGGAGAGCAGCAAGAGGAGCTTAAAGGCATCTTGTGTCTTCAGTTTCTCACACCTGTCACCTTGTTTTTGCAAAAACAAAAGTCAGTCTGTCACTAATTAGTCTGCTTTGAGCAAGCTGTTGGACTACAACAACCTCCTTAAGTCCAATTCAAATTAAGTATTCTTTTATTCTAAGATTCATTCATTCTTGTCATGGCAACACTGTTCACTTCCAAAGTGAAGAAGGTGGAAAGTCATCTTCAAGAAGACAAGAGAAAAAGCCTACTGCTTCGCTTTCAAAAATGAAAACAGCAAATGCCTATGCTCCAGCACCTCCACCTCTCCCCTTCCTGAGGGAGCTACATATGGACTAGGAGGAAGTGTTTTGTGTGTGGCGGGTTATTTTGTTTCAGGGGGTGCTTTTTTTGTTCATTTTTTCAATCAGGACAACCTAGAAATCAGAAAGGGGGAACACCTGGCAAGGAATGTGAATTTTTTTTTCTGAAATTTTTTCTTTTTTGCTTGATCTTGAAAAAAGTTTTTAAAAGGCAGCAGGGTCAGAGGGGGCAATCACATGTGGGTTTGGGTTTAAAATTTTCAGACTTACGTTTTGACTTTATATGATTCGGCTGAGGTGTCTGTGGGCTCATTAAAGAAGCATATATGTTAAATTTCCTGTGGATGTCCTTACTAAAAATAACGAGAGTCAAAACTTTTGGCTTTAGCCTAAGGTTGATACTCTGCCCCTGTTATAGCATTCCTCTCCAGATAACTGAAATGGAACTTGACTCAGATAATCAGAATGGATATTAATATTGATGGGGGGAACTCTCTCCAGATGGACTGAATGTGGAAAAGGAGCTCTTCCATTTTAACTGTGTAACCAACCTTGGCCTATGCTGGGACATGTAAAAGGCCTTAATCATTCTGTATCATGACACCCTAATACAACTATAGAAGAGGCCCACAACAAACCATGTATAGCTGATGATTTATTTTGCCATGGTGACTCAATCTGGCAAGCAATGTGAAAAACAACTCATGTCAGAAAATGAAATACAATCACTACCTTTAAAACTCAAAGGACACTTTAGCTGAAGTACTTGCTTAAATATAGAAAGAATGTATATATTTGAATCTAAACTGCCAACTAATGAAGAGTCTTCCTTATTATAGCCACTCTCACAACTAAATTGCTCATCTCAAAACAATAAAACTACATCTTAAGAGATGCCATCCTGCTTAGTTCTGCACCTCCGAGGATGTTTCCTAAATCTGAAATTTATCAAATGCAACACTACGTATCACAGCACCAGAAAGCCTAGATCTGTGAAGATGGTCATAGTGTTCTTACTTCCAGATGAATTCTCTGTGTGAGCATGAATATTTCATATAAAATATAGATTATCAACAAGCAGGGACAATTTACAGGAAATTAAAAAAAAACACCTTAATAGATGTAAAGAATACTTAAAATACCAGTATTATTACTCAAGCATGCTTTTAATTTATAATGCCTAGAAAAAAAATAGGCTTTTATAATAAACTTACAAAAACATAAGTTTATATTAAATATATATATATCTGCTCATCCACACACTCATGGCCTTCAAAGCTTTTTATGTCTAGCAGAGTCTGATAAAAGAGGACAGAGTTCTCAGGGATGTGTGTGAGGTCTAGGTACCATTACAACTACTTACATTTATTTATTTATTTTACATTATGAGACAGACAAATCGATATACCAGACTAATGTACATGTGAAAACACCTGGAAACTTCTGAGTTTACAAATTACATTTCTTCACCTTTCCAAGCTCTGCTTCCATAACTGAACTTACCTGCTGCCTTCCTTATTCTCAAAAGCTCCAATGCTTCTGTTCTTGACATAAACAGTAACAGAAGCAATTTGTTTTATTTCTATTATTCACAGATGTATAGCAGAACTGTAAGTGTTTAACAAAATGACATTTTGGATGTAAAGTGGCTAAGAAAGTCAAAACCTCTATGTAGATGTCTCAAATGGAATAATTTGCATTGGAAAAGGCATCCAGAAAGATCAAAGAACAGAAACCCAGAATTTACCTCATTCAGAGTGGTTGACAGTAAGAATTTACTTTCTTACTAGCTCATCTGCATATAAAAGTGTCATGGGTAGCTCTTCACTCTCTCAACATCTTTTGTTTACATCCTTTCTGAATAATGAATTTGGATGCCATTAGATTTTCTTTTTTAAAAAAATATAACTTAAAAGAGGTAATTCAGATGAAAATTACTTATGGAGCTTTACAGATTACTTCTATTAAAACTTGCTAAGCTTTGGATCATTTTAGAAGACATACAGATCAGAGGTCCAGAAAATGTAAACAGGATTAATATATGGAAAACATGCAACAGTGAGGAAGACAAGACGTATTCCAAAGAAAGTTAAATTGTTCTAGTTTTATTATGACCTTGACATTCCCATAACCCATTTTTGAAGCAGGAAGCAAAGATAATTTTGTAGGTGACATGAGCTATACTTGCAAAACACACCTTTCTGTTCTACATACTATAGTCCATTTTTAACATCTGGCAAGAGAAAGCTGCACCTCATCAACAAAGAATGCCTCCTGTACAGAAATGACTACTAACAAACACATTCACTTCAATAAAGAAACATTCGAAGCATAAGAAATCAGATGGATCTGGAACGCTGCACACTCCAGCCACTCAGAACTACTGATAAGCAAAACAGACATCTTAAATGACCATTATTTTAATTTTCTTTCTATTCCTACTTCCCATTTATGACAACACATGCTAATCACTAAAACACACTGCAAGATTAAAAAAAAAATACATGTAAAATAGTATCACACTTATCTCAATAAACCCAAATGAATTTAGATCCACATTTAACAACTTAAGATGACACAATGCAGCTTTTGATTCAAGTTTATGGTTTGCTAACTTGCAAAGGAAACATACAGCATTTTTGAACTATCATCTCCAAAGGATCAAATGACAGTTAGAAAAGCAGACAACTATGAAAAACAGAATTTAAAATTAACTGGTTAGAAAAAGCATCTCAAACCTAATGTATACTGCAATGACCAGTTCCTTATTCACATTTGCACTATAAAGCAAACGAGAAGGATGCCTCGATGATCACTATAGCAAAGTAGTGACCATCTGGTACACTCTTCAAAACTCCGTATGTCACCCCCTTGCTTTCGTTAATGCAAGTTTCTTGCTACCCTTCTTTATGTTCAGACACTGATCACCTTCAAACACAGCACTTTAAATGCAGCCTTCGCCATCCACCCTTGGCACTCAGAATTAAACGAATCCAGGTGATTCCAACTGCCTAGACACTTCACGCACCCTGCAACAGCAGCCTCCTGGGCCCAAACCGCCCTCCTGCCGGCACCC
>NW_009953004.1:4201064-4205103 GCF_000747805.2 Chaetura pelagica
CGGGGTGCTCCGGGAGGGAGGGTCCCGTCCCGGGTCCCTGGGGACGCATCGGCGGGGCAGAGGCCGGGCGCTGGCGGGCAGCTCTGGTGACCAGGCGGGGTTATTTCGCCCATCACGGACATGGCGAAGGAAACGGGACGTGGCTAAATCCCGAGGTATTTCGGGTCACCCTGGGAGCAGAGCAGGGGTACCACACGTAGGTACTTCATCCGTCAGCTCGCCGGGCCGCCAGCGGGCACATGGAACCTATTGAAGGACTAACTGAAGAAATGTGCAAACATTTAAGGCTTTGCATTAACGTGACGTTTAAGCACTAGATGCCCTTAAGCTTGTATTTGCTGTCTGTCAGTGCCCGTGTTGCTGGTGACTGCCTGTGGCTTCCCAGAGCATCCTGAAACCAGGATCAGCTGTCCCTTAAAATATGCAGCTAGGCCAGTACAACTGGGGTGGCCCAGCTGTGGGAAAATATCTTCCAAATGGGACTTGAGTGCATTTTGAAGGCTCAAAAACCCAACAGGGTACATAAAGAATCCATTTCCATTTTAAAAACTCAGGAATTGCAAGCAAACTTCACAATTTATGATGCACTATTTTGACTCATCCATTTCCTGATGTTTGGGTTGGACAGCATTGGCACCCTCAGGGTGACTGGTACCTAGCGAGGCAGTACACCCCCAAACATCAGTTATATGTTTTATTGGGGTCTCTCTTTTTACAGCAGTTTTTATTTTCTAATATTTAGTTGAATGCTGTTGTTTCATAAAAACGTGTCACACACATTTTTTAATAATCGATTGGTTCAATTAGAAAGAACGTACAGTGATGGTCTAGTCCAACTTTCTGACCACTTCAGGATTGATCAAAAGTTAGTGTGTGTTGTTAAGGGCTTCTTAAACTGTGACAGGCTTGGGGCATGAACCGCCCGTCCAGGAAGCCAGTTCCAGGGTTTGACCACCCTCTCTCCAAATAAATGCTTCCTAGCATCCAGTCTGGTTCTCCCCTGGCACAGCTTTGAGTTGTTCCCATGCATCCTCTCCTTGGATGCCAGGGAGAAGAGCTCAGCCCTTCCCTCTCCATGTCCCTTCCTCAGGAAGCTGCAGAATCACAGAATCACCATAGAGTGTTAGGGAAGGGACCTCTGAAGATCATCAAGTCCAACACCCCTGCCAGAGCAGGACCAAAAAACTAGGGCAGATCACTCAGAAAGGCATCCAGACAGGTCTTGAACTTTCTTGAACTTTTTTACCTGTCTGGGCAGCCTGTCCCAGGGCTCTGTAACCCTCCCAGTAAATAAGTTATTCCGCGTGTTGAGGTGGAACTTCATGTACTCAAGTTAGAATCCATTGCCCCTCCTCCTATCACAGGGCACAAGTGACAAGAGCTTGGCCCTGCCTTCTTGATGCCCTCATGTATTTATGGACATTAATTAGATCCCTCCTAAGCCCCAGGTCTCTCAGCCTTTCCTCGTTAGGCAGGTGTTCAGTTCTTTCATCATCCTTGTAGCCTCTGTTGAACTCTCTCCAGTAGATCCCTGTCCCTCTTGAACTGGGGAGCCCAGAACTGGACACAACACTCCAAGTGAGGTCTCACCACGGCCAACTAGAGGGGGAACCTCCCTCGATCTGCTGGAGACACTCCTCTTAATGCACCCCAAGATACCATTGGCCTTCTTGGCCACAAGGGCACATTGTTGTCCCATGGATAACTTGTCTACTAGGACTCCAAGGTCCATGAAGCTACATGCAGAGAGCCAAGAGGTGACCTCTTTACCTCCTTTGATCCAGACCAGACAATCCCAGAGTCCTCAGCTGCTCCTCACAAGACATGTCTTTCAACCCCTCGCCAACTTGGTTGCCCTCTCTGGGTGCATTCAACCTCCTTAACATCCTTTCCAGACAGTGTGGCCCAGACCTGCACACAGTACTTCAGGTATTTTAATTTCAATCCTTATACGTTTTCACCTGCCCATGTCTCCAAGTTTCCAGCTGAGCCCCTTAGTATTACGAAATACTAAGTGTCTGTGTTTCATCACCTACAAGAAAGAAATTATGCAGGTTGGCTGCTTTAACTTGCTGATGTTTGTCTGTGAAAATATGCAGAAGTTGACAAAATATACAATGTTTTTATATATGTCAATCTTGTTACATAAATTAATCTGTTATACTAACTCATTTAAAATAAATTTTGTTATATCGGGGCGCTCTTTATAGTGTGTGTCAAGTTTTCTGTAAATGACAGTGGAGAAAAGTCCAAATTAAACATCATACTTTTGTAAGGGTCATTTCTTCTGTATTCAGGATTATATTTTTAAAGAAAATACTGAATAAATTAAAAGGGAAAATAATATACATTAGTATGTTCTGTCCAGCACCTACTGAGAGAAGAAGGAAACATTTTCATCATTAAATCCAGCCTTGTAGAATTGATTGCTCCAGCTGAGGGATTAGGAATCATCCCTGTGAGTTTCTGCCAACTCCAGCACCTTCATCCAAGCCTCTCCACAGCTTCAGTTTATAACTCCTTGAGAAAAAAAAAAAAAAAAAAAAAAAAAAAAGGGTTAAAATTGTTAAGAGTGATTTCCAGCACGTAATATTAATTATACTGCATGAATTTTCCATGTGAAATGCTGGAGACTGTGGCTTGTGAAGAGTTTCCAAGACAAAGTTTTAGCTGAAAATCAGCTCTTTTACCTAAACTGTCTGAGTTCAGTACCAAGTACTGCAGTCATACGTGATGGTTCTGAGGTTTATGTTGCTTTCATAACTTCATGCATATCTATATTGCTTTCCAGGTATATAGGTAAACGGGGTCCCTGCTCCAAAGCATCAAAAGGGACAGCAATGGTAAGCAGAAGAGCAGTAAAAGCACTTCAAGAAAGCAGATTGTCACAGAGAGCAAGAGAGTATTGAAAAGCAGGTTGGAGAGCACAGGTAAACCAAAGGGGAAACAAACCACAATCCTGTTGGTCTGCACTTCATGAAACTGAATCATTCTTGCTATTAAAACACCCAATTTTTCAAATAAATGGGGGGTCTGATACTGGAATCTGCATTTATTCCAAATTTCCATTTACTTCATTAGAAAGTAAGAGCATTTTAAAATATTACTAAAGCTATTATTATTAGGGAAAAAATGAGGAGAAAACTGCAGTGCCCTGGTTGTGATGTCATCCTTGAGTGCTGAAGAGTTCTTAGAGCTGACTTGATTTCCTGGATCATTCATTTTCACTAATCAGTGAAAGAAGGCAAAAAAGGGCCAAACTGCATCTCAGGGTGGTTTCAGCTTCTCTCACTGGGGCAGGGTCTGATCTGCATGACATTACATGAAGGACTGGAGGAAAGATAATATCCCTCCAGTCTTCAAGAAGGGCAAGAAACAGGACCTGAGTAACTACACTCTGGTCAACCTCACCTCCATCCCTGGAAAGGTGATGGAGCAGCTCATTCTGGGGGTAATCTCTAAGTACATGGAAGAAAAGAAGGTTATCAGAGGTAGTCAGCATGGATTCACCAAGGGGAAATCATGTCTGACTAGACTTCAAGGTCCCATGGACAGCAACGTGGCCTTGTGGCTGAGAGAGCCAGATGTGTCTAGTAGGACAATGTAAGCATTGTCTGCTGTCACTCGTGGCATGCACCTTACGTGGAACAATCCCCCATACATGCAGCGCTGCAGTAAAGAATGCCTGCCTTCCAAAACTTAAAATCAACAGTTAGAGGGTTCTTTCAGGCACTGGATTTTATGGTGTCAGCAACACACAGCACACTTGGTAGAAAGAGAATGGTAGTAATGATGGCTGCAGCTTGCCTTTTTTGAAAATAAATAAATAAATAGTAAATAAAAATCTTGAACCCGTTCAATGCAAACTCGATAATTTTAATGAAACGCTAATTGCACAGCTCTGAGGACGAAGACGCCTGCTCTTTCTGCAGTTTTCCCACAATGAGGTGTGACAAATGGCGTAGTTGCAGGGAAGCAGGGTAGGCGAGCTGTGCTGTGCCTTGTGGGTGCTGTAGTCTGGCTGCTGCCCGCGGGCCCC
>NW_009953004.1:4205278-4205817 GCF_000747805.2 Chaetura pelagica
CAGTCCGAGCGTTCCCGGAGAGGCCGCGGCTCGGGCTCAGGGGGCGGCAGCGGGGGGTGGGTTGCTGCCTTCTGTCTATTGTATGAGTTCTCTTGGGGTTTTTTTTGTTTCCCAGGGCATTTTGTACTTTTCACGGGGGGATTTAAACCGGCAGTGAAAAGCATGGCAGATGAGCAAGAAATTATGTGCAAACTCGAGAGCATCAAGGAGATCAGGTACGTTTGCTTTGTGCCGTATCAGTTCCGCTGCTGCTCGGGGGTGCTGGGGATCTGAAAGTCGCTATTGTGCTGCTGAGGGGATGAAAACCCCCGCTGGGGTTTATGCTCAGAGCCGAAAATACATTTTTCTAACCAGGGAGGGAGCGGCTGCTGCTGAAATGCGCGGGGAAGGGCTGTGCATTCCCAAAGAAGCGGCCCCGGGCGGTGCCAGGAGGAGGAGCGGGGGAGGCTGCGGCCCCGCGCCGGGGGGGGGGCGTGTTTCCAAAGCCCTTCCCATTGTCTTTCCTTACTCCCGAGGATCTCGCGTCAATCTGTCCATTT
>NW_009953004.1:4205887-4219060 GCF_000747805.2 Chaetura pelagica
GAGCCCTGTGCCGAGCGCGTTCTGCAGGGGCAGCGGTTCGGCGGGTGGCCCGCGGGCCCGGCGCGTTGTGTGACAGGGCAGGGGACAAAGGCGCTCCCAGCCGTCCCGCTGGGTCCGGCCGCCAGCAGCACCTCTCGGGGCACGGTTTGCCCGTGGGAGAGGTGGACGGGGCAGCAGTGCCTGGGCCTTGGCCCTCACTCAGTACCGCAAAGGTGAACGAAGATCAAGCGATCCCCCTGCTCTCAGCTCTGGAGAGGCCTCTCCTTGAGCTCTGTGTCCAGCTCTGGGCCCCTCACTGCAAGAAGGACCTTGAGGTGCTGGGGCAGGTCCAGAGGGGACAATGAGGCTGGTGAAGGGACTGGAGGGAAAGTCTTACAGGGAGAGGCTGAGGGAGCTGGGGGTGTTTGGCCTGGAGGAGCCTCAGGGGGGACCTTCTCACTCTCTTCGACCACCTGAAGGGAGGTTGTGGTCAGGGGGTCTGGGCTCTTCTTCCAGGCCACCAGTGACAGGACCAGAGGGCCTGGCCTGAAGCTGCTCCAGGGGAGGTTTAGGTTGGATATCAGGAGGCACTTCCCCATGGAAAGGGTGATCAGACACTGGGATGGACTGCCCAGGGAAGTGGTGGAGGCACCATCCCTGGAGGTGTTCAAGGAAAGGCTGGAGGTGGCACTTGGTGCCCTGGTCTGGGGATGTGGTGGTGTTGGTCATAGGCTGGACTTGATGATCTTAAAGGTCTTTTCCAGCCTTGGGGATTCTGTGGTTCTGTGAAAATATTTGTGTCTCGCATCCCAGGACAGTTTGTAGGAAGAAATGGGACAACACATGCCTTGCAGAGAAAGAGCAGCGCTTTTCTGCTGAACTGTCGAGCAGACTCTGCTTTAAAACATAGCTCTAAGTACAGCCTCCTACAGTTTGTGGTACAATTATTATAACACTTAATATCCATATCTCATTAAGTTATATTTTTACAAGACATGGGCAGCCTATATTTGGAAATTTATGGTGCATTCTGGTTTCCGATAATATATTCAAAGGTGATATTTAAACTGTAATTAAGACAGTTTTTGCTATTAGTTTGTGGCTTAAGGTACTATAAAGGGGATGTTACTAGCTTTAGTGAACAATGAAATACCAAGAAAGCTGCTTGAATGCATTTTAAATTAAAAAAACAAAACCAGCATCAAGAAGTCAATCCTGCTTGCAACATTAATGTTAATTTTGAGTCACCTTTAACAAAAAATAGATGAAATAAATTTTTTCTTTCCTGGATCTTTTAAAAGGAGTTTGCATTCTGTGAAGAATTTCCTCCAAAATAAACATCAGAACTTACTATGCTTACAGGCACACCTCCAATAGATTGCGCAAGCTTTATTTTAATCTGCATTCCCTTTATTATTCTACAGGCAAAAAAAGGGAAAAAGTCCTCATCACAATAGAAGAGATTTCCCATTCCTGTAGTTGAACTCTCTTACTAAGGGCAGCTCTTCTGGGCTTTTGAAGGGATTCTGGAATCTGACTTGTATCTATATCCCTATCTACAGATAATACATATAATTTGTAGTCAGTGAGATACTGTGTCAGTACATGTATATGCCCATGAAACAAACATGCCTGCACGTGCTTATTTACATGCATTAAGCCGTTCCACAGAAATATTCCTAATCGTAACATGAAGTGAATACCTAAAGACTGGACATCAGTGTTCTGACTGGGAGGAGATAAAAGAGAAGGACAGTGATCTTATTGGTAACAGATGCCAGTTGCACTGTTCAGTGCCCTATTGGAATGCACTTAGTGATCTGAACCCAAACAACCCCTGCAACTCATTTGTTGTAGCAATTTGGCAGGGCATGGCAGCCACTGGCCAGTAACAGTGAGGAAGCTGATAAAATGTTTTAAGTAAATGAGAACTATGAGATTTGATGAAATAGGTAGATGGATGGTGCTTTTTAGGGGTATTACCACATTTTAAATTAAGGCAGAGATGATTTCTTTTGCTGGTTTAAGTCCAATATTTACATTCAGACTAGTATATGCCACTGTATAATAAATGACAGAACACCTCCAAGGACATGAAAGATGACAGTGTTGTAGCTACATACTTGGATTCTGTCTACAGCCAGGCTTCTTCTGCACTTCATTCATAAACTTTTACTAGTTGATTTACTATTCCATGAGCTGCTTTTTATTCTAAAGGTGGGAGACTTTTCAGAACTGGAATGTCTGCACACCTTTTAAAGTAAATGTGTGCTCACAGGTATACAATTTGTATTTTCTATAATAAACATACTGTATGAAACAAGGTGAAATCTGTGGTGAGCTACACTACAGACACAATAATCATGCCAAGTGAATTTTATCAAATTATGTTTTAAATATGCCTTCCATGATATCTTTAAATGTCTCTGCGGGATCCCTGACAATCACCAGTTGCTATTACTGGGAACAGTAATCCCAGTCTCCTTCAGTAAGCCATTAAAGACCAGGATGTATATAGTCTCCTGTTCTTAGAAGTGTGATATAGAATAACACTGAGATAAACTGGTCACGCCTTAGTGCTGTGGGAGCAGTTTCAGAAAGAGCCCTTGGGGACTGGGTTGTGGAAACAGTTTGTAAAGGGAACAGGATCCCCACAGAGGTTTAAGAATCTGCTTTCCTAGAAATAGGTGGTTGACCAGCTCCCTCCAGGCGACTTGGTGCCTTGTGCTTCCATTAAAAGCCTCAGACCTCTGATACATCAGTGGGAGCAAGACTGGGCCTAGTGAATAGGGAAGTCACACCCCCTGCTCAAGGATTGGGGTGAAGTCCCTGTTCTGGGATTTCAGTGCTAATTTGATAGGCAGCTTCCTGTAATCAACAGAGACAGCATTCTCTAGCCAGTCTTGTTAATTTGACTCAAACCTACCCCTCTTTGCACTGGGATAGAAATAGGATCTTTTTAACTATGAATGCAAATCTCCCTTTCCCAGTCCTCTCCTGTGTTGTGTTGTTCAGCAGTGCACTTGGAAACCAGTATGGATCTGCTCATACATCCTTGAGTGGCTGAAAGGGAATGCTGCATGCTTGTGCTTCACACAAAGTGGAGCAAGGAGTCCTGGAATTCTTGCTTACATGCCTGAAATGTCACATTGCAGCCTCTTATTAGAAACATCCAACTGTTGTTAACATATTGGGTACTCAGTATCACATTCTAACTTCCAGCACAGAAAAACTAAGGCCTCTTCAGTAAATAAATCACAGTAACAAGAACACTTTGTTCTGTTCAACAGTTTGGACAAGTATTGAATCACAACAGCAGCAGACTCTTTTGCTGCTTAGAAATGTCTGATGGCTGAAACTCAAGACTTTTAGACTATTAGCTTTGAAGAGAGAGAGAAAGACTGATTATCTAAACATTTTGCTGCAGATTTATGAATTGGCACAAATGAAAAAAAACAACAAACCAGAATGCGGGAACTACAGGCCAGTCAGTCTCACCTCTGTGCCTGGTGAGATCATGGAACAGATCCTCCCGGTAAGTCAGCTAAGGCACATGGAAAATAAGAAGGTGGTTGGTGACAGCCAACATGACATCATGCCTGACCAATTGGGTAGCCTTCAATGATAAGGCTACAGAGAAGGTGGATGGTGGCAGAGCAACTGATGTCATCTGCCTGGATTGGTGCAAGGCATTTGACACTGTCCCACAGTACCTCCTGGTCTCCAAACTGACAAGACATAGATGGATTTGATAGGTGGACCACTCAGTGGATCAGTAGTTGGCTGGATGGCCCCACCCAGAGAGTTGTGATCAATGGTTCAGTGTCCAAATGGAGGCAGGTGATGAGTGGTGTCCCTCAGGGGTCAGTACTGGGACCAGTGCTGTTTAACATCTTTGTTGAAGACATGGACAGTGGACTGAGTGTCTCCTCAGGAAGTTTGGAGGTTGGAAAGAGGTGGGGATTGGTCTGCTCAATGGTGTCCTACAAGTGGTAGGACAAGAGGTGATGGTCTCAAGTTGTGCCAGGGGAGGTTTAGATTGGATGTGAGGAAGAACTTCTCTGGAAGAGTTGTTGGGAACAGGCTGCCCAAGGGCAGTGGTGGAGCCACCATCCCTGAAGGGATTTAAGAGTTGTATAGGTGTAGTACTTAGGGATATGGTTTAGTTAAGGACTTGTCAGTGTTAGGTTGATGGTTGAACATGGTGATCTTGAAGGTCTTTACCAACCAGTGTAATTCAGTGTGATTCTGTGTGATCCTGTGTGAAATGTTTATAAGTACATGACAGGTACTAGATCTTAACCAAAGGAATACAGGGTTAATTGCAAATGGGATGTTAATGGCCAGTGTCATTTGAGTTTTTGCTGTTCTGATACATCATTGCTCTGGAACTTTAAACCTCAAGTTGAAGTTAAGTTTTAGCAGTTCAAATTACTGTCTATGTAGTTTTAGTCAGTGTAGATGACACTCATAATCACCTCCAATTAATTTTATATTTCTCAGAATCCTGTGCTACACTTCCCAGATTTTCTGGATTTCTGAAGTTTGAAAATAGGGTTTAATCCAAGGTAACTGATTTGGTAGAACTCTGTTGGTACAAATTCTCTGAATCTACAGTAACTGTCAATGTCTGACCATGTTCTGTTCATTTCATAATTCAGCATAAGAATTCTCTTAGTACTGAATAGCTCAGCAAAAGAGCTGGGATTAGAATTCAGTTCTCTCACTACACCTCATCCTTTCTCAGACATGTTTAAGTCTTGCCCTTGTCTATGACTGCTATTACCTTCTTTTAAGCTATTCAAATATTTTAAATATATATATATGTACGCTCCAAAAATATGTTGCAGTGACTTACTGTTGTCTCTTTATATTTTTAATGATCACTGGGATGCAGGAATAAGACTTTGCAGATGGAAAAAATAAAGGCACGACTGAAAGCAGAATTTGAAGCCCTGGAGTCTGAGGAGAGGCACCTGAAGGAATACAAACAGGAAATGGACCTGCTGCTGCAGGAGAAGATGGCCCATGTGGAGGAGCTGCGCCTGATCCATGCTGATATTAACGTGGTATGTAACAGTCCAGCTGCAAACAGCCTAAGACACAACTGTGTAGGAGTCACTCCACAGGCTGTTGAGTAGTGCGCATCAGTGAACTCTCACTGGTTCAATAATCTGGACTTTACACCTTCTTAGGATCTTAAAAAGACTGCAAAGTAAATTTACCTCAGTGCAATTGTTTTTTTCCTGTTTGTGTTGAGCTGGACACTTTGTCGTGTTAGCACAGTAAGCATTTTCACCAAGATGAGATAATCAAGTCCATGGTGGCTACAACTTCACCACTGTAGCCACAGTAGCATCACTCTGGCAGTCCCATAGAAAACTGTCATGTTAGGGCACTGTCATGACTGTGCAGTGGTTTCTAGCTCTGAAGGTATCCGTGCTTTGCACCAGAAGAAAAAATCACCCACACTGTGATCAAGTACTATGTAGTATGTCTGGATGTCCAGACTGCATCTTTTAATTACTTGAAATGTCTGTTCCCCTACTCAGCTGCATAAACTCAATCTCTGTTTCAGCCTTCCCTCTTTTTCTTGTCTTGTCTTCTCTGCTGCTTTTCCCATTAAGTGCAGTAAGAGAAGCAGGAACCTTTCCTTAGCTTGTTTGTTAACTTCTAGTCATCAGTGCTCAGGTATCTTAGTGATACAGGAAATTAGTCACTTCTATGTTAATTTATTTTTTATTGTCCCTTGAGAGTTTTCCATAGGTCTTCACCTGAAAACTTACCTGTAGCCTGTCTAGCTGCTTTTTCTGTTCTTCAGGCAGGTTGAGTGCACCTTTTTCAAATTTGTATGTCACTTTCAGTTGCTTCTTTGCCCAGTTTTTGTCCTGCTGGTATCTTAACTCTCTTTTACTATTGCATTTTGTCTAATCTCTTGCAACTTGAGTAAGAAAGATCTTCTCTGACACATTTTCTTAGAATCACAGAATCACAGGGGTTGGAAGGGACCCCTGGAGATCATCAAGTCCAACCCCCCTGCTGCAGCAGGAACCCCTAGGACAGGTCACACAGAAACACATCCAGATGGGTCTTGAAAGTCTCCAGAGAAGGCGACTCCACAACCTCTCTGGGCAGCCTGTCCCAGGGCTCCATCACCCTCACAGTAAAGAAGTTTCTCCTGGTGTTGAGGTGGAACTTCCTGTGTTGTGACTTGGTGCCATTTCTCCTCATCCTATCACAGGCACCACTGAACAGATACGGGCCCATTCCTGACATCCACCCTACTGATATTTGTAGACATGAATAAAGTCCCCTCTTAGTCTTCTCAAGACTAACCAGCCCTAAGTCTCTCAGCCTTTCCCCATATGACAGATGTTCCAGTCCTGTGTAGCCTCCATTGGACTATTTCCAGTATATTCCTGTCCCTCTTGAATTGGGAAGCCCAGAACTGGACACAGTTCTCCAGATGTGGTCTCGCTAGGGGCAGAGCAGAGGGGGATAACCTCCCTTGACCTGCTGGCCACACTGTTCTTAATACATCCCAAGATACTACTGGTTCTCTTCTTGCTCAATCAAAGAGCTGTTAAAGCTTAGTTCTTTACAAGCATGCCCATTCTCCTCTTTCAGATGGAGAATACTATCAAGCAGTCTGAGAACGACCTCAACAAGCTCTTGGAATCTACTCGTCGCCTGCATGAGGAGTACAAGCCCCTGAAGGAGCATGTAGATGCTTTGCGTATGACTCTGGGATTGCAGAGGCTGCCAGATCTGTGTGAAGAGGAAGAGAAGCTGTCCCTTGAGTAAGTCCCCAAAGTAAACATCATCTGGCTTTCTGTGTTATCTCGATTTTCCTGGCTTTTTTGTCATTTTAGTTTTGTAGGTAGGTGGAAAAAAGAACTGAAGAGGCAAGAATGAAAACCAGAAGTTAACAACAAAGGGTGTGGGAGCACATGTATTTGATAGCATCCAGTCTGAATTGGTTCAAAGTTAAGCTAAAAATTCTACATAAGACATGCAAAAATTCAAGGGTGGTTGGTTCTGCAGATATTTATACTATATGCTGCTTTTTCTAGCAAGACTTTTTTTTTTCCCTGAAAATACTTATTATTTGTTTGTTTAGTAAGCAGAGGAAGGAGGCAATACAAGAAAGGGGTACAAAACAAGTGTTCTTCAATTGGTTAGTGCTCCTGCTAGTCAGAATTTTACTTATTGCTGCATGCACACAGCAGTGGCATTTAGCTGCATACCTGCGACTGTCAACAGGTAAGTTTACTCTAGATGTGGAATAGATCTGGATAATTAATTACAGTTTCATTTTTAGGTATTACCTAGGTGGGGGAGGGTGACAGAATTATCTGCTATTCAAAGAGCAGTGTCCTTTGTTTAACAGATTGGTTTTTTAAAAAGTGATGTTTTAAGAAACTTGCATTTCTCTTTATGCCAGCACATTTGGCAGTTTTCAAGATTTCTTTTGCATTTCTTCAGAAATGCTGTTTTCCATTCCAAGCACCTTGACACTACAAGAATGTATTAATCTATTGCATACAAAATGTATTCATTTTAACATAATTAAATATAAAAAAATAGTTTAAATAAGTTCGACAGAGGTGCATCTAAAGCTGTTAAAGATTGAATATATATGTTGTCTATTTTCCATCCTTGTAGATTTATATCCAGTTGTACATCAAGATACCTTAGGAGCTGACAATCTGGAGTCTGGCTGAAGTGTGTGAATGCAGAGGAAAATACCATCCATTGAGCTAGTATGAGCTAGACCAAGTGGCAGTGGTGTCCAAGTGTAGGGGATTTGACTCTAGTAGAGGAACATGACAGGGAAATGGGAACCATTATATTTTAACACAAAATATCAATTAAATTTTAACACAAAGTATCCTTAACAAACTAATGGAATACTCCCAAAGGTGGTTATGTTTTTTTGTTTTGTTTTGGTTTTTGTTCTGTTTTGTTTTGTTTTGTTTTTCTCTTGTCTAGCTACTTTGAAAAGCAGAAAGCAGAATGGCAGACAGAACCACAGGAGCCTCCTATTCCAGAGTCTTTGGCTGCAGCTGCAGCAGCTGCCCAGCAGCTGCAAGTGGCCAGGAAACAAGATACCAGACAAACAGCAACTTTCAGACAGCAGCCACCTCCAATGAAGGTCAGGAGATGGAATGCACTGGGTTTTCTTCACTCCTGTGACCAGTGACAGGACAGGGGGAAATGGCAGGAAGCTGCAGGTTTAGGTTGGATTATCAGGAAAAGGTTTTTCACCCAGAGGGTGGTTGAGCACTGGAACAAGCTCCCCAGGGCAGTGGTCCCAGTACCAAGCCTGCCTGAGTTCCAGAAGCATTTGGATGATGCTCTCAGGCACATGGTGTGATTTTTGGGGTGTCCTACACAGGGACAGGAGTTGGATTCGATGATCCTGATGGGTCCTTTCCAACTTAGATTATTCTATTGTTCTCTGATTTTTTTTGTCATTGGAATGTATTAAATTGGTCAGCATTTACAAAGAGGAAAAATTACGTGACCTCATTCTAATTTTTCCTGCAGTGTTTCAAATTAAGGGCAACACCAGCAGACCTAAAGTAGTAGCCCCAGTCATCAAGGGTTAAGGACAGGGCTCTGTATTATTTCACTCCTTTATGACTTGAGTCTCCACCCAGAGATGTAGGCAATTCCCACTCCTCTGGTTTTTCTTGTGGGAGAAAAGCATGTAAAAAAAAATGCTGGGCAAAAGAAAAACTACAAGCTGTGAGTTAATCGCAAATGGATTAATATTAGAAGCAATGCACATATTTTATGAGGGAGAGGAATCACTGACTAAGGAGGCCAACTGACATAGGTAGACTCCATAGTTATGTACCTGCTCTCTGGAGTTAGGCCATTGAAAAGCCTTTCTGAAAGTAATACACTTCAGTCAAATGGAAGTTAAAGGGCTTGGTGTGGAGCAAAAGGACTGAGTTCTGTCTTGTTTTATATATGTGGAATTCATCTAAGCACCTGCTTTGAATTCTTTGACATCACAGTTGGCCTTCGTTGTAACCCTTAGTGAGCTATTATGCAAGTAACCATCTTTAAAAGATAGGGAACATTTAACACAGAATGTGATGTTCAAATTCTTGATAAGTGCCTGAATCGTGTGTCTGCTGAGCTGTATTTTCAATTCAATGGGATGCTCTAGTATTTCATTTAGCCTGAAGTTACTGTTCAGTCCAGAGACCTGGATTGTATCAAGCGTAGCCCTGGCTTGCCTTTGAAGGCAAGAAGCCTTAGGTTTCTGAACTATGACTTAGATTATGATACTCAATAATCTGGGTAACAATGCCACTTAGTTTGTAACAAGAGACTGCAATGTCACATTCCAGGCTTGTCTATCCTGTCACCAACAAATTCATCGGAACGCGCCCATATGTCCCCTCTGCAAAGCAAAGAGCCGATCTCGGAATCCCAAAAAGCCCAAGAGGAAACAGGATGAATGAAGGCCAGAAGATGGACAAGGCAACATGTGACCTGTCCCAGTACTCTACCAGTAGAACTGCAAATGTGGCCAGGCTTCACTGAAGTGCAGACTCAAGTATGATCAACCCATTGTTTTCTATTTAATACAGTGTAAGCACAATGTTTCTATTCTGTCTTAATTTCCTTCCAGTCCCAAGGATTTGGTTTTAGGAAAGTAAGTATTATTGGTGCTACAGTTTAACATTTCAGTCATTCCACCTTTTAGACTCCTAAACAAAGTAGAATTCTTCTACTAAGTTCGAAATGCCAGGCTATTCCTAGTGTGATTACCACAAATGTTCTCATTTTAAAAAGAGATGTTACTAAAAGATTATTCTGTTTTCTCCTCATAACAGAAGACTATCTGAAGTGCTGACATAGCAGACTGTTTCTTTCGCTGAACAACAGGTTTTTTTCCAAGCTAGTAAGACTGCATAGGTTGGGACATCTGGGAGAGCTCTTTTATACAGGACGTTCAGGGGAAAAATAAATGGGTTATACAGGAAATCAGTGCATTAAGGACATACATGCGTTTTGATTTACTGGCATTGGATTACTGGATTCCCTCAAAGTTGACTTAAAATTTGGGAGGGGGATCAAGTTGCTGGCTGTGTATTAATTCCTAAAAATGATGTAATTTGTGATGCTTTGACATCTTAATATATTATTTTCAGCAGTCAGAAGAATGATGGACTTAAGTACAAGGCTCAACCGAACTGTATTAGTGTTCCTCCTAGGCCATGTGGCCAACCAGTTCACTGTGGTTCTCTAAGAAATATGCATGAAATATCCCAAATATGCACACAGACCACAACATCAGTCATTCTGCATGTCTTCTGTTCCTGGTTCCTACAGCCAAAACCTCACTTGGCAAACATATCCTCCACTGGAGCACAGGGAAGTTTGGTAACATGTATCAGAAACAGTGTCAACTAGAAATTATGTGTTTCACCAGAACTGCCTGGCTTTGGGGTCAACATACCCCCTCAAGCAAAACTTCCTATTTTTGTATCTTTTAATAGATAATTTTCAAGTAAGCTTTATTTCAGCCCAGTTTTTTTTCTCTGTGTGTGCCAAAAGAACCCCAACTAAAGGATCATAGACTACTTCCTGTATCTGTGACTTCCCTTTGTTTCATCTCGTGGAACAAGTTCCTCCACTGGGGAGGATGGCAGCAACCCTGCTACAGAACTGGGGCTTAAAACTTGGTCATTTCTAATCCCAGTTTTGTCACCATCTTTGTAGTCTAAATTGATCTCAAGTATTAAATGGAGAAGGACCTTGGGGTACTGGTGGACAACAGATGATCTGTGGGACAGCAATGTGCCCTTGTGGCCAAGAAGGCCAATGGTATCTTGGGGTGCATGAAGAGGAGTGTGACCAGCAGGTCAAGGGAGGTTCTCCTCCCCCTCTGCTCTGCCCTGGTGAAACCACATCCAGAGTGTTGTGTCCAGTTCTGGGCTCCCCAGTTCAAGAGGGACAGGGATCTACTGGAGAGAGTCCAATGGAGGCTACGAGGATGATGAAAGGACTGGAACACCTGTCATATGAGGAAAGGCTGAGACACCTGAGGCTGTTTGGTCTGGAGAAGACTGAGAGGGGACCTTATAATACCTGAAGGGTGGGTGTCAAGAATGCAATGGGTTTCCACCTCAACATGAGGAAGAACTTCTTTACTGTGAGGGTGATGGAGCCCTGGGACAGGCTGCCCAGAGAGGTTGTGGAGTCTCCTCTGGAAACTTTGAAGACCTGCCTGGACACGTTCCTGTGTGGCCTGCCCTGGGTGTTCCTGCTGCAGCAGAGAGGTTGGACTCAATGATCTTCAGAGGTCCCTTCCAACCCCTATGACCCTTGCCAAAGCTTAGGAGGATTTTGTATGGCTTAAGTCTGCTTTGACCCTGGCTTTGTCATTCCCTTTTCAATGGGTAGTCAAGTGGCAACAAAATAACTGGATTCATTTGTGATAGATGTTTTCCAGTGTCTTTGCCTGGTTCCTCGCTTGCCTTCAAAGAACAGTCCTGTTTATCTGCAACCAAATGGCAAAAAAATCACAAACCGCTCCCCTTGTCCCACACCTTAAAATACTAACAGGATGTGAATACCCTACTGTGTCTAATGGCCATGCTACAGACTTTTTGTACCCAAGAATGGGGAGGATCAGTCACTCAAACTTTAGTGCCAAGGACTACATTAACTACAGAGAAAATACAAGCCAGATTTTAAGACCTGTACTTTCTGAATTCAACTTTAGCTTTCTAAACAAGACACTGACTGGAACAAGAACCTGCCAGTGGCTTCAAGTTACAGAATCTAATTTTGAAATAATAGCCACTGATGTGTTATACTGAAAAGCAGACTATTCAAGAAATTAAGAGCTTACTAGCACTTTAAATGAATAAAAAGTGCTTCTCTTTATTTTACAGTTTTCTAATTCCTCTGAAATAGGTTTTCATTTTAGCATTTAGGTATTTTAGCAATAGTTGGCATTTTCACTGGCTTCTGTGTTCTAAATATTTTACTCCTGTGTCTAGTAGGAGTAACAATGTGTGCTATCTGTTTAATTTGTCTGTACAGTTCTTTTTAATAAATGTTTGTTCCATGTCATATGTCAAGAGGGTCACTTTTAGACTCTTAACACCCAGGAAAAAAACCCTGGACAACCCACAGAACTCAAGAGTTCATTAAAAGCTGTGACTGTCTACTGAGACACTGGCCAACGACTGGGCAGTAATGGAGAGCAGAGCTCCAGGGTACAATGGGAGGAGCATCGGGTGTTATAGACCCGGGGCTGAATTACAAGTTCCCTGGAAGTATTTGGGTTGAACCTCAGCGCCACCGTTCGCCGGCTGATGTGAGCAGAGCCGTACGGGAGGGCCCTGCGCAGGGTGAAACGAAGAAAGTTCACCCAGCAGTCTAAGCACTGTTCAGTCGGTATCTTTATTCACGGCGCCAGACGCATAGGGGGTGGCTCCTCCAAAAATGTGTGCGCCTTACAGTGCAGGATGAGAGAGAAATATACAGGTGATGCCTAATTATGTTTAATATTTCTAAAACAGTTTACACATTCATTAGTTTCCCGATAAATCATTTACATAAGTGTCCGGCCATTATCGCATGCGTGTTAAGTCCGTTAGGGGCTCCTGGGGGTCGTTTACTTCATCCTTGAGTCATCCTCACAGGAACATTTGGCCTCAGTTCTGTCTCTTCTCCCGCTTATCTCTGCTGACTCTGCAGTTGAATTGGTTACAGCAGCATCCCTACTCGTAGCTGAATGGCTTCTTCTTCAAGGACCCTTGTATTTCTTCCCTAAAACTACAGATAAGCTCACAGAAAAGGTTTTTACCTTTACTCACTAGCAGTAGGCCCAGATGAGAGATTTACACCCTACAAGCAGTTAACTATTTGAGGTCAGAGTTTGGTTAATGCTTTGTTTCAATGGTCCCGGTCCCGGCCGTGAGATGCCCCCGCTCCGCGCTGTGGTCCCCGCGTTGCTCCTCCCTCCCGAGGGGTGTTCATCACCGAGCCCAGGCCTGGCCACCAGCCCCACGCCGCGTCCTACCGGTCACCAAGACGCCATCGACACTCACCAGAGTTTCGAGAGGGCGGCACGGATCTGGGAGAGCCGACAGCGACGGAGCCGCCGTGCCGCGCCCGGTCCCCGGGGGCCCCCGGCTCGGCGCGCCCGCGGCGCCGGTG
>NW_009953004.1:4219265-4231242 GCF_000747805.2 Chaetura pelagica
GGCTGGTGAGCAGCGCGGCAGCCCAACGCGGTGAACCAAATTGACTGAAGGTCCTTCTGAGCAGGGGACAACTAATGCGTTAGTTATTTGAGAACTGAGGAAACAGAAACAGAGAGAGGAAAGGCATCCTTAGCGTGCTGAAGCTGCTTGTATCTCTGTGCACAAAATGCAAACAACAGCTAAACTCGGTGCTAATTAATTAAAACCTCCACTGAGCTTCCACAAGCCTTGCACAAGTACAGCAGCTCCAAAGCATGAGGATCCCCTGTGCCTGAGGCATCCACATGCCACACTGGGATCTGGATAATTCCAGCACTGAGATCTGGGTGTTTTCAATGCTGGCACAGCAGCCTGATGTCTTCTCCTCTGGGACATAAGGGTCCCCCGTGGCTCTTCTTGGATGTAGTGCAAAGGAGCTGTAACATCCAGCTGCAGACCTCAGTGGAGAAGTCATTCAAGTCACAGGTGGCAGATATGGGAAGAGAAGGGTCCATGGTGGTGATAAACAGGAATGTGGCCGTGTGCTTATAGGGCTGCACTGGGCAGAGTGTGGCCACATGGACAACAGGAGTTGTCACCACTCACTGGTGTGGCTGCATCTGGAATAGTGTGTCCTCATGTGAGGCTTCCCATTCTGGAGGAATGGCAAGGAACTGCAGAGTGTCCAGAGGATGTCTGTCAAGATGACCTTAGAGACCATGTGTGGAGAGGCTATAGAGACCAGGGCTTACTGAATTAGGAGATCAGGGGACTGTAGTATCTTCTAGCCCATGATGGCTTGAAAGTTGCACCTGGGAAAGATCATGAAAAAGCAAAAAAAGGAAAAATCTGCAGTTTGGGAAGTCCTGGCTGAACACGAGGAAGGTAGAAAGAATGGTCACTTCCAAAGGTTGTGCTGTGATGTAACAGGTCACCCAGAGGGAACAGAGACTGTTTAATGGAACATCTGATGGTGGGCACAGAGAGACCTTAGTACAGGTAGGAAGATCCTGTGGGTGTAAATCAAAGTTGGGTGCCTGCAGCCCAAGGAGAATCAGGCATAGGTGTGGAAAAGTGTAGGACAGTATGCAGGGGAGATGGCCAAGGGCACTGGCAAGGCTGAAAATCTCTGAGAGAACTAAGACCTTGCTCTCCTTGGCTATGGCAGCTAAGGTTTCTCTGCCACCAGAGCCTTTGAGGAGACGTTGTCCTCATGCCACAGGAGTCTTGTTGCCTCTTTTTCTGTATTTTTTTCTGACCTTTCAGTCTTCTGAAGAAGGGAGAGCAATGGATTGTCCAGGCCGTCTCCTATGGAGGTCTGGCAAGGAAGGAGGTCTGTTTGGACAACCTTGCTCCTTACTTCCCCAAGCCTGATGGTTCCCACATCTGCCACTCAGACTTCTCCAATGAGGTCTGCAGCTGGATGCTCTTTTTTTTTTTTTTTTTTAATAGCTCTTTTGCACTGGCTCCCACTTGCTCTCTTGAGAGATGTGAGCTGCACATGGGCACAGGATGGTTTCTCTTCAGTGTGAAAAAATAAAAGTTAAACATGACACAATTCAATAAACATGAACATTCTTTCATCAGCTGCATGCTAAGTCCAAATTGCATCTCACATAGTTCACCTTTCACAAAGTATTTCTGTACAAAACAGAGAGATAAGAAAGGATAAACACAAGATGCTGACTAAAGTGTTAATGAGACTTTTGAAAGATGGAGCATCTGACTCCCTGAAGCTTGAAGCAGAAATGAGTTGAGAACTTTCTGAATGACCAAAGAGCAAGTGGAGGAGGGAACCTGGCCCCCATGGGAAGGGCATGCATCCAGATAGTCTCCTGGAAAAATGTCCATAGGCGTGGCCATGGAATCAGGAGAGATGGAAACACCTAAATGATGAGGGAATGTCAATAATAGACTAGTGGTCATAAAAGTACAGGGGAAGATCAATATTCTTTCTCCTGCCATTAAGACACTGCCTGGAAACTCCTATTCTGTCATGGTCAGAAAACATTGCCATCTCTTAAAAGTACTCCAGTGATTCAACTGAGGTGAATGTGCTTGTCTCTAGTGTCCCTGAGATGCTGGTCCAGGATTGGCATCTATCACAGAGGGGCTACAGGAGACCAGAGAACCTTGCCAGCTCTGGGTGGGGGCTGGGCAGGGGTTCCCAGGGCACCAGGTGTGCCCCTGTAGCTGAACACGTGTGTCCTACATCCATTCCCACTTCTGGATAACACTTCCCTTTTCAAAAAAAAGCAAGTCACAAAATCTCTATAAAGACTGAAAGAACCCTGAAAAGTGTGTTGACACATTTCTTTGTGTTTGGATCTTAGTATTTTCCCTTACATTGACTGGCATCTGACTAGCCTACAGGCATTTATAACAAGACCAAGGGGTGCCTAGCATGGAGTTTTGTGGTCCCAAAATCTTCCCTGCCCAGGACTCCCCAGTTTTTGCCCAGAGCAAGTCACACTGAGGTCTCAACCTCTCTTTACTGGTTTACATATTGGTTTAGATGGTCACTTAAAGCACAGAAGGATTCATGCCACATGAACCTTTGCTCTGCTCCAGTTAGGAATAGGGCTCAACATCCTCATAGGATCCTAAGAGAAGGGAGTCTGAAGGGACTTCAGGAAGTCTGCAGGCCAACCTGTCAGAAACAGGATCAGACCAAGTTGTTCAAGGCTTGATTCAGTCCATTAGAAAACTCCCAAGGACACTTGGGACTGCACAACATCTCTGGGTGACCTGTTCCAGCACTTAGCTGAGGTCCAGGGAAAAAAAAAAAATCCTTATGTCCTGCCAGAACCTCTTTTCTCTCACCTTCCTCCCATTGTTTTTGTCCTCTTGCCGTGCACCATAGGAAGAGACTGACTCTGTATTCTTCATGACATTCTCATCAGTACTGACAGGCTGGGATGAGTTCCTCCCCAGCCTTGCCTTCTCCAAGCCCAGCTCCCTCAGTCTTTCCTCATAGACAAATGTGCTCCAGCTTCTGACTATCCTAAGGGCCCTTTGCTAAACCCACTCCAGCTTGACAATATATTTCCTGAACTAGGATTCTGAAATATGGATGGAGTATTCCAGGGAATCCCTTCCCTTGATCTCCTGGCCATGCTTCTAGTCCCACAGCCCGGGATGCTGGTGGCCTCCCTTGCTGTCAGAACACACATCTCTTTCTGCCTGCTTCCCTGCCCAGCAAGACCTTTCCCAAGGGGCTGCTCCTAGCCAGGCAGCCCTAGTCTATGTCGTGGCCAGGGTGATCCCCTGCAGGGGCAGAAAATGGTTTTTGTCCTTCTGGAATTTCATGTGCTTTCCTCCTTCTTGAAGCCCTTCATTTTGCACAGAGACAGGAACACAAGGCACTGAGTCCATCAGTCCCACCTGTCTTTACTGTTTTTAAACTCCTCTTCCCACTCAGTAGCAGCCCTGCACATCCCTTGCTCAGCCTTTCTTTCTGACACAGCCATTGAAGCTCTTCTCTTTGCTCTTGACTTCTTGCAGCCACAGGTAAGCTTTGCCTTTCTCAAACTCACCCTTCCACAGCAGAGGCCACACACATACATTCCTTCATAGAACCATAGAATGCCAGGTTGGGACCTCAAAGATCATCTGGTCCAACCTTTTTAGGTACTACTATAGTTGATATGAGATGGCTCAGCACCCTGTCAAGCTGAGACTGAAAAATGTCCAATGTGGGGGAATCTACCATTTCCCTTGGGAGACCTTTCCAATGTTCGACTGTCCTCGTGGGGAAAAATTTACCTCTAGTGTCCAATCATAATCTCTAGGCACAACTTGTGCTTGCTACCCCTTGTCTTTTCCATGTGACTCCTTGTAAATAGGGAGGCTCCATCTCCATCTTGGTAGCCACACTTTAAGTACAGGAACGTGGTCATAAGGTCTCCCTGAAGCCTTCTTTTCTCAAGGCTGAACAAAGACAGTTTTCTCAGCATCTTCTCATATGGCAGGTTCTCCAGTCCTCTGATCATCTTATGGCCCTTCTCTGGACCCTCTCCAGCCTGTCATATCCTCTTTGTAGAGCGGAGACCAGAACTGAACGCAATACTCCAGGTGTGATCTGACAAGCACTGAGCAGAGTGGAATGATGACTTCTGTATGTCTGTTGCTGATGCCTTTGTTGTTGTAGCCCAGCATCCTGTTGGTTTCTTTGCCCTGCAGCACACTTTGCACTCATGGTGAACCTGTTGTTCACCAAGACCCCCAGGTCCCTTTTCACAGGGCTGCTCTCCAGCCAGATGGATCCCAGTCTGAACTGTGCTCCTGGCTTATGTGTTCCCAGGTGCAAGACCTTACACTTCTTGCTGTCGCACTTCAAAAGGTTCCTGCTAGGCCAGTCTTCCAGCCTGTCTAGGTCATCCTGGAGGGTGGCCCTCACTTCGGGAATGTCAACCTCTCCAGTTATCTTGGTGTCATCAGGAAACTTCATCAAGGTGTTCTTGATCCCAACATCCAGATCACTGATGAAGATGTTAAACAGCATTGGGCCCAATATCAATCCCTGGGGGACCCCACTTCTGACCGGTTGCCAGTCTGAGGAGGAACCATTTCCTATCATCCTTTGGCTAAGGTCAGCCAGCCAGTTCCCCACTCACCACACCAGACCACTTGTCAAGGCCATAATGAGTCAGTTTCTCTAGAAGGAGGCTGTGGGGGACCATATCAAAAGCCTTGGAAAAGTCCAGGTAGACAATGTCCACCGCTCAGTCTGCATCACCTGAGTGTGTTACTTTGTTGTAGAACTTGACCAGGTTTGTCAAGCACAATTTGTCTCGGTAAATCCGTGTTGTCTTTTCCCAGTCATGTGCTTGATTTGTGAGAGTTTCCAGGAGAATTTGTTCCATTACTTTTCCAGGGACTGAAGTGAGGCTAATTCCTTGTCTGTACATGTCCGTGCTGTCAGCCTGCAGGAGTAGTTCTACATGGCCCTTGTCAGTACCCTGTCCTGTGACAGCCCAGCCCCACTCTCCCACATATGGTCCTACAATGCAGGCATAGCACAGAACAGTGCATTCAGGGTGGAGAAAGGAGTGTTTGATGTGACGCCCTCAGCAGTCCTTGGTGATCTTTTACCCTTCCTGTTCTGTAGCCTCTCCAAGCTCCTGCAGAGGCCATGTCACTTATGGGACTTCAACACCAGCTCTACTCCAGATTCTGGACCAGGAGAGAGGCCAGGCAGGGCTGGCCCTTACCCCAGACAGGTCCTGAGCCCAGCAGGAGAGTGGAGATGCCTGCAACAGAACTCACCCAAAAACCTGGGGGGAGCAGCCAGTGCTGGTCAGAGATGGCCAAAGTGTGGGTGGGTAAGAAGTGCCCTGGACCACTGTCCCGAGCTGGTACTGGGGGGCTCCCTGCTGTCAGGTGCTTTTGTGATTCCCCTCTGCCCCTCAATGTGGAAGGATTTGTGAATAAGCCTGAGGGTCACACGTGGCGTTGCCATATTCTGTCTCTTCTCCTGCTTATCTCTGCTGATTCTGCAGTAGAACTGGTTACAGAAGCATCCCTACTCATAGCTGAATGGCTTCTTCTTCAAGGACCTTTTTATTTCTTCCCTGAAGCTACAGATAAGCTCAAAGAAAAGGCTTTTACAACTCACTAGCAGTAGGCCTAGATGAGAGATTTACACCCTACAAGTAGTTAATTATTTGAAGTCAGAGTCTGGTTAATGTTCTGTTTCAGTGCTGAGCTGCAGGGCAGGGAGGTGAGGTGGTGACAGAGCAGGATGGGACGTGGAGAGGGAAGGAGTCTGTGGGGATCAGGGGTTCCCCCTGGACCACACCCATCAGCCCAAGCCCTATGGGCTGATGTGGCACTATCATCATCTATTGTCCCCAGCCATAGGCAGAGGGACAGGGAACAGCCGTGCGGATAAGCTGTGCTCCACTGGGGAGCTGCAGCAGCTCAAGAGCACTGCGCTCACGGGCACTGCCCTCAAAGGCCCTGGCACCTCTTGCCAGATGCCAGCATGTACCAGCTGGTAGGTGATGGGGTGGACGCGGGCAGGCTCAGATTGCAGCAGCAGCCCTGAGACAGAAGGCAGCACAATGGCAGGGACTGGTGGTGGCATGGCCAGAATGGCATAGCTTACACCAAACCCCTGCCATGCCATCGGCTCCTCAGGGACTGGCAGGTCACCATGTCTGTTTTGCATTGTGCAGAACACGTCTCAGGTGCTGCCCACTGCTGGCAGTACTGACACTGTGTGTGTTGAGTCTCACTGCAAGGAAGGGTCTTCTGGCCCACTACCCTGCTGAAGGAGGGCCACCCTGAGTTAATTTTTAGTCCACATTGTTAGACTTTCCTTTAATAAAATTTCTTCACCAAAACTAATTCAGTTAATTAAAGCAAAAGAAAACTTAATTATAGAATCATAGAATGGTTAAGGTTCATCATATTTCAAGCCCCCTGCTGTGAGCAGGGACACCTTTCACTAGTGTCACTGTTTGACTCAAGTCCGACAACAGTGCTCTTGATCCCCTCCCCCCCACCCAGGGAAAATGTATACAATTATATACAGATATATTCAGGTATGGGCAAAAGCCTCTCACCTTCCCCGCACCCCCAGCAACTCCCACAGCACTTCCCTGAACTGGGAAGAGTCCCGAGGAATCCCGGAGCTGCTGCTGGAGAAAGCAGAGAGTTATGGGGGTCATGAGACCTCGAGCCTAAGGGTCGACAGTGATGGATGAACAGAGTCATCCACGGGCGCCGGCCATGGACGGAAGAGAAGGGGAGAAGAAGGAGGAAGGAATTGTCTTCTGTGATCTCTGACCTTCCTCTGAGCTTACGTAGATATATGGAATGGAATATCTTTGGCCAATTTTGCTGTCCATCTAACTCAGCGTCCTACTGGGGGGGGGGGGGTCACACATCTCCCCATAGTGTCTGAGCCGGCAGAGGGCAGGTGCAGCCTTGAAGCCTCAGTAGTTAGAAAAACATTCCTCTGTCTTATCAGCCTAGCAGAACACACAGTTGCTAGTTAAAAGAAAGCTTACTGAAGGAAAATAAGTCAGTAAAAGAAATACTGGCTTCATCCTGGCTCAAACCAGGACAACTAGACCAGGTTGCACAAGTCTCATCTGAAACAAAGAAAGTTCACCCAACAATCTAAGTACTATTAAGTCAGTGTTCTTTATTCACTGCGCCAGACGCATAGGGGGTGGCTCCTCCAAAAATGTGCGCGCCTTAGGGTGAGAGATATATAGCTGATAATTATGTGTGATATTTCTAAGAAACAGTTTACACATTCATTAGTTTCCTGATAAATCATTTACATAAGTGTCCGGCCATTATCGCATGCGTGTTAAGTCCGTTAGGAGCTCCTGGGGGTCGTTTACTTCATCCTTGAGTCATCCTCACAGGAACATTTGGCCTCAGTTCTGTCTCTTCTCCCGCTTATCTCTGCTGACTCTGCAGTTGAATTGGTTACAGCAGCATCCCTAATGGCAGTTGAATGGTTTCTTTCTTCTTCAAGGACCCTTGTATTTCTTCCCTAAAACTTACAGATAAACTCACAGAAAAGGCTTTTACAACTAGCAGTAGGCCCAGATGAGAGATTTACACCCCACAAGCAGTTGATTTGAAATCAGAGTTTGGTTAATGCTGCATTACACATCCAACCTGCCCTTAAACTCCTCTAGGGAGAGTAGATTCATAGAATCACAGAATCATCAAGGTTGGAAAAGATCTTCAAGATCATCAAGTCCAACCATCCACCATACAACCCCTAATCACTAAGTCATCTTCTGAAACACCAGATCCACTCGTTTTTTGAACCCTTTCAGGGACAGTGCCTCCACCACCTCCCTGGTGGTGGCCTGTTCCAATGCTTCACCACTCTTTCTGTGAAGAAACTTTTCTCAATATCCAATTGGAACCTCCTCTGGCACAACTGACCCAGTTTCCTCTTGTCCTATCGCTGGTCACTAGAGAGAAGAGGCCAATACCCACCTCACTGCAACCTCCTTTCAGGCAGTTGTAGAGAGCAAAGAGGTCTCCCCTTAGCCTCCTCCAGGCTGAACAGCACCAGCTTCCTCAGCCTCTCTTCATAAGACTCCCCCCCACCTCTTCATCCTAGTTGCCCTTCTCTGCACTCTCTCCAGCTCCTTGACATCCCTCCTATCCTGTGGTGCCCAAATCCGCCCCCCCCCACCCCGTGCTTGAGGTGCAGCCTCAGCAAGGCCAAGTAGAGGGGCAGGCTCACCTCCCTGGTTCTGCTGGTCACACTTTTCCTGATGCAGGGCAGGGTGGTGTTGGCCTTCTTGGACACCTAGGCACAATACTGCTGGCTCATGTTCAGCTGATGTCAACCCGGGTCCCTCTCTGCTGAGCAGCTCTCCAGCCACTCCTCCCTAAGCCTTGGATCATTGCCTGGGATTGTTGTGGCACAAGTGCAGGAACCAACATTTGGCCTTATTGAAACTCAGACAATTGGCCTTGGTCAATCGATCCAGCTTGTCCAGAACCCTCTGCAGAGCCTCCTTGCCCCCAAGGAGATCAACACTTCACACAAGTTAGTGTCATCTGCAAATTTACTGAAGGTGCACTCTGTACCCTGATCCAAATAATCAGTGTTAAACAGGAGCAGCCACACCACTGAGCACTGGCAACACCACTCATGACTGGCTCTGGGCTGGATTTAACTCCATTGAACACAACTCTTTGGACCCGGCCATCCAAACAATTTTTTTTTATTCAGGAGATCATGTACACATCCAAGCCACAAGCAGCCACGTTCTTTGGGAGAATGCTGTGGGAAACCTGGTCAAAGGCCTTGCTAAAGTCAAGGCAAACAACATCCACATTTCTTCATCCAATAAGCAGGTCACCCTGTTGTAGAAGGAGATGAGTTTAGGCAAACAGGACCTGTCCTTCATGAACCCATGCAAACTGGGCCTGATCACCTAATTGTTCTGCATGTACTGTATAATGGTACTCACGATGATCTGCTTCAGCAGCTTCCCTGGTACTGAAGTCAGACTAATAGTCCTGTAATTTCCCATATTTTGTTTGTCTATTTTCTGCGCTTTCTCCTTGTTCATCCTTCTTTGCTTTCTCTTCTTCCTCCTGCTCCTGTTCCTGTGCCATCTGTTCCTCTTCTTTTGCTTGTGTTCCTTTTCCACTTCGTCTTTGTCTTACTCCTACTCATGTTCTTCATCTTCCTTTATTTATTTCTCTTCTTCCTCCTTGTTCTCATTCTCTTGCTATGTTCCTTGTCCTCTTCATCCCCTTTCTCCTTCTGTCCTGTAGTTCATCCTGTTTGTCTTCCTTCTTTTTTATCTCCGTTTGTCTTGCAGTTCATTCTGTGGGACAGGGCCATCACAAGCTGGTTGGTTGGGTGCCTGGGACTCAGTGATAGATAAAGGGATTCCCCATTTACAAACAAGACTCAGTTTGACCTTTTCTTGTGTCAGCGTGAGAAAAACAACAGGCTGACAGTGGATGTTTGTGGTTTGGAGAGAGGAGAAAAATGAGCTAATTCCACTGAGCATCTGGTGGGTACCTGCCCATTATTAAAGCATCATTATTTAAGTGGAGGTTATTTAAGAGGTCTTGGAGTGAGTGCCACAGAGATGATATAAGGGCTGGAGCAGCTCTGCTCTGCAGACAAGCAGAGTGAGAGTTGGGGTTGTTCAGCCTGGAGAAGTGAAGGGTCCAGGGAGACCTTCCAGTACCTGAAGGGACTACAGGAAAGCTGGGAGGAACTTTTGACAAGGGCATGGAGTGGTAGGATGAGGGGAAATGGTTTCTAGCTAGAAGAGGGGAAATGTAGGTTAGACATCAGGAAGAAATTCTTCACTAAAGGGCTGTAAGACTTTGGCCTAGGTTGCCTAAGGAAGCTGTGGAGTCCCCATCCCTGGAAGTGTTCAAGGAGAGGTTGGATGGGGCTTAGAAAAACATGGTGTAGTGGGAGGTGTCCCTGCACGGGGGTTGGAACTAGATGATTTTCAAGGATCTTTCCAAATCAAAACAATTTGTAGTTGGCCAGAGGGGCAACAGGAGGGACATTGGGCAGTGAGAAGCCTGGGGGTGTGACAGGACACTGAGCAGTGACAGGCCAGGGGAACAGTAGGGATACCAGGATCCCCCAGCACAGTGACAGGCTGAGGGAACAGCAGGGGAACCTGGAATCCTGGGGCAGAGACAGGCTGCCTATGAAGTTGTTGTTCTGGCACCCTCTAGAACATCTGAGACCGCTGAGGAAGTGTCACCCAAGGCACTTTGTGTATTGGCTCCTGTGTGGCTGCTGGGGTGTTGGCATCTCTCTTCAACCATGTCCCATGTCTACTGCAAGTTCTTCAGGCTGAACTATGCTACAGTCACCTTCAGCAGCCTCTATATCTCCCTGCATAATCTCAAGAGCCAGATCATGGGCCATGAGAAGCTGAAGGTGACCAGCTGTGCCCTGCAGGTCACTAATGCCCAGAGAAGGTGTGTGGGGGCGGTGGGCATGAGGTCTCAGGGACCCCCAGGCTGGGGCACAACATAACTTCCTGGGTGGCCATGGCCAACAGGAGCCATGTTCTTCTCCTTGTGGCTGGTCCCCATGGAGCAGCAGTCAGCTGTGGGCGTGTCCTGCTGGGTGTGAGGGGACTGGGAGGGCAGCAGCACTGGCACTAAGTGGGGTGGCAGCAACAAGAGGCCATGGTTGGGGGCTGCTAGTTGTGCTGGGGCCTCAGGAGAGCTGCTCTGTGGAGCTGCTGTTCTGGCAGCTGCCACTGGGGCAGTGGTTTGGATGTTGAGCCAGATATAGATGGTCTGATGTGTGATATATGGTGCTTACAGAAGAGAAGTTTTGGTTACCTGCAGGTTACCTTCTAGGTGAAATTATAAGGAAATGTGGGAGGGTGTTGTGTTTTAACCAGCTGGAGAAAGTTGAGTGTGATAGAAATAAATGGCTAATGTGAAGGAAAAAAAGGGAGCTTTGGTAATTTAATTTTGTCTTCAACTTGTTTTACTCCCCTGCATGGGAGAACTGATTCTGTGGCTCTTGTAGAAGCTGCTCACTAGCACCATTTTGGATCAAGTGTGTATCTGTGAGTTATGATCTATGCAGACCCTTTACAGCCGTCTTGCACAGGAGTGTTCTCTCCATCTAGATTAGATTTTGGTATTTCTTATTAATATCTCTTCTTTTCTACACCAAAGTTGTTGCCGTTCAGACAGTACTGAGCATCATTTCACCACGCATTGCTAAGCATGCAGTTTTTTTTTTCATTTACTGCGTGTTAACCACATCAGGGCACTACTGATGTTTTATGGAAGAACATTAGTGGTGAATATATGTTTAAAATGTTCTTAGAGAATAGATAAATTCTTTTAAATCTACTTAATGATGCTTGATTCTCAATAATTATTGGTTTTTTATTACTTATTATATATTTCATTTTGGTAGTCTGCTATCTTGATAAGTTTGAATGTGATTAAAGACTTGTCCTGGTTTGAGCCAGGATGAAGCCAATTTTTCTTTTTACTGATTTTTTTTTCCTTCAGTAAGCTTTCTTTTAACTAGCAACTCTGTGTTCTGCTAGGCTGATAAGACAGTGGAATGTTTTTCTAACTACTGAGGCTTCAAGGCTGCACCTGCACTCTGCTGGCTCAGACACTACAGGGAGATCTGTGACCCCCCCGTAGGAGGCTGAGTTAGACAGACAGCAAAACTGGCCAAAGATATTCCATTCCATATATCTACGTAAGCTCAAAGGAAGGTCAGAGATCACAGAAGACAACTTCCTTCCTTCTTCTTCTCCCCTTCTCTTCCGTCCATGGCCGGCGTCCAGGGAGGACTCTGTTCATCCATCACCATCGACCCTTAGGCTCGAGCTCGACCCTCATCACTCTCCGCTTTCTCCAGCAGCTCCGGGATTCCTCGGGACTCTTCCCAGTTCAGGGAAGTGCTGTGGGAGTTGCTGGGGTGGGGGGACGTGAGAGGCACCTGAATATATATCTGTATATAATTGTATATATTTTCTTGTAT
>NW_009953004.1:4249447-4254241 GCF_000747805.2 Chaetura pelagica
ACACATTTTCATCAATTGGGAGTGTCCAAATTTCCATCTCTGATGGGAGGAATCCCTCAGATAGCAATGGCAAGCAATTCTGCTGAATTTCCTGAAGGATTGAAAACTGAACAGACACTTGCTGCAATGAATCTACTGGATCTTTTTCCAAACCTGCAATTGTACATGTGTTATGCAGCCCAGGGCATTCTGCTCTTTCTGGCTGCTCTTGTGATTCTTTTGTGGTTTATTGACAGAACTGTAGCCATAATCAACCGTATCATTACCAGCCTGGTGATCCTAGGGATGATGATACTGTTCTCTATGGGGGCACTGTATGTGTACAGTTACACTGCAGGTCCTAGTGGTACAACTCCTAAAGTGAATGGAACGGTCCATGTTGGTAACAGCAATAGCTGGTTCAATTTTACCTCTCCATTTTCTTTCAAGCTGAATCTCCCAGCTCTTGATCATTGTTGCAGTGGGCATGTTTTTGCTGAATGTTTATAATGTATTGTGGATGCGTAGGGCAAGATGCTGTTCTACTCACTGCCACTCCCTGTCCCCAGAATGAGGGCTGCCCAAGAGCTAAGCAGCTCAGCAGTGACCCTGAGAAGAAAGGCCTGGGCATTCGAGGAGTGTCCCACGAGCCAGTGGTGTGTGCTCAAAGTTCTAAGGCCAGTTGCAAATAGGGCAGCATAGCGACTGCATCATTGGGAAGAGCCAGGGATGTCACCTCCATAGACTTGTGTGAGGCCCTTGACGTGGTCCCTCAAAACATCCTTCTCTCTGACCTGGAGAGAGGAGGATTGGATGTGTGGGCTGCTCAGTGGATGAGGAATGGGTTAGATGGTCAGATCCAGAGGGCAGTGGTGAATGGCTCAGTGTCCAGATGGAGATGGTGACAAGTGTCCCTCAGGGGTCCGTACTGGGACCAGTCCTGTTTAATATCTGTATCAATGACACAGAGAGCTGAGTGGTGCAAGTGACATGGCTGGGGGACAGGATGCCATGCAGAGCAGCTAATTTGGGTTCCTGGACAGCCAAGGACTCAGAGCAAGTGTTAGAAACTGGCCATACATCCCATTGAAGGCTCTACTGCCCCATTGTGATGTCATGGCCATACATCCCATTGAAGGCTCTACTGCCCCATTGTGATGTCATGGCCATACATCCCATTGAAGGCTCTACTGCCCCATTGTGATGTCATGGCCATACATCCCATTGAAGGCTCTACTGCCCCATTGTGATGTCATGGCCATACATCCCATTGAAGGCTCTACTGCCCCATTGTGATGTCATGGCCATACATCCCATTGAAGGCTCTACTGCCCCATTGTGATGTCATGGCCATACATCCCATTGAAGGCTCTACTGCCCCATTGTGATGTCATGGCCATACATCCCATTGAAGGCTCTACTGCCCCATTGTGATGTCATGGCCATACATCCCATTGAAGGCTCTACTGCCCCATTGTGATGTCATGGCCATACATCCCATTGAAGGCTCTACTGCCCCATTGTGATGTCATGGCCATACATCCCATTGAAGGCTCTACTGCCCCATTGTGATGTCATGGCCATACATCCCATTGAAGGCTCTACTGCCCCATTGTGATGTCATGGCCATACATCCCATTGAAGGCTCTACTGCCCCATTGTGATGTCATGGCCATACATCCCATTGAAGGCTCTACTGCCCCATTGTGATGTCATGGCCATACATCCCATTGAAGGCTCTACTGCCCCATTGTGATGTCATGGCCATACATCCCATTGAAGGCTCTACTGCCCCATTGTGATGTCATGGCCATACATCCCATTGAAGGCTCTACTGCCCCATTGTGATGTCATGGCCATACATCCCATTGAAGGCTCTACTGCCCCATTGTGATGTCATGGCCATACATCCCATTGAAGGCTCTACTGCCCCATTGTGATGTCATGGCCATACATCCCATTGAAGGCTCTACTGCCCCATTGTGATGTCATGGCCATACATCCCATTGAAGGCTCTACTGCCCCATTGTGATGTCATGGCCATACATCCCATTGAAGGCTCTACTGCCCCATTGTGATGTCATGGCCATACATCCCATTGAAGGCTCTACTGCCCCATTGTGATGTCATGGCCATACATCCCATTGAAGGCTCTACTGCCCCATTGTGATGTCATGGCCATACATCCCATTGAAGGCTCTACTGCCCCATTGTGATGTCATGGCCATACATCCCATTGAAGGCTCTACTGCCCCATTGTGATGTCATGGCCATACATCCCATTGAAGGCTCTACTGCCCCATTGTGATGTCATGGCCATACATCCCATTGAAGGCTCTACTGCCCCATTGTGATGTCATGGCCATACATCCCATTGAAGGCTCTACTGCCCCATTGTGATGTCATGGCCATACATCCCATTGAAGGCTCTACTGCCCCATTGTGATGTCATGGCCATACATCCCATTGAAGGCTCTACTGCCCCATTGTGATGTCATGGCCATACATCCCATTGAAGGCTCTACTGCCCCATTGTGATGTCATGGCCATACATCCCATTGAAGGCTCTACTGCCCCATTGTGATGTCATGGCCATACATCCCATTGAAGGCTCTACTGCCCCATTGTGATGTCATGGCCATACATCCCATTGAAGGCTCTACTGCCCCATTGTGATGTCATGGCCATACATCCCATTGAAGGCTCTACTGCCCCATTGTGATGTCATGGCCATACATCCCATTGAAGGCTCTACTGCCCCATTGTGATGTCATGGCCATACATCCCATTGAAGGCTCTACTGCCCCATTGTGATGTCATGGCCATACATCCCATTGAAGGCTCTACTGCCCCATTGTGATGTCATGGCCATACATCCCATTGAAGGCTCTACTGCCCCATTGTGATGTCATGGCCATACATCCCATTGAAGGCTCTACTGCCCCATTGTGATGTCATGGCCATACATCCCATTGAAGGCTCTACTGCCCCATTGTGATGTCATGGCCATACATCCCATTGAAGGCTCTACTGCCCCATTGTGATGTCATGGCCATACATCCCATTGAAGGCTCTACTGCCCCATTGTGATGTCATGGCCATACATCCCATTGAAGGCTCTACTGCCCCATTGTGATGTCATGGCCATACATCCCATTGAAGGCTCTACTGCCCCATTGTGATGTCATGGCCATACATCCCATTGAAGGCTCTACTGCCCCATTGTGATGTCATGGCCATACATCCCATTGAAGGCTCTACTGCCCCATTGTGATGTCATGGCCATACATCCCATTGAAGGCTCTACTGCCCCATTGTGATGTCATGGCCATACATCCCATTGAAGGCTCTACTGCCCCATTGTGATGTCATGGCCATACATCCCATTGAAGGCTCTACTGCCCCATTGTGATGTCATGGCCATACATCCCATTGAAGGCTCTACTGCCCCATTGTGATGTCATGGCCATACATCCCATTGAAGGCTCTACTGCCCCATTGTGATGTCATGGCCATACATCCCATTGAAGGCTCTACTGCCCCATTGTGATGTCATGGCCATACATCCCATTGAAGGCTCTACTGCCCCATTGTGATGTCATGGCCATACATCCCATTGAAGGCTCTACTGCCCCATTGTGATGTCATGGCCATACATCCCATTGAAGGCTCTACTGCCCCATTGTGATGTCATGGCCATACATCCCATTGAAGGCTCTACTGCCCCATTGTGATGTCATGGCCATACATCCCATTGAAGGCTCTACTGCCCCATTGTGATGTCATGGCCATACATCCCATTGAAGGCTCTACTGCCCCATTGTGATGTCATGGCCATACATCCCATTGAAGGCTCTACTGCCCCATTGTGATGTCATGGCCATACATCCCATTGAAGGCTCTACTGCCCCATTGTGATGTCATGGCCATACATCCCATTGAAGGCTCTACTGCCCCATTGTGATGTCATGGCCATACATCCCATTGAAGGCTCTACTGCCCCATTGTGATGTCATGGCCATACATCCCATTGAAGGCTCTACTGCCCCATTGTGATGTCATGGCCATACATCCCATTGAAGGCTCTACTGCCCCATTGTGATGTCATGGCCATACATCCCATTGAAGGCTCTACTGCCCCATTGTGATGTCATGGCCATACATCCCATTGAAGGCTCTACTGCCCCATTTGTGATGTCAGGCCATACATCCCATTGAAGGCTCTACTGCCCCATTGTGATGTCATGGCCATACATTCCATACAAGGCCATATGAGGTACTGAGGCCTGAACCAAATGGCACCTCTACAGGAATCTCACAGCCCAGCACTATATATATATATGTATATTTTTATGACAACCTCTAAATACCCGGTGCAACACTTCCTGTGCAGCTGTAACCAGCAGACAGATCTCTCTTTATTTAGAGGCAGGTTGCAAGGCTGTGAAACCAGACATCTGGCCTGGTGGAGACAGATGTGGTTCAAGCCAAAACAGAGAGAGATACCACCCACCCACCCTTGGGCCCACTAGTCACTCAACTGGTTTTGAAATGAGTCCCATTGTCTGACTCAAGTCTTCCTGGAAGGACCAGCTCCTTCATTCTTTCTATTTAGCAGCCCTTGTGCACGTCTCAGGAGAACAGCAGTGGGTTTATTGTCTCAGGTTCTCATCTCCTCTTCATAAGATCACACTAGAGAGACCACAGGTGGCATCCAAGTGGGTCCTGCCTCTCCAGCTGCTTCTCCTAGCAGGATGTGTCCCCTTAATGGCTGCAGCACCAGCCTTCCCATCTGTCAGGCATCTTATTCTTTCA
>NW_009953004.1:4256639-4258239 GCF_000747805.2 Chaetura pelagica
TGTTGTATTTTTATCTCAGATGTTGCAGAATTGCACCTGCTGAGCACACATTTTAAACTCTTTTGTTATATAATGTCTTACAACAGTATTAAAAACCCCACCCTAGACCAGTATCACTTGGAGAACATTTATCAGCTCTTCTCTCAACTGAAAATCATCCAAAATACCCTTTAAAATAACCTCCCATTTTAGAGGTACTGTCTGAAATGGCCCCATAATCCATTATGACGTCACCTATTATGACATCACCAACTACGACCTCATCCATTATGATGTCATATTATTATGTCATCAACAATGATGTCACCCATTATTACACCACCCATTATGACGTCACCCATTGTTACATCACCCATTACAATGTCATCCAGTACGACATCGCCAACTATGATGTCAACCTTTATGATGTCACCCACTATAAAGTCACCCATTATGATGTGGCGCAAGCCATTACAATGTCATCAATTGTGACGTCACCAATGGTGACGTCACCCATTATTACATGTTCAACTACCACGTCACCCATTATGATGTCACAGATTATGACATCACCAACTCTGACATCACCCCTGCGACCCATTCTGAAGTCATCCACTACGATGTCCTCCATTATGACGTCAGTCTTTACCATGACATCGATTATGATGTTATCCATTATGATGTTATGACATCACCATGATGTCACTCATTATGTGACCAACTATTACGCCATTCATTATGATGTCATCTATTATGACGTCACCAACTATGATATCACCCATTTTTATATAATTTATTTTAATGTCATCCATTATAAGGTCACCTTCTATGACGTCACCTATTATGACATCACCCATAATGATGTCACCTATTATGACATCACCCATAATGACATCACCCAGTATAACATCACCCATTATGATGTCAGCCATTGTGACGTCACCCATTATGACATAATTCATTTTCATGTCATCCATTATGACGCCACCGAGCTTCTGGTGCTGCAGCAGGGTCTTCTCCAGTTTCCCATGGCTTCTGGTGCTGCAGCAGGGTCTCCTCCAGTTTCCCATGGCTCCTGGTGCTGCAGCAGGGTCTCCTCCTGGGCAGGCAGAGAGCACCGGCCTGCAGATCTTGCCCTCTTTTATAGATCAGAAATCACTGCTCAAGTAAAGTACCTCTGTTCAAATGAGCCAATTAGCACTGGCCAGGGACGTGCTCTGTCAGAGGCATCTTTAAACTATTGTCCATTTTTCTGCCAGTTATCAGAACCCTGATGCTCTTTTCTTGCTGTGGACTTACCTGCTAGAGCAAGGGGCCTGTTCCAGTCTGTCCTTGGCTAAATCAGCTAAAAGACACTGCTCTTGCTTTGCTGGCTTGGCAGGCATTTTATTTGGTCTGATGTGGGGAGAGAGAAGATGGACTGTTCCCAACAGAGGCACTCTCAGCAGAACATCAAACACTGCCCCATGGGCCTGATACCCCATCCCTCAAGCCCTCCTTCCCAGGCTCTTACCTTCTCACCAGTAACACCCACAGCCACACCTTGGGCCAAGGCAAAGTCACGAGGTGTTTGGGAAAGGAAACCTGATTAAGTTTCCCAAGGAGAAGTGGTCAGTCCTTG
>NW_009953005.1:0-424 GCF_000747805.2 Chaetura pelagica
ACGGTAAGAACTCTCTCCATCTCTTTTAGAAGCCCCCTGTAATTACCGAGAGGCCTCAGCAAGGTCTCCCTGGAGCCTTCTTTTCCCCAGGCTCTGAGACATCAAGTCCTTCAGCCCTTCTTCATAGCAGAGATGTCCCAGTTCTTTGCCTGTTTTCACCTCCTTCTCTGGTACTACAATAACACCTTTGTGTTTTCTTTCAATGGCACCCCAAGAACTGCATGCACTGATCCAGGTGAGGTCTTATGATGAAAGCAGAGTTGATGTGTAGAATCTCCTCCCACAACCTGGTGCTGGTCACACTACTGCTGTTGCAGCCCAGGATACTACAAGCACTTGAGGCACTGGTAGGAGCTCTAAATCTCTCAAAAGCCTTCCCTTCTCCAGGCAGAACAGCCTCACCTCTCTCAGCCTGTCTTCACAG
>NW_009953006.1:0-212 GCF_000747805.2 Chaetura pelagica
ATTTGATGATACAAAAAAAAATAATAAATGAATGAACAAGAAGAAACCCCCAATTACTTCTTTAGTAATTACTTCTTTACTTCATTTGGGGAAATGGGGGAGGGGGAAGGAAGGCAGCAGGAAACTGAGGAAGTACAAAACCCACAGCCTCACTACCCCGATACAGGAATGGGGGTGGCAAGACAGAAACTTAGAGGAACATGTGAGACAGC
>NW_009953007.1:0-1075 GCF_000747805.2 Chaetura pelagica
ACCCCATTTTTGGGGTCCCAGCCCTCAAGGACCCCCCTCACTTTTTGGGGGGCTCCACCCTGGGGTGACGGGAACCGACGCGTTGGGGTCGATTTGGGGTCTGTTTCCCGGGGTCGTTCTGGGAAGTTTTTGGGGTGTTTTGAGGGTGTTTCGGGGTATTTTGGAGTGTTTTGGGGCGTATTCGGGGTGTTTTCAGGGCGTTTTGGGGCGTTTTCGGGGCATCTTGGGTTGTTTTTGGGTGGTTTTATGGTGTTTTCAGGGCGTTTTGGGGTGTTTCGAGGTGGTTTTGGAGCGTTTTGGGGGTGTTTCGGGGTGTTTTGGGGGTGTTTCGGGGCGTTTTCGGGGGGTTTTGGGGGGGAGAGTGTTTTGGGGTTATTTCGGGGTGTTTTTGGGGTGTTTCAGGGTGTTTTCAGGGCGTTTTGGGGTATTTTGGAGGCGTTTTGGGGTGTTTTGGGGGCGTTTTCGGGGTGTTTCGGGGCGTTTTCGGGTGTTTCGGGGTGTTTTCATGGCGTTTTGGGGTGTTTTCAGGGGGGGGGGGAGGTGTTTCGGGGTGTTTTCGGGGTGTTTGGGGGCATTTTCGGGGTGTTTCGGGGCGTTTTTAGAGTGTTTTGGGGTTATTTCGGGGTGTTTTTGGGGTGTTTCAGGGTGTTTTCAGGGCGTTTTGGGGCGTTTTCGGGGTGTTTGGGGGTGGTTTTGGGGTGTTTCAGGATGTTTTTGGAGTGTTTTGGGGTGTTTCAGGGTGTTTTGGGATGTTTTGGGATGTTTTGGGGTGTTTTTGGGTGTTTTCAGGGTGTTTTGGGGTGTTTTGGGCTGTTTTGGGGGCGTTTCGGGGGTGTTTTTTTGGTGTTTCGGGGTGTTTTGGGGGTGTTTCGGGGCGTTTTTGGGGTGTTTTGGGGGGGTTTTGTTTTGGGGGTGTTTCGGGGCGTTTTTGGAGTGTTTTGGGGTGGTTTTGGGTGTTTCAGGGTGCTTTTGGGGTGTTTTCGGGGTGTTTTGCAGTGTTTCAGGGTGTTTTGGGTCGTTTTCGGGGTGTTTTGGGGCGTCTTTGGGGTGTTTCGGGGGCGTTTTGGGGTGTTTC
>NW_009953008.1:0-287 GCF_000747805.2 Chaetura pelagica
GGGAGGGCACTGGGGACAATGGGTACTGGGAGCTCTGGGAGGGCACTGGGGACATGAGGGTAACACAGGGAGGTGCCACAAGGACACCAAGAGGTGACAAAGGCCCCCGGGAAGGTGTCCCCACCTGATCATGGCCGTGGGCACCAGCAGCTCGTCCAGCAGCTGGACGAGGTGACATGGGGAGGTGCCACAAGGCCCCAGGGAGGTGCCAGAGGCCCCAGGGAGGTGCCACAAGGACACCAAGAGGTGACAAAGGGCCCCAGGAAGGAGTCCCCACCTGATCATGG
>NW_009953008.1:306-780 GCF_000747805.2 Chaetura pelagica
TGCCCCAGCTGCCCCCGCACACGGCGCCGGTTGCGCAGCCGCAGGTCCATGGCCACCGAGCGCTCCTGCAGCGCCCGGATCTCCCCGCTGATGCTGCTCAGGTCGCTCTGGAAGGCCCCCAGCATCTGCTCCATGCGCTGGGGACAGCAGGGGACAGTCACCTCCCTGCCTGGGGGGGCACCTGGGGACACCCTGGGGACATCTGGGGGATCCCGGGGCAGGTTTGGGCTCATTTCGGGGCACCCCGGGGACACTTGGGAGCATCTAGGGATACTCTGGGGACATCTGGGGACACTTGGAAGCATCTAGGGACACTCTGGGAAATCCAGGGACATTCTGGGGACATCTGGGGACACCCTGGGGACACTTGAGAGCATCTGGGGACATTTGGGGGCTCCTGGGGGACACTTGAGAGCACCCAGAAATACTCTGGGGACACCCTGGGGACATCTGGGGACACCCTGGGGACATCTG
>NW_009953008.1:1263-2435 GCF_000747805.2 Chaetura pelagica
AGCGGCTCGCCCGGCAGCTGCCCCAGCTGCCCCCGCACACGGCGCCGGTTGCGCAGCCGCAGGTCCATGGCCACCGAGCGCTCCTGCAGCGCCCGGATCTCCCCGCTGATGCTGCTCAGGTCGCTCTGGAAGGCCCCCAGCATCTGCTCCATGCGCTGGGGACAGCAGGGGACAGTCACCTCCCTGCCTGGGGGGGCGCCTGGGGACACCCTGGGGACATCTGGGGGATCCCAGGGGAGGTTTGTGCACATTTCGGGGCACCACAGGGACACTGGGGAGCATCTAGGGACACTCTAGGGACATCTGGGGACACCCTAGGGACACTTGAGAGCATCTGGGGACATTTGGAGGCTCCCGGGGGAGGTTTGGGCACATTTCAGGGCACCCCTGGGACACTTGGGTGCATTTAGGGACACTCTGGGGACACCCTGGGAACATCTGGGAACACCTTGGGGACATCTGGGGACGCCCTGGGACAACTGGGGCCATCCTAGGGACACTGATGGACACACTAAGGTCATCTGGGGACACCCTGGGGCTGTTTGGGGACATTTCTGCAGAGTCTGGGGTCATTTGGAGACACCTGAGAGTATCTGGGGACATTTGGGGACATCCAAGGACACCAGAAAAACACTTAGGGACAACCTGGGGACATTCAGGGGTGTTTGGGGGCAGCCTGGGGAAGACTTGGGGACACCATGGGGGGCTTGCGGACACTTGGGGACACCCTGGGGCTGTTTGGAAACATTTGGGGACACCCTGGGGACACTGACAGACCCTCTGACACCCTCTGGGGACACCCTGGGGCTATATGGGGACATTTGGGGACACCCTGGGGACACTGACAGACCCTCTGATGCCATTTGGGGGCACCCTGGGAATGTTCAGGGACATTTCTGCAGAGTCTGGGGTTGTTTGGGGACACCTGAGAGTATCCGGAGCCACTTGGGGACACCTTAAAATATCTGGAGACACCTGGGGACGCCCTGAGGACACTTGGGGACCCCTGGGGACCCCCTGGGGACACTTTTGGGGACGTCTCTCACCTCCAGGATGGCATCGCAGGCGCTGATCTGGTTGTGCAGCCCCGCGATGTTCTCGCTCTCTTTGATGTCTGGGAAAGGGGGCAGTCAAGGACTTTTGGGGACCTTTGGGGACCCTCAGGGACCTCT
>NW_009953009.1:0-964 GCF_000747805.2 Chaetura pelagica
CATTGGTTGTTCATTGGTTGTTCATTGGGGTCGTTAACTGCCCGGGGGGCAGGAAAGGTCCAAATTTCACCTTGAAAGGTTAAAAGTCTCGGCCAAGGTTTGTCAGCCCAGCGGGAGGTGGGAGCGGCTTCGGGTGCCCCTGGGGGGAACACGCGTGTCATGGGGGTGTGTGCAACACGTGTGTAACACGCGTGTCATGGGGGTGTGTGATACACGTATGTGTGTGTCACGGATGCGTGTGTAACACATGTGTCACGGGTGTGTGTGTAACACGTGTGTGTCATGGGTGCGTGTGTAACGTGTGTGTCCCGGGTGCCTGTGTAACACGTGTGTGTCACAGGTGCGTGTGATATACGTGTGTTTGTTCCGGGTGCGTGTGTAACACGTGTGTGTCATGGGTACGTGTGTAACACGTGTGTGTCATGGTGCGTGTGTAACATGTGTGTCACGGGTGCGTGTGTAACGTGTGTGTCACGGGTGTGTGTGTAACACGTGTGTGTCCCGGGTGCGTAACACGTGTGTAACACGGGTGCATGTGTAACACGTGTGTGTCACGGGTACGTGTGTAACACGTGTGTGTCACGGGTACATGTGTAACACAAGTGTATCACGTGCGTGTCCCGGGTGGGTGTGTAACACGTGTGTCACGGGTGTGTGTGTAGCACGTGTGTGTCACGGTACGTGTGTAACACGTGTGTAACAGGCGTGTCACGGGTACGTGTGTAACACGTGTGTGTCCCGGGTGCGTAACACGTGTGTAACACGGGTGCGTGTGTAACACGTGTGTCCCGAGTACGTGTGTAACACGTGTGTGTCACGGGTACGTGTGTAACACACGTGTCACGGGTGCGTGTGATACACGTGTGTCCCGAGTACGTGTGTAACACGTGTGTGTCACGGGTACGTGTGTAACACACGCGTGTCACTGGTACATGTGTAACACGTGTGTGTCCCGGGTGCGTAA
>NW_009953010.1:0-872 GCF_000747805.2 Chaetura pelagica
GCAATTCTCTGTCCCAAGCACATTGCAGCAAACCTGTAAGTGCTTGCATGTCATAAGAAATTCTTCTCACAGAGAGTATATATTGTCCCTGTTCTCTAAAAGGCGTAGATGAAAAATTCCTCTCACGGAGAGTATATACTGTCCCTCTTTTCTAAAAAAAACGTAGATCCTATCTCTTCCCAGCTGCTCTCTCTGCAGAGGAGATCGGAATGCAGAGCAATTGCCCTCTGGCTGTTTACATTGTAATGCGAGATGGTCTTAACGATGTCAATTCAGGGGCACTTAACTGTTAACAGTCCTTTCCCGTTCTCAAAAGTTTAACTCTTAGCAGTCCTTTCCCGTTCTCCAGCCCCGCTTGCCAGAGAGCGGCGGCAACTTCGGGGGGGGTTTAAAACAACCTCGTCCCCGTGCCCACGTTACGAGCTTATGTAAGGGCTTTTCTGAGACTGTCTCCCCTCTCTTAGAGAGGATAGCGAGAAGCAGTCGCTCTGCTGCGGCATATTCCGCTTCCATAGTTTCTTACTATCTCCCGAAAACTGCCCAGCCTCACCTGTTGCAAGGACGAGGGGCTCCACGCTTCAACGCTCCTGCGTCTCTAGCGGGAATGGCAGATCCCGAACTTAGCAGGGTAGGGCAGAGGTCGCACATCAATGCATGTACACCTGTAGCGCGATTCACGGGGTAGGGCAGAGGTCACGCGTCAACGCCTGTACGTCTGTAGCGCGATTAGGGCAGAGTTCACACACCTGATTACCAGGGCAGGGTCCGCATCAACGCCTTTACGTCTGTAGCACAAGGAAAGGATTCGCTTCAACGCCTTTACGTCTGTAGCGCAGGGAAAGGATACGCGTCAACGCCTTTACGTCTGTAGC
>NW_009953011.1:0-810 GCF_000747805.2 Chaetura pelagica
GGGCCTTGATTAGCTCATTAACAGGGCAGATGGTTGGGTCATTAGTGCCTCGTGGCCTTAATTAGCTCATTAACAGGGCAGATGGGTGGGTCATTAGTGCCTAACGAGCTCGTTAGGGCCTTAATTAGCTCATTAGGGCCTTGGTTAGCTCATTAACAGGGCAGATCGGTGGGTCTTTAGTGCTTAATGAGCTCATTAGGGGCTTGATTAGCTCATAAGGGCATTGATTAGGTCATTAACAGGGCAGATGGGTGGGTCGTTAGTGCTTAATGGCCTTAATTAGCTCATTAGGGCCTTGATTGGCTCATTAACAGGGCAGATCGGTGGGTCATTAGTGCTTAATGGGCTCATTAGAGCCTTGCTTAGCTCATTAGGGCCTTGATTAGCTCATTAGGGCCTTAATAAGCTCATTAGGGCCTTGGTTAGGTCATTAGGGCCTTAATGAGCTCATTAGCAGGGCTAATTAGTGGGTCATTAATGCCTCATGGCCTTAATTAGCTCATTAACAGGGCAGATGGGTGGGTCATTAGTGCTTAATGGGCTCATTAGGGCCTTGGTTAGATCATTAGGGCCTTGATTAGCTCATTAACAGGGCAGACCAGTGGGTAATTAATGCCTTAACAAGCTCATTAGCATCTTAATTAGCTCATTAGTGCCTTAATTAGCTCATTAACAGGGCAGATGGGATGTTAATTAGTACCTTAATGAGCTCATTAGGGCCTTAATGAGCTAATAAAGGGGGGGAACACCAATCAACACGGCCTGTGAGTTGGTGGGGGGGTAATTAGCGGGTTAATTAGCCGGTTAATT
>NW_009953012.1:0-652 GCF_000747805.2 Chaetura pelagica
GTCTGGGTCCCAAATGGGTCCTGGATCTGGGTCCCAGACGGATCCTGGGTGTGGGATCATGGATCCTGGATGGAACTGGGATCATGGATCTGGGATCCTGGATCTTGGCTGGCTCTGGGATTGTGTATCCCAACTGGATCCCAGCTCTGGGATCCTGGATCTGGATCTGTGGGAACGACACGTTGTTTTCCTCCCTTTCTCCCCGTTTTTCCCACCTTTTCCCACCCCTCGGGATCCAGCGGCTCCAGCTGGGGGTGCTGCTGGGAAGGGCGGGTTCCCGGGCACTGGTGCCAGTCCCGGGCACTGGTCCCAGTTCCTGGCACTGGTCCCAGTCCTGGGCACTGGTCCCAGGGCAGGGATCTGAAGGGAAACTCCGGGAGCAGGTCTGGGCAGGGGGCTGGGGCCTCGTTTCCGGCTGCTCCTTAATGAGCTTCGTTAGTGGGGGGAGTGTGCAAGGGCTCACAAGAAGTGTGCAAGTGGTCACAAGAAGTGTGCGAGGGGTCGCAAGTGTGCAAGAAGCCACAAGTGTCCCCCATGGGAAGTGTGCACGGGACCATGCGGAGTGTGCAAGGGGTCACGAGACGTGTGTAAGGGGTCATAAGAAGTGTGCAAAGGTCACAGGAAGCGTGCAGGGGGTCACAAGAAGTGTGCA
>NW_009953013.1:0-1056 GCF_000747805.2 Chaetura pelagica
GCTGCTGGTCCGAGGTTTTATTTTCACCTTCTGAACATTTTCATTTCTTGAGCCTTTCTTCACTCACTTTTTGTATACACATCAAGATTGCAAATCAAGTCTTGTTTCCATAAGAAACATGCAGAAACCTGCAGAGCCAGAGGTTTTTAAGGTGAGCCTGATCTTACCAATGTTTGGCAGGTTTGCTAGAACAGTCTGTCCAGGCTGGAGAGGCATTTTAGATCATTTAAAAGGCCTTTTATATTCTCTGTGATGTTGAGTAGGTATCTCAGGAAAAGAGCATTCTTGTGAGAGTACCCATTTGCTCCCCACCTATTGTTTGTAGCAGTGACTACATCCCTTAATCTTTCATCCCACTGCAAGTCCTGCAGGCAAAGGAGACTTTTAATTAACCCATTAATGCGCTCTACTGTCCCATGAGCTTGTGGATAGAAAGGGACACGGAACGTCCATTTGATACCTTCCCTATTAGCCCATTGTTGTACAAGATGTGAGGTGAAGTGAGATCCCATTCCCAGTGACGATTCTTCTTCAATAAATGGAAAAGGGGACGTGCTATGATGGATAGATCTGGGATGTGCTTTCTCCAATACTGAAGGATTCCTGATTTTCCTTGTAGCTCTTTCTTGTTGGTGGGTGCCTTTATCTCTCCTAGGTAAGATAAAGTATCGGAAGGAATATTCCAGGTCCCCCCTTCCACCTTATTCCTAGACATTTTGCCTCTTGGGATGGGGATTTCTATTTACATGCCTATTAAATGCTTAATTATGGCATCATAAACTGCCTTGACCTCCCCCTCACTCTGGCCCCCATCCAGCACATCATCTATGTACTGATAGACTTTTACTTTGGAATTATTTTGGATTTCTGGAATGTTTTCCTTTTCACACAACCAGCTGCAGGTGTTGGTGTTCCACTCTCTCCTCCTTCTCATCCTCAGAACTATAGGAAGAAGATGAGCCAGTTGAAATGCCTTCCTCCCTAACTGAAAGTTGGTTGACTTTCCCTGTCAGGTGATTCAGGCCCTCAGTGAGGAACTCAGGCAGCACCTTTACC
>NW_009953014.1:0-682 GCF_000747805.2 Chaetura pelagica
TCCTGTGTCCCCTCATTCCTGTGTCCCCACATCCGTGTGTCCCCAAAACTCTGTGTCCCCAAACCCTTGTGTCCCCTCACTCCTGTGTCCCCTCATTCCTGTGTCCCGACAGCTCTGTGTCCCCACCTCATTCCTGTGTCCCCAAAACTCTGTGTCCCCAAACCTGTGTCCCCAAACCCATGTCCCCAAACCTTTGTGTCCCCTCACTCCTGTGTCCCCTCACTCCTGTGTCCCCACAGCTCTGTGTCCCCTCATTCCTGTGTCCCCAAAACTCTGTGTCCCCAAAACTCTGTGTCCCCAAACTCTGTGTCCCCAAAACTCTGTGTCCCCTCATTCCTGTGTCCCCAAGCCCTTGTGTCCCCACAGCCCTGTGTCCCTGCATCTCTGTGTCCCCAAAACTCTGTGTCCCCTGGCTCCTGTGTCCCCACACCCCTATGGCCCTGCACCTGTGTCCCCAAACTCCTGTGTCCCCTCACTCCTGTGTCCCCACAGCCCTGTGTCCCCAAAACTCTGTGTCCCCAAACTCTGAGTCCCCAAACCTGTGTCCCCTCATTCCTGTGCCCCCAAACCCTCGTGTCCCTGCAGCCCCGTGTCCCCACTGTGTCCCCAACCCCCTGTGCCCATCACCAGGTGCCACCACTCGGGGGGTCTGTGTCCCAGCCTGGGGCTGCTCCTCCCCCCC
>NW_009953015.1:0-7011 GCF_000747805.2 Chaetura pelagica
TTTATAGACCATAGTGCCTTTGAATCCCTTTACAATATATACCTAGTCAACCTCTCCTGAACCTTGATCCTTTAGTTTGTATTGTCCCTTAATAAACTGATTAATTTGCAAACTAAACATTGGTCTCAGTAACAATTTGTGAGCGTGGTGGGAGGGTACTTTAATCTACCCTCTAAGAAACGGACTCACAGCGGCCGTTCCTCTGAGAGAGGTGGGCGCTCGGGCTTTTTAACAAACCTCTCCACGTTGGGGGGGGAAGTCGCGGAAACATCCTGACAGCCGGTAGCCCTCTGGTACCGGCCCGCGACAAGCTTAAAAATAATATACGTTTTAGCTGCTGGACTGGCATTGAAGCAGCTAAGGCCTGTCACATGTCCCCATTACACGTTAGTAATCTTTAGCAAAAGAATCAATTAAGAGGTAGGGGCAGTAACCTCTTAAGCTGCAAGTGTGAATGGTCAATACTGTAAGTGGATACAATAAATACTAAAAATTAAACTTACACAGATTTATTTATAAAATATTAAGTGTCATTGCAATTTTAAACCTAATAAGATATTGCTGTAGAGTGAGCATCTTTACATATATATAGATGGCAATGCTTCAGCCTTTTCAGGAAAATGCGTTAATTTTAGTGCAAAAACGAACACTATTATACATCCTCTGTTGAGACATTTTCATTGCTTAGCTTAAGACTGATCATCTGAAAGACCAAACTATATTCTAAGAAAGGGAAGTTCATGTCTGACATACATATATAGTGTCTCTTTACAACCTCTTTACAAGGTGACCCAGAAGAAGAACTTTGAGTGGGGTCCTGCCCAACAGGATGCTTTTGAGAAGATTAAAGACAAGAGTGTACATGCGATAGTCCTTGGACCAGTTCGAACAGGTCCAGACATCAAAAATATACTCTACACTGGAGCCGGGCACAATGGTCCTACATGGAACCTCTGGCAGAAAGCACCAAGGGAAACTTGAGGTCATGCCTTGGGATTTTGAAGTAGAATCTACAGAGGTGTTGAGGCCAATTACACCATAACTAAAAAGGAAATACTGGAAGCATATGAAGGAGTTAGAGCTGCTTTGGAAGTGATTGATACTGAGGTGCAGCTCCTCCTAGCGCCCAGATTGCTGGTACTGCAATGGAGTAATACTCCTCCTGTGCATCATGCCACCAATGCTACCTGGAGTAAATGGATTGCTTTAATCACCCAGCTGGCTCAAATAGGGAACCTCAATTGCCCTGGGATCGTGGAAGTGATTACAGACTGGCCAGAAGGCACACATTTTGGAATGCCACCTCAAGAAGTGGTGAAATGAGCCAAAGAAGCCCCGTCATATAGTCGACTGCTTGAGGCTGAAAAACAATATGCTCTGTTCACTGCTGGCTCCTGCCATTTTGTAGGAAACCGTCGAAGGTGGAAAGCTGCTGTATGGAATCCTACACGATTAGTTGCAGAAGCAGCTGAAGGAGAAGAAGAATCGAGACAGTTTGCAGAATTAAAAGCCATCCAGCTGGCTTTAGATGTTGCTGAATGAGAAGGGTGGCCAAGACTGTCTTTACACTGATTCATGGATGGCAGGAAATGCCTTGTGGGGGTGGCTAAAACAGTGGCAGCAGAACAACTGGCAGCGAAAAGGTAAACCAATATGGGTGGCTGACCTATGGAAAGACATCGCTGCTCGGGTACGGAAATTGGTTGTGAAAGCGCATCATGCAGATGCACACGTACCTGTGAGTCGAGCCACTGAGGAACATCGACACAACCAACGAGCAGATGAGGCTGCTCAAGTGTTCCAAGTAGACTTAGACTGGGAACACAAAGGTGAGCTGTTTTTAGCTTGATGGGTCCATGACACTACAGGTCATCAGGGCAGAGATGCAACATACAGATGGGCTCATGACCGAGAGGTGGACTTAACCATAGGCACTATTGCTCAGGTGATTCATGAATGTGAAACGTGCTGCAATTAAGCAGGCTAAATGGTTAAAAGCTTTGTGGTATGAGGGGAGATGGTCAAAGTACAGGTATAGGGAGGCCTGGCAAATTGACTACATCACACTGCCTCAGAGCCGCCAGGGTAAGCGCTATGTGCTTACAATGGTGGAAACAAGTACAGGATGGTTAGAAACATATCCTGTGCCTCATGCCATAGCCCGGAACACCATTCTGGGCCTTGAGAAGCAGGTCTTGTGGTGATACGGTACCACAGAGAGAATTGTCGGACAATGGGATTCATTTCAAGAACAATCTTTTGACTGACTGGGCCAAAGAACATGGTATCGAATGGATATACCATATCCCATACCATGCTCCAGCCCCAGGGAAGATTGAAAGGTACAGTGGCCTGTTGAAAGCTACCCTGAAGGCAATGGGAGGTGGAACCTTTAAGAATTGGGACAAGCATTTAGTAAAGGCCACTTGGCTAGTTAACACCAGGGGATCCATCAGTAGAGCTGGTCCTGCTCAGTCAGACCTTTTGCAAACAGTCGCTGTGGTATGTGAAAGAAATCTGTTGGGAAAAAGTGTTCGGGTTTATCCTGCTTCTAGCAAAGACAAACCTGTTCGGGGTGTTGTTTTTGCTCAGGGACCTAGACATACTTGGGGTGTGATGATGGAAAATGGTGAAGTTCAGTATGTACCTCAATGAAATCTAACACTGGGAGAGACTTCTTAATTTGACAATTGATAGGCTTTGTGTGAAATATTATGAGAATGGAATAGGGGTGGAACATCCTGGTTTGAGCCAGGATGGAGTGAATTTTCTCTTTGCTGATTTTTTTTAATTTTCAGTGAACTTTTTTTAGCAGTGCCAGTGAACTGATAACAACCAAGGACACTTCTGAAGCTCATGTCTGCAGTTCCCCCCCCATAGGGGAGCAGACTAGACTGAAGGCAGGATCAGCAAATCAGAATATTCCCTTCTCATAATATTTTCTCTATTTGGCTTTTGGTATAGGCTAAGACATCACGGAAATCAAGCCTTTGGTTTCCTTTTTCTCTCCCTTTTTTCTGCTTACTGCTACTTCTATTGCCCTCTCTTTGGCTCTCTCTGTTTTCTTTTCCATTTTTCTTCACAGCCAACATCCGAGGACCCCATCCATGCTCCTGGACACTCCCCCCTTCATCCGGGAGTCTGTGAGAGTTGCTGAGGGAGGAGGGAGAGGATCGGGTGTTGCATATCCCTTGATATATATACTCCCCTATCACTAATAATTAAAATCAATTTGTTTCACTTTTCAATCCAGAAAGCCTCTCTCTCATTTTTTTCTCCCTCACCTGCCTTGGGGGGGGGGGGGGGGGGGAATCAAGAGCATTATTGTTATTGGTTTGACTGCCAACTCAGAGCCAAACCGTGACATATAGCTCCATTTTTAAAAATTAACCAAAACAGTCATCAAATTTAGTTACTTCACACATACTTTTCTTTACCTGTGCACTTGAAGTAATATCCTCTCGTTGCTGATCTGTCATTACAGCAAGTGTATCAAAAGGATCTTTTTCACAAGGGTCCAGAAGGCCAGGACCACCTACAATGGTTTGGCTAATTAGTAGCACATCTCTACCTTATTTCAACCAAGAATACAGATTTTACATTAGTTAACAATGAGTATCAAGACACTGATCAAATGCAACTTGCCTTTAAGGATGATCCCTGAAGATATACACTCAAAAACTCTTCTCAGTGCATCCCCAGGACTCTGTGGTCCAGTAGCACTGCTAATTGCTTTTTCCACAAGCAACTCCATAGCCTAGACCAAAAAAAAGAAAATCCAGTCAATTTAGATTATTTATTAAAAAAGAAAAAAGCTACTACTGTTTTTTAATACAGAAGTTTTGATACTGGAATTTTGAAGAACATTGCACATCACAGAATGCTTTCAATTAAAATGGAAAAAATCAGATATTTTATAAAGATTAATAAAAAGAAAGCTGCTGCAAAAATTAACATTGAGTACTGATACACTGCTTCTCATCACAAGTTAGACAAAAGTTTTGTAGAAATTTATATAGTACTTTATATATGCAGGCAGACAATTTATCCATCCATTTTTTGAGAGAGTATGAAATATGGCGGGTCAATGAAATGTATCAGTCATATGAATAAACAGCATACACTATGAAATTATGTATTTGATTAATCTAATGAAATTAACAGGATGCTACAAAGAAATTAGCTTTCTGCAAGAATGCAGAAACTCAAAGAATAAAAAAATTAATTACCTTTTAACTTTTTAAGTGGTTACTACTTCTTCAGTTTAGCAAAACTGAAGTTCACAGCAAGTTTTTTCCTGTGTATAGGCTAACATTAACTCAGATGTTAAAAAAGTTTTTAAAAAACTTGATTATAAACAGGTTTTCTAAATTTTACTTTATACACATTATTTTATATTAGTTAAAATGGTTTACAATATTAGCTGTATTTTAAATAGGTTTTTATTTTAATATTTCCTTTTAAAAAATTTTATTAGACCATTTTTTCCAGAAAAACATAAAATATATTTGCAAAAGTAAAGAATAGCTTTCCTTAGCTTTTTCAGCATTAAATGGATGTTTCAATACCATCTCTTTGGCAAGCTTTATTTTCAAAGAATGTGTCTCTTGTCTTTTGGTGGGGTTTTTTTTATTTTGTTTTTTGGTTCCTCTCCAGTTTACAGCTGTTCAAATGTTGTATGTATGTATGATAACCAGGACCAGAGAGTGATGGTGAATGGAGCTGCATCCAGCTGGCATCTGGTGACCAGTAGTGTCCCCCAGGGATCAGTACTGGGCCCAGTCCTATTCAACATCTTTACTGACAACCTGGATGTGGGGATTGAGTCCACTCTCAGTAAGTTTGCAGATGATACCAAGCTATGGGGGGAGTGTTGATCTGCTGGAGGGTAGGAAGAAGCTGCGGGGGAACCTGGACAGGCTGGGTCGATGGGCCAAGGCCATGAAATTCAACAAGACCAAGTGCAGGGTCCTGCACTTTGGCCACAATAACCACAGGCAGTGCTACAGACTGGGGAAAGGGTGGCTGGAGAGCAGCCTGGCAGAGAGGGACCTGGGAGTACTGGTTGACAACTGGTTAAACATGAGCCAGCAGTGTGCCCAGGTGGCCTGGAAGGCCAATGGCATCCTGGCTTGTATCAGGAATAGTGTAGCCAGAAGGAGAACCTGGTCCTCCTCTACTGAGGTTGTCTTCCTCTCTCCAGACCTTTCCCCTTGCCTCCAGGGTCTGGGATTCATGAGGGACAGCTTTAGCAGTGAAGACTGAAGCAAAGAAGGCATTCAGTAACTCCACCTCCTCTGTGTCTTCCACCACTAGGAATATGGTTTTTTTCCACTGTTAGCTTAAATGAAGAAGTACTATGCATTGCATAATCTGCAATGCATTCAAATATAATCTGAGAGCTATAGTATGCTCTTGATCTTCATACTGGGTTGATGCCCTAATTGAATTACTTTTATTGAACATCTACATATGTTGTTCAAGTGTTTAAACTTTAAATGGCATGTGTGACATTGAGGCTACTTTAAAGAAGTGTCTTGATCACCTGGTCAAACACCCATTCCTCACTGCATTTTGCCAATTCAATCCATTTTAGATGTAACCTCGGGTATGGTGAAAGACCCACCGGACGTCTTGGACAGGCAAAAATGCCTTGACGCTCTGGCTGCTCTACGCCACGCTAAGTGGTTCCAGGTTCGGAACACCATTTTACTTTCTTCTTGTAGCCTTATGAAAAAACTTTAGTCGCAATATAAATGTTTAACTGTGTGAAAACACTCAGAGTTGTTCATGCTAATACTACTCAATATTTTTCTGGTCCCTAAATTTAAATGTAGAATGTTGAGTATGGAGGAACTGCTTTATGCAGTTATTGCTTATTTGACATTATATTTTTTTCTGGTCATTGAGAAGATGATATTGAAAGCTTGACTCATTTGGGGTGATCATATGTTGTATATTTGTTATATATTCCATAAGGCTGCAGAGTAACTTTGCTTTAAATAATGAAATATTTGTTCAAAGCTTTGTGTTTAGATTTAAGACTTTCCCCCCTATTTCTTTAAGTGTATTAAGTGTAGGGAATGAAAGGTGAGAAGCAACTGTTTGGTTTAGTGACTTTGCATTCTGGCAAAGGCACAATAAAGAAACCAAACAGATTCCCTTGACCTTTCAGTCTCTATACCTATTTCTTAGACATTTATTGGTTTTGTTTCTAATATAGAAAGATACTGTATTTATTGTTACAAGTGAACATAGGTCAAAGTGTACAGGGGATCAAGAAATATTTTTCTTGTATAACCTGTGTGTTTTGACTTCTACCACCTTAAGTTACTAACCCTGTATAAAATACTGCTGTAAATGGCAGCTCATGAAATAAAGTTGCAGAATAATTTGTTTCAGTCTTGTATCTGAGCTTCCATTGAACAGTGGTATTTTAATCTTTCAACAAGTCCTATTTGCTGTAGGTGCTGGGATTAATTAATTTGATCTTGTACTGATCTCAAGGCTAGAGCTAATGGTCTGCAGTCCTGTGTGATTATCATACGTATTCTTCGTGACCTCTGTCAACGGGTTCCAACTTGGTCTGATTTTCCAAGCTGGGTGAGTAATGTTCTTTTGAATGAGTCTTTTAAATGCACATGGTACTGCAAGTAAAGCATAGGAAAGCATTAATATAGTTTTAAAATGTAGACTTTTTCAAGGAGTAATATAGGATTTTGTTTGGTTTTGGGGTTTTTTTTGAGGTTTTTTCCCCCAACGAATTATCCAGATTCCCTCTAAAAATTTACTTTTCTGAGTTTTTGTCATTTGGAGCTGGAATTTCTTTTTCTTCTGAATGATTTGTGCGTGTCGTGGTTCCTTGTCTCTCTCCTGGCTGGCTCACCAATAAATGTCGTGGTTTGGGCCCAACACAACAGCAAAGAAACAGCCACATGGCTGCTCACTCAACTCCCCCCCCACCCACCCCCTCTAGGATGAGGAGGACAAAGCTCCTGGGTTGAGACAAAG
>NW_009953015.1:7173-10207 GCF_000747805.2 Chaetura pelagica
GGCTGGGTAAGGATTCCGAGATCAAGACCCAATAACAACAAACAAGCTGTTATTGAGCAGGCATTCTTTATTGCAGCTCTGGGCAGCACTGGGGATTCTCCACCATCCCAACTAATATATACCAAAACCATGCATATACAGTTTTATGTCAGTGAATTCCCAGATTTCTTTTACATAGTCATTTTATTTCCTGGAATTGGCTATATTAATAATTATGCATGCTCAAGGGTCTCCTGTGGGGGTCTTTGTTGATTCTAGTCCTTTGTCATCTTTGTCCCGTCTCCATTCCTGGTCCTGTTTCCAGTCTCCTGCTGGTAGATTGCCCAGGTGGGTCAGAATTAACATGAGTGTTGTCTGTAGGCTCACAGGTCTTAGAAGACTTGATGTTATCACAGCCTGCAGGATGCTTGGCATAATTGACTTGACAGTTTCACAAAGCACATTGTTTTAAAAGTAACCCGTTCAGCTAACTTAGTATAGCAAATTAATTATTTTAGTAAATTTTTATTAGGCTATATTTCTATCGAATCTTCTAACGAGTAGACTATGACTATCACCACCCCTCCCTTCTTCCCGGGCCCAAATTTGTTCCCGGTTTCTCTACCTCCTTCCCCCCAGCGGCACAGGGGGACAGGGGATGGGGTTTAGAGTCAGTTCACAGGCTGGTAGGTCCTGCCACCCTTCCACAGAGTCATGGGCTGCTTCAGGAACAGCCAACTCCCCTGGCGCTGGGGTCTTCCAAAGCTGCATAAGCAGAGTCCACTGGCCACAAAATCCAAGTCCACTGGCCAAGTTCACCTCTCCTGTCACCTTCAGGGAATGTTCCACCATATTCCTCCATGAGCACAGGGGGACAGCCTGCCATCTCGCCATGGGTTGCAGGGAAACTTGTGCTAGGGCACCTTCTTCCCCTTCTTCCTCACCAAGCGCCAGCACCGCTCAGTCCCTCCAGCATAATTCTTCCTTTTTCTTTGAGTGCTCGTTCTGCTCAGGTCTTATATCAGTTATTTCATATGTTAATCACAGAGGCACATCTTTTGTCTTTCTAGTGGCTCCTTGGCTGTGTTTGGAGCAGGTGGAGCTTCCAGCTTCTTACCGGAGCCCCTCCTGTGGCCCTTCCCCAGCTACCAAAAAACCCACCAAACCAAACCAGAACAGTGTGTAGCATGCTTATTCTAGATTTTATATTTTTTTCCTTTATTCTGTATAAAAGAACCTTTTTTTTTCTAACTGCTTACTCTGAATTGCTTGAACCTAACTGAAACTGATTGAAAATAATGTCAGCTGTGCCCAGATAGCTCTGTGAGAATAGAAAGGCTACTTGGAAGAATAAATCACAGTAATTCCTGTGATCATTAATACATCCTTTCTGCAAGAAATATCACAGTACTAGTTTGCGGATGTATCACCATTAGCATTTTAATCAGTGTCACTTAGAAACAGATCTGTAGGTTGTACTCAACTCTCAATTCTTGTAGCCAATATTTCTTGAAGCATTCCTTTTATATTTCGTATCTTAAGTGATGGTCTCCAGGAGTGCAACTTGTGCTCCAAATATTAACAGATATTCAATCTGTGGGCTGGACAAAGTTATTCTGAAGCAAAATCTCTGAAATGTGTATATGTGGAGGTAAATTCAGCTCTGACTGTTTTGTTTCATAGACCAAATCCTGTTGCACTGTGCTGCTTCCTAATGTAGACTTCTCGGTTTTGGCAGGAAGAGTACTAACATTGTCAAGACAGTTACAGTAGTTGGCATTATTTGAATGAAAAATGTTTTACACCTGCACTAAGCTTGCAGATGACTTAGTTAAATTGCTTCTGATAATTATTTCTTCTGGGAAAAATGTCAAGCAGTTATTTCTGTTTTTTAAATATATATTTTTTTTTAATTTTCCATTTTCTGTGCTGCACTTAATGAAAGATATACTGTACAAATAAAGCTTAAAAGAAGCTTAGAAGTATGTGAGTGTCCTCATTATTACTATGATACTGAGTTGCCAAAGAATAAGCCCTGGCATACTTTTAGAAAAGCATCCTTGGAACTATTGCAACACACAGCAGGCACATAGATGAAGATCAAGGAATGTTGTTTCTTATTGCTCATATCATCTGTCCTAAGGCACAGCTAGAAAGGAAAAGAGAAGCAGTGTGTCAGGCCTAGTTCTGTCTCAGTTCATTCCAAAAGTGCTTCCTGGTACTTGAGGCATTGCCAATGACATGAATCAACATTGAAGACTGTGTAGTCAGTTCTTTTGGCCTGTTGGCAAAGTCTTACTGACAAAAACAATGAAAGAATGAAAACGGTGATTTAAAATTTGTCAGTTAAATTGAGCTAAAATAGAAAGGAATAGGCACCCTTAGTGAAGGATTGTAATCAGCGCTGCCTATGGTTACTTGCATGCATTAGAATAGGCATTTACACTTGGGAAAAAAAATAAAATACAGAATCACAGAATTACCAAGGCTGGAAAAGACCTTTAAGATCATCAAGTCCAGCCTATGACCAACACCACCACATCGACTAGACCATGGCACTAAGTGCCACATCCAGCCTTTCCTTGAACACATCCAGGGACAGTGTCTCCATCACTTCCCTGGGAAGTCCATTCCAATGTCTAATCACCCTCTCCATGAGGAAGTGCTTCCTAATATCCAACCTAAACCTCCCCTGGAGCGGCTTGAGGCTATGCCCTCTTGTTGCTAGTTGCCTGGAAAAAGAGCCCAGCCCCCACATGACTACAACCTCCCTTCAGGTAGTTGAAGAGAGTGATAGGGTCCCTCCTGAGTCTCCTCTTCTCCAGGCTAAACAACCCCAACTCCCTCAGCCTATCCCTATAAGACTTTCCCTCTAGTCCTTTCACCAGCCTTGTTGCTCTCCTCCAGACCTGCTCCAGCACTTCAATATCCTTCTTGAAGTGAGAGGCCCAGAACTGTACACAGTACTCAAGGTGAGGCCTCACCAGTGCTGTGTACAGGTGGAGAATTACATCCCTACTCCTTCTGGCTACACTATTCCTGATACAAGCCAGGA
>NW_009953016.1:0-265 GCF_000747805.2 Chaetura pelagica
GCGGTCTGTGCGAGCCTTTGCCAGCGCCTTCCTGCGCCAGGAGCCCCACCTGCACCTCCTCATCAACAACGCGGGTGAGCACCACGACCCCCCGTGTCCCCTGCTCCCCTTCTTTGCACCCCCTGAGGCACCCACCTTGGCACTGCCGTTGCCTCCTTCCGCAGGGGTGAGCGCCGGGGGCACGACAGAAGATGGCTTCAGCCTCTCCTTCCAGGTGAACCACCTGGGCCATTTCCTGCTCACCCAGCTGCTGCTGGAGCGGCCG
>NW_009953016.1:453-1317 GCF_000747805.2 Chaetura pelagica
GGCGGCTGCTGGAGCGGCTGCAGAGCCCTGCGCCCAGCCGGGTGGTCATCGTGGCCTCCAGCGCCCACTGCGCCGGCCGCCTGCGCCTCGATGCCCTGGGGCGCCCACCCCCCGGGATGTTCTCCACCTTCCAGGACTACTGTGACAGCAAGTTGGCCAACGTGCTGCACGCCCGTGAGCTGGCCACCCGCCTGCAGGGCACCCAGGTGACCTGCTATGCCGTGCACCCAGGTAGGGACCCTGCTCTGGTGGGGATGGTGGGATGGGGTGGGCTCACCCTTTGCATCTGTGTAGGGTGGGCTTTGCATGGGGTGTCTCTCTGTGCAGAGAATTCCTGCACGTGGAGCATGGAATGTCCTTTTGCACGGTGTTTCCTTTTGCACGGAGCACCCCTTTGTATGGTGTAACCTTTGCACATCCCTTGGCACAGCGTGTCCCTTTGCACTGCGTGTCCCTTTGCATAGTGGCCCTGTGCACCGTCTGTCCCTTTGTGTGTCCCTGGGACACGGTGTGTGCCTTTGCAGGAGCATCCCTTCGCACAGAGTACCCTTTGCACGGTGTGTCCCTTCCCATGGGACATCCCCGCACTCATTGCACCCCTATGCACAGTGTCCCTCGGCATGGTGTCCCTTCGCACAGTGCACCTTGCACAGCCCGCACGTTTTGCACTGCCCACCACCAAGCCCTGCAAGGCCACCTGCGGGGAAGGCCACAGCAGAGCTGCCCCTGGCAGAGCCCACCCTGCGCTGCTGCTTCCATTTCTCACCGCTCAGCCCCTGCCTGGGCCCTCTCCTTGTGGGATCCCAGGGTGTGACATGGCGGCTTCTCCCGCTCTCCGCAGGGTTCGCGGACACGGAGCTGTTC
>NW_009953016.1:20729-21313 GCF_000747805.2 Chaetura pelagica
GGGGAGGCGGCCGTGCCTGCGTGCGGTGTCCCCCGTGCAGCGGGGGGGTGTGGCCACCATCCCTTGCACGCACACGTGCACAGCCACATAGCGTGGGGCGTTACGCGGCAGAACTTCAATGAGGGCCGTGCTGCAGCGCCACACACCCCTGCCTTGCACACCTCCCAGCTTGCACACCCGCGCACGCTCCACCTTCACACCCCTGCAGGCGCTGCAAAGCACGAGCTCCATTTCACGTTGCACACCCCTCTTCCATCACCCGTACAAGCGCTGCATTGAACACACCCCCTTGCACAAGCCCTTGCACGCCCCTGCTCACTGCCTTGCACACCCCATTGCACACCCTCCGCACTCTGCCTTGCACGGCCCCCTTGCATATCCCCCTTTGCACACCTCCCTTGCACACCCCCCTTTGCACACACACCCCTTGCACGCCCCCTTGCACACCCTCCGCAGCGCAGGCGCCCGGCACCCAAGATGGCGGCGCGGGGCTCATTCCCCCCCCCGCTCCCCGACCTTCCCAAGATGGCCGCGGGGCGGGGCGGGCGCTGGGGGAGCGGGCGGTGAAGAGGAGGAGGAGGAGG
>NW_009953016.1:21935-23065 GCF_000747805.2 Chaetura pelagica
CACTTCCCAGTGCTGCTGCTGCCTTCAGGTGATGTCAGGCACAGCACCAGCGGGACTGCCCAGCCCTGGACAATAGCCTTTGGATTACCAGGAAGCCATCCTGCTCCTGGGGGGCAGGAGCTGGGGAAGGGGGCTGGGTGTGAGCATCCCTCTGGGGCAGGGTACCATGGGCCTGTCCTGGGGTGTTCTCATCCATCCTGTCCTGCTGTTGCTTCGTTACTGTCATGTCACCCGGCCTCTTGGTGGTGCTGACACTGGATGCAGTTGATGCCCACCAGGTATGTGTTACTGTTACCAGCAGGTGAGCTGGTTGCTTGGGTGAGGGTTAAATAAACCAGCAGTGTATTCCCCCGTGTCTGATTCAACCTGTAGCTGCTCTGCTGAAGCTCCAGACTGCACTTTGGCACAGAGCAGGCTGCATGCAGACAGGATTTAATTACAGTGAGGTGATAGCACAGCTTGCTGTAAGGGCTGGATGCTTCTCTCTGCGTTGACAGGCTGAGGGCATATGCAAGGTAATAAGCAGGTTAGATACAGATGCTTGTCACTTCAGGTGTCTTCAATTGTGTTACATCCTTTCTGTCAACACTGGGCTAGTTTTGTGGGAAGAGCTGCTGTTCAGATGGAAACTCAAGGGGAAGAAAAGGTGTGTGAACATCAGGGCTGTGCTGTGATCATGCCGTGCACGTGAAACTGTGTTGTGTTTTGGAGCCGAAGCCTCCAGCAGGCTGAGGCAGGTCTGCTATCCCTGCATCTCTCTTGGCTAACAGACCTGTGACAGGAATTACTGAGGAGATGCCAGAAGCAGCCTGCAGTTTTGGAAACGAATATTCCCACTGTGGCAGCTGATTCTAAGGAGTCACAAACCGCACCCACCAGCTGCCTGGAGCAGCAGTATTTTCTGCAGTTTTCCTGGTCTCCTGCACATTTCTGTGATCTAGAGCTGGTGCCCCTTTCCAAGGAGACCCCCGGCACAATCACTGACAACTGGTGAAGTGCCACGGCTGGTGGGAGGCCTTGGGAAGCCATGGCCCAGGTGTGCTGGGGTGCCCTTCAGTCTTAAAAGCTTAGTTTCACTTCTCTTCGGCTCTGGAGTTTCCAAAACACACTTGTAAGATGAGCCAGCAGGA
>NW_009953016.1:23261-28406 GCF_000747805.2 Chaetura pelagica
GGAATTTGTGGCATCTGCTTGCAGTTCCAAGCGTTATGTTCCCGCAGCTGGGAGCAGGGAGCCAAGGACACTCCTGGATGTGCAGCCGAGTTCTGGAAAGGGAGAGCAAATCACATCAGACTCTGAGTCAGAATGGGGTTCGGTGCTGCCACCAGACGTGGCTTTCCTCTATCACTGCCCAGCTTGCTGTCCCCTGGGAATGTGGTCTCTGAGCTTCAGGGACAGCCCAGGAGCTCTGCAGAGCCCTCAGCTCCTCCGTGCAGAGTGAATAGCAGGACATCAGTGGGAGGTGTGTAGCTACACACAGCTGTAGTTCCAGGAACTTGAGCCACCTCCCTCTGGGGAACAGCAGAGAGGTCTTGGGGCCAGCTTTTATTTCCATTATATTAGGTTGGATTTGGGAAGAGAGAGGGAAGGAAAGAGTAAACCAGCAGCAAATAACATGAAGAGCAGGCTTTGGCTTGCAGTGGGGACTTGCTGTGCCACTGTTGTTTGAAAGGCTTCACTTTATGGCAGGCACCTCCAAAGCATGGAGCTAATTTAAAGTTTTCTTTTTTGTAAAGTCAGCCTGTGCCTCTTGAAGGAGGCTTAGTCACGTGCCTTCCCTGGCATATGGGATTTTTCTGAGGAGTTACGTTCCTTCTTTTCACTTTCTTGTGAGACTCTTGAGTCCCTGCAGCGCTCAAGGAGCAGCTGGCCCTGCCTTGGGAACCTCTGTGTGTGCAGTAGCTTCCTAGCCTTATTTGGGAACCTGCTTCCCAGGCATGGGTCAGCACTTCCACTGCCACTCACATCCTTCCCCCGTGAGCAACACTGATCTCCTAAGAAATTGCCCTTGGTTAGCCCATCCCTTGGTGAAATGTGGAGTCCTGGCTCTGTAAGAAGGTTCTACAAAGCCCTACAGGGTGATGGTGGTCTCTCTGGAGCATGGCTCTACCTTTGCTGGAGGGTACTGGTGCTGGGAGCCTCCCAGTGCGGTTTGGTGGAAACTGAGGAGGTGCTGGGCCCATCACTGAGTCCTCTCCAAGCATTGAGTTTTCAGGGAGACGCACAAAGTACCTGTTCATCCTGATACCCAAATATTCCCATCAGCTCAACAGATCACTTGGGGTGCATAGTGCTGGGTCTGGGTTGCAGTCTGGTTGGATGCAGCTTTTATGGCCAAGGATTGATCTGCTAATAGTGAAGCACGGGGCTGTCATGTTTCTGCAGACTCATAACACAGATGTGGGGTGTAACAGCCCCGTTCAGTTTGCAGTTCCTGCAAGTAAATAGTGTTGCCAGGATCTCTACAGCTGGAACATTTTCCTTCTGCCTGTTGTGTCTGCAGGGTGGTACCTGGCAGCAATGGTCCAGCAGCTTGGAGGTGAGCACATGGAGAGAGGTGACAGGGCAAGGCTGGCACAGCCCACCGTGTTTCTGAGTCAGAATAAGCTGCTGCTTCAGAAAAAGTGCCAGGTGTGAAAGGAGGAAAAAAGTCAGGGGGGCTGCAGCCCAGTCAGTCTAGCTTAATTTTCTGGGAGAATATCAAAACAAAGACATTGCTCCTGAGAAGAAAACAGCTGCAGGATTTTGCTGAGTGTGAGCCATGCCCAGCCAAGCCAGCTTTCCTCTCAGGTGGGTTTGCACTCTCAGGGATGAGGAGCAGCAGGTACCACACATCTTGCCTGCAGTGAGGCTTACTAAACTCCTGGGATTTCTCAGGAGTCAGCTAGAGAAATACCATCCACCCCAGTTTCTCCACTTCAGTGCATCACTCTTTGGGTCTCCTTGATCTCTGTCAAACTAAAGGAAGAACTAAGGGTTAATTTCAGTTTTAGGTTAATTCCAGTTTTGTGCAAGCATTTCCTGCCACACCCCAGCATTCCAGGATGGTTAACCCTTCTGCAGCTGCTCCATGCACATCCTGTTCCTGCATCCTCTCATTCCAGCAGGAGGAACTGATCATGACTTTGAGCTGTTGTGAAGGGACTGTTTTTATGGTACTTCTCTAAGTTTTGAAAGCCTGAAATAAAGGTTTATTGAGGTTCTGCAAGCCCTTCCTGCAAGAGGCCCACAGTGTAAGGAGGAACTGGGTTCTCAGATGCTATAAAATTAACGTGAAACTGCCTGGAAAACCATTGCCAGAGAACGTGACAGGGGCTCACTGTTCAGCTGAAAGGATTTATCAAATAAGTTCCTTGTTTTGGAATGTGCTTATTGAACTTGCAGGCTGTGCTGACCTGGGGATGGATCTGAGAGCTTTGGAGAGCAGGATCAGAATCAAAATAAAAACTCAACAGGTTTCCCAAGTGGTCTGAAAGGAACACCATGCTGTTTAATAAGGAGGAGTGCAGAGAACTACACTTGGGTGAGAACAGTTGATTGCATGAAAATGGAATGGTAGAAGTTGCAGGGTGTGTTCCTGCAGAGAGACATGGTGAGCAGCAGAGAGACATGGTGAGCAGCAAGAGCCACCTGAGCCCCAACACTCCTGGTGGGACTGGTGGTATCAGGGTTGTCCCTTCACTTCCAGCCACGGGTCTGTGTGAGCTGGCTGGTTGTGATCCAGTTCTTCAGCTCCAAAATAGAAGGAGTTTGTGGGAAGGAGCAGGCAGCTTCAGCTGAGTTTCACACAGGTTTTTCTCTTGTCTGTGTTTGTGCCTTTGGAGCCAGAGTTCAGAACATTCCCAGGGTTGAGGTATTCTACCCCTTGCAGTGGGCAAGCTGTGCAGAAAACATCTGGTGGCACTGATTACTGTCAGGTTTAACTGAGAGCCTCCACTGAGACAGGTTCTTCATTTTGACTAGTCAAAAATCTTTTCCCATAGTTGGTTTCATGCTGCCTGTGATCCATGCTTGTTTCATGCTGCAACTGATGCAGCTCCTCTGTGGCCTTTCTGTCACAGGAGGTAGTTTTTCAGCTTTTTGCAGATGGTGAGGCTCACATTTTTCTTTGCTAGGTGCTTGTTAATCTCCAAGACTTGCAAATTACTCTTCAGAAACCATAGCAGGAGGAGGAGGTGGACAGAGTAGCCTTGGGGCTTTCCTTTTGGTTTCCAAGAAGAATTCTGGAATAGTGTGTCTGTAGTTTTTTTGTGTTGTTTTCATTGTGGTTTGTCTTTCTGGGTTTCTGTTTATAAGATGAGTTAAACTAAAGGTGTTTTTCAGCTGGTTGTGTAGCATTGATACATGTAGTTTACATTAGTAATTTTGATATAGATCTCATGAGAAACAACTTGATCTGCTTTCATCTGCTGTTGTGACCATCAAAGGGTTTTATGGATTCAACTCAGAACCCTGCATCATTTTAAATTAATTTCTGTTAACCTTGTGCCATGTCTGCATATGGACAAAGCATAATTTATGTGCACAGCAGGGCCTAAAAACCAGACACTGATTTCAGTCTAGACCCTGCTTTATCACATTATTTTCTTGATGTACTCCTTTGCCTTTGCTCCATTATATCTTTTGTCAGTAACTGTTCTCAATTACCAGTTCTCTCCTCCCCTTTCTGCACTCACTGGGTAGCACCCCACAACATTTCCCAGGGCTGTTTCTCTGACAAACCCAGCTCCTGCCCGACTGGCCTGAGATGTTTATTCCCAACTTGGGCATTGGGTCTTCCTGGAGGAAGAGACCCCAGTACCAAATTGCCCTGAAGTTAAGATGAAGGCAGCACCTTTCTCTGTGCAGGTGGTGGCATCAGTGTTGGCTCTTTTCTTGTGCTCAGCCTGCAGCAGCTTCTGGGAAGAAACACATTTAAGAGGTACCATAACAGCCTGGTTTCCATGACCTGATTTCTGAATCTCACCACTTCCTGCTAAGCTCATTGCCTTGAGTCACCTTGGGAGAGCAAACACCACCTTGTTCACAACCTCAGATTGTCCCAACTTTGATGTTTTGAGCCTCATGTGCCCATAACTGCTGGGGCTCCTGTTCTTATTTCATGCTCAGGGCAGCAGGTCCCTGCATCTGCTGAGAGCTGCAGGCTCCCAGGCGACTCATCTCGTTTCGTTCAAAACCAAAAAAACCCAATGTGCTTTCTCCTGGCTCTGGGAATTCTTGCTTGGACATGGGACCCCTTTATCTGGGAGGAGGCCAAGCTGGATGGCATCGCCCCAGCTGTGAATCCTGTGTTTGTAGTGTGCCTGGCCCCGGAAGGGGCACGGGGGGGTTTGTGGAGGCCACGGCCAAGCGGCTGTGAGACCCGGGCTGTGAGAACAGTGGCTGCATTATAGCTGGGAAAGGCAATTTCTCTGCCAAATCTCATTGTGCAAGAGGGTTTCTTCTTGAGCCTTGCAAAGATTTCGCTTTGTGGGTCCTTTTTTCACTTGCTCCCTGACACTCAGGAAAGAGGCCACAAGGACTGTGATGGAAAAGGAGCGTTCAGCTCATCTGACTTGTGTTACCAGAACAGAGCTCTGCTGTGCTCAGATGTCCAGCTAGCATGAAAGCAACCAGCTGCCATCCCTCTCCTGCCTGATGTGTTCGTTTTCCCTGTTTTTTTCTGATGCTTTGAACACTTTTTGACATACGATCTAGCTTGGTGAGCTGTGCTGTGCAGCACTGGGAAGCAGGCAGGGGTGTGATGGTAAATAAAGTATTTCCTTGCATTGCCTGCAGGAGAAAATAAACATCTGTGTGATGGTCTGGTGGGAGGTGTCCCTGCTCATAGCAGGGAGGTTGGAACCTGATGACCTTTCAGGTCCCTTCCAGTCTTCACCATTCAATGAATCTATGATGATTCTTGTAACAGCAGTGGGTTTAGGGTGCAGAATTTTCTCAGTATATTATTATGAAACAATACCAGAGGTTCAGTAGAGAAACTAAAGAGCATATAGACCCTGTGAAATGAAATACCTTTCCATGTGGAGCTGCTTTTCCTGACTGCCAGGAGCACCTTCCTTCCTGTTCTTGGAAAACAAGGGCCTGGCTAAAAAGCTGAACTAACTGGGCTGATGTCCTCCAAGAAACAGCAAAGGGCTTTGTGGTTAATATGCTGCAGGATGTTGTCACAGGAGCTGATGGTACTCCTTACCTTGCTGAAAGAGCCTTGCAGCTGCAGGAAGAAGCTATCCAGAGGCTGTCTTGGAGGTGATGGGAGAATATTCCTCTAGCCTGTGGAGCACAGGAGACCTAAAAAAGTGTGCAAATCTATTTCCC
>NW_009953016.1:29709-42148 GCF_000747805.2 Chaetura pelagica
CCTGCTGAAGTTGGAAGGTGAAGAATTGGTGATGGGGCTGATCTCCTGGTTTATGAAAGGCACTGTGTGAAAACCAGTGGAGCAGGTGGTATCTTTAGCTGCTACTGGAAGATGGATGAACACTTGAGGATAAGGAGGACCAAGTCCCCTCCTGTGACCCAGAAGGGAACTCCTGGCACACTGACCTGATGTGTCTGCCGGTGCTTTTTCTTTTGAACCTGTTGCAATGAAATCAATAACCATAAGTTCTCTTTCAAGAGCTGTTTTCTGTGGCTGTCAACTTCCCAGCCCTCCCTGTCCCTTCCCACGTGCTGAGCTCCTGCCGCTTTCCCTGCCAGCTCTTCCCTCTGCTGCCTCTGTCTTGTCTTTGTTGATACATCCTGCAGGGCTGGAGCTGTCTCTGGCTGTGTTGATACAGCTCTTGCCTTGCTTAAGGTGCTCAGGCATTGCTGTGATAAGTGTGGCTGTGGACAAGAGCCTAGGGAGGTGCCTCTAGCTTGATCTGCCCCAACTCTGGGCACAGCCAGCCCTGTGATGGACCATCAAAGCCTCAGGAACCACAGCACTTGTGTGAGCTGCAGCTAGGAGATGTTTTGGGGGAGCTCAAGGTTTCTCCCCTCCTCCAGCACTGACCTGCTAGCTTTTTGGTGGGTTTAAGGGTGGTTTGCAGTGTGGGTGAGGGAAAGGAAATGGATTTCTTACATTGCTTTCCATGCCAGAGCTGGTGCATCAGGCTTAAAGATACTGAAGCATAAATTGACAATGACTCTCATTGCTAAAATGACTTAAACTGCTTAACAAAACTAAAATAAAGCACTGGCTTGAAATACTGTCCCTTTCTGTGTGTTACTCTTTGGGATACTGAACTATTACAAATACTGTTTTCCAATTGTATAAGACAATTAAAAAAAAAAAAAAAAAAAGGCTGCCTTTGGAAAATTGCCACGTGAAGCCCGTGGAGGTGAGGAGATGTGCTATGGTTGACCAAGGGGTATCCCAGGGCTGCTGTGGATCTTGGGAAGTGTTTTTTCTGTCTTCGTTATTTCTCAGACACTGCAAACATGCCTGATTCTTCTGGGTTGTGTTGCAGAGCTTGTGTTGGGAGCACTGGTAGCTGAGGTGCTTCCCCTGCTCCCAGGAGCTGGGGGGACTGACGACTCCCCCCCCCAGGATGCCCTTTCCTCAGGACCAGAGGCTTGTTGGGAAGTTGTTTTGCTCATGACTCAGTCTGGGTGCAGGTTTTTCCCTGGCTGTGTGTGTAATTCCTACCCCTCTGCTCTGCTGTGCTGCAGGTGGCTGCTGTGGCTCTGATGTGAAGCAGTACGTGTATGGAGGCTGGGCCTGGGCTTGGTGGTGCATCACTGACACCCAAAGGTAAGGGAACCCCTGTACTTTGTGGGGTTTGGAGTAGGAATTAGGCAGAGGCATCCCAGTGGGGCTGTCAGCAAGATCTTTAGGAACATGGGTCTGGGCACTGGATGTGAAGCCATGGATGAGCATCAGCCCAGCCTTTGAGTGACCAGCTCCTGGTCCTTTGAGGGAAAGCTGCCTTGGAGCTGGAAGGAGCTGTGTGTGCCTTGGGGCATGGGGAACTTAGGGTCACTCAAAACCACTCAGCTTCTGCCTTCTGCCTGCTTTGAGTGATGGAGCTGAGCTTGTCCATGGCCCTGCAGGAGTTAATCCTGTCACTTCAGGCTTACCTGACAGTAAATAATGGTGAAGTTGCAGGATGGGGTAGGTCTGTGCTGACTGTTTGGGTGGGGATAACTGTGCATCACCATGCAAAAGACAAAGAAGAAAGATCCCACACTTTCAGCTGAACTACTGTTTGTGTGGCCTCCCTGTCTACACCTCTCCTCCAACCCAAGGAAGTCAGATTTTATTTTTTAAAATTTGTTGTTGGTTTTTTTTTTTATTTGTCCACTGAGCTGAGAGGGCTGCAGCCTGGCTGGTCAGTGTTTCTTCCTGTGCTGGTGCTGTGGGTGCTGAGGAAGGCAGGAGCCCTGCTCTCCTCTGCTGCTTTGGCAGTGCTCCCAGGCTCTGGCAGAGGTGCTGGGCAGCAGGGCCACCAGGCTGGCTGATCCCTCAGTTCACAGGAGGAGCTGAGTTCTGCCCAGTATGACCCAAACCCTCACCAGTAACAAACAGGTTTGTGGCATGTGATGGGCCAGTGCCCCCTCCTGCTCCTCAAGTCTCTTTTCCTAAAGATCTGCTGGCTGTTGCCACCTTGGGAGCAGACTGCATTCCTAGTGAAATAATGGGATTTCCTTTCTCTCCCTTTCCTCAGCTGTGGGTTTTGCTCACTGCTTCCTACCCTGCTGCTCTGTGAACTAACACACTGACAGTGCTGCTGTCCTGCTACTGTAGCATTTCATCTCCAGGATATGTGGGAATGTTACTCTCTCCTAGCACCTCCCCCATGCTTACCAATGCAGGTTTCCTCCCTCTGTGTAAGAAATAATAAGGGAAAAAAGCCAAAGATGTGACCTTTGGGTTTTTGCACCAAGTGATGGCCAGAAGTTGTAGTTAACCCTCACTGCCAGGTCTTGCCACCTCTTTTCCCCAGTTCACAGTTTGCCACCAGCAGACAGAGTGAGCATGTGCTGCCCTTGCTCTGCAGATGACACCACCATAGCTGCTGCCACCTGGGGGTCACACAGCTTGTTCCAAGGGGTCCTGGCTTCTGCTGGCAACTGAGTCATGGCAGCTCTCAGGTGGCTGGTAGCCAGGATAGCTACAAGAGCCTCCCAGAGTGCTCTGGCTGCATGAAGAGGTCTCAGCTAACATCTTTCTGGGCTCTCCAGTGCTGGTGGGAGGGGAAGGGAAGGTCCAGCTTGTGGGCTCAGTGCCCCAGGGCTGCATTTGATCCATACAAAATTCATTCTTGTTGGGAGAACTGCTGGTTTGAACAAATGGTTTCTGCTCCTCCCTCCTCTTTTTGTGTGAGAAGTCCAGAAAACAGAGCACAACCTTGACCTGCCATGTGCAGGAGATAGCAGATGTATTTGGAACACTGCCCTAGCAAGTCCAGCAAAGGCTAAGCCCAGGGCCAGGAGCTGCTTGCCAGGAATGAGCTGTCATAGGATAGAGGTCTGTGCATTATTTAGCAAATGGGGCTCTAAACAGGAGTGCCAGCACCCAAACAAATCTTCTACTTGAAAATCTCTACTCCTGCTTCATGCCAAGGAATATGGGGCTTAGTTCTCCTTTTGAAAGCAGAGCCTTTCCCAAACACCAGAAGCTGTGCCCCAGACAGAGCCTGCTGCATTCACATGGAGAGTAAGGTAGATTTCCTCCCCTGAAATTAGGACATCTTGTCTGGAACTGCCAGTGCTGAAAGCTAGAGAGACAGCAGCAATTGTGTTGCTGTCAGTGGCATCCCACCAGGTAGCACTAACCTGGGAACAAAAGGAACAGTTAGAGCTGGCAGGGAGCTGGGCTCTTACCCTGCTGTAACCTTGAGGACTGGGGGAAAAAAGAAAAGAAAAAAAAGAATCCTGTCCCTTTTTAAAGGTCAGAAACAAAAGCAGTGAGAGAGGCAGCTCAGTATTGTGTGCTCTGGGGGAACTGAGTGATTATTACTCAGCACCTGGAAGCATCTTCTCACCTTAACCAGGTCCCCATCATTTTAATTTCCGTGTCTCCTCTTAAATGTTTGCATAGAAACATCTAAATTGCTACAGAAAGGAATTGTCTGTGTGTGAAGATGGCTCCAACAGAGAATTCCAACTTACGCCAGGATGACAGCCCAGGTGGGATGCATGGTCCAGTTTTATCTACAGTGACTTATGGGATGCAGGGTGGAGACAAGTCCCCAGCCTGTTTATCCTGATTCAAAGAGCAAGTAGAATCTATCAACTGCCTGCCCTGAGCAGGGAGGCTGCTCTGCCCCAGCCCTGGGAGCAGGCAGGGGGAGAAAGGCAAACTGACCAGGGAAAAGCTGAAACCTGAAAGTCTGGTCTGTCCTTTACAATGAGTGTCTTTCTCTCTGATAACTGCTTTGTGTATTTGCTGTCCCACCCTTATTCCTCCTGCTCAGACTGTCTTTGGATGTTGTGACCATCCTCTGTCACTGTGAGAATATTGAGACATCGGAGAGGGTCCCAGTAGATGTAACAGGGGTTGCACAGGTAATAACCCACCAGCTTCCTAACCTCCTGTCTAACTCTTTATCCCTCTGGAGCAGCAGCAGTAGCAACAGCAGCAGCAGCATCAACAGCAGCAGCAGCAGGATAACATAAAAACTAATGGCTTTCTAATGGGACAGCTGACATCTCAGTACCCTCCTCTCCTTCCCCTTCTGGGGCACCTGCCTGGGGCACACTGCACAGTTTGTAGGTAATGGAGACAGATGCACACTTAGCAAATTCCAAATTCCTTCCCATAAAACTGCAGACATTTGCTCCAGCTGTAACCCTTTCCTGAGCAGCACTTCCCACTGTGTGCTTGGTGGAGAGCAGAAGAGCAGCAGCTTTTGTGTGGAGCCACAAGTGGGCCAGAGGGGCTTCTGCCCAGGATTCAGGGCAGGTTTTGTGCTGTTTCAAAAGGAAACCAGTGTCTCTAGGGAGAAACTGCAACTGTACCTGGCTCTGCAGTTTTGGATATAGGTTTCCACTCAACCCTTTTCTCCTCCACATGGAGACAAGTGCCTGTTTTGGATGTTGTCACGTTTGAAAGTACAGCATAGAGACCCTGGCTGGGTTGCAGCATGCAGGACTAGTGTTTGCCCTGTGAGCAGCTGTGACCTGATGTGACACTAATTGCCAGGCTTCCCTGTGACTTGCTGACTAAGAAGCAGCACAGCATTGAAATTAAATTCAAAGTATAGATTAGGTCTTTAGAAGGCTAAAATCCTGCACTAGCTGATTAAAGCTGTGAGCCCATATGGCAAAAAAATGCCTCTGTGCTTCCTGGTCAGTGGGATCAGTTTTATCAGCTCCCAGTTTGCGTGCCAGTTTAATTAGGACAGTGGCCAAGGCAGGCATGAACTTGCAGAGATTGATTTCAGCACCTCCAGCCAAACCTGGGGCAACTCAGCGTGCAGGCAGCAGCCCAGGGCAGCCCCTTCATGGTTCAAATGTTTCATCTAATGTTTGCTGACACAAGCTCCCTGCCCCCTGGCTCTCTGTCCTGACTCCCAACGCCTTCCTGGCTTGTTGTGGGTGACACAAGGGCCAGGCTTTGCTTCCTGAAGCAGAACCTGCCATGGCAAAGCATGTCTCTTGTGACAAATCATGACCTGCAAGATTGCCCTGTCTGGCCCAAGTACCTGGAGCCCGCACTGGGTGAGTGATAAAACTGTGAAGCTGCAGGATCTGTTCCTGGGTGCCTGACACAGGCATGGCCCTGAAGATCTTCCCTCTGCCTTTGGGTCATGGGACACAAGAAAAATAGAGAGAGAGGTGAACCCAGTCAGGAGATGAGTCTGTGTTAATGCTGACCTGGTGAGGGCAAAGGCAGGGCTGCTTCTTGCAGCATCAGTGCCAGGTTTTGCCAAGCACCAGGGCTCCTGCCAGGGTGGGCAGGAGCAGCCCAGGTCCATGCTGTGCTTTTAAACCAGTGACCCCAGCGTTGGGCAGTGTGGCACAATGAGCCTCTGACAGAACACCCTTTGGGCTCCCAAAGCTGCCAACTGCTGGCCACCTCACTAGCCCAGCAGAAGGAAAGGCTCACGGTGTCATTTCCATCTCCCAGCCTTTCTCTGATGATAAATTGTTTTTAAACACGATCTGAAAATCTTTTCCTTGGCCCAAGTGTCTGGTCTGTCTGTGGTCACAGCTGCAGCCCCTTGGCTGTGTCCTCTTCCTGTCTCACATTACCTGTGATGAGTGCAGCAGGTAGCCCGGGGCAGGAGATGTGAGGGGAAGAGCTGAGTGTGTGTTACCTGGAAACGTGCAAATATTTTACGTTTTTTGGCAGGATTTCCCTAGAGATCATGACGTGACAGCCCAGGTGTGAGGACGTAGAGACGGCTGAGGGGGGAGCTTTAACTGTCACAGGTGTGGCACAGGTACAGTAACTCCAAAACATCGTTTCAGGAATGCGTGTCTCTAACTTACATCTGGTTTTCCCCCTGAAGAGGTTGCTGTTGTCCAGAACAGAAGCCAACTGCTCTGAAATAAATTATTGTATAAACCCACAATGGCCCTGTTGGTTCAGACATGCTACAGCATGTCCTGTGTTGTGAAGGGGGTTGTGACCTCTCCTTTCCCCAGAATCCTTCCTCTTTTTCTGGTCCCTCATTTGTCCACGTGGCAAATGAGGTGTGTGTGGGGGTGACCTGATCTGTTTGGGAAATACTGATGTACCGTGGTGCCCTTGGAGCTGTGTGTGGCCCTCTGGGACTGAGCTGTTCACTCCTGAGATCATACCAAACATTATGTTGCTTTGGATTATTATTATTATTATTATTATTAGCAAGTGGATCTTGTAATTCTTCATGGTGAGTTTAAACTTGAAGAAAGAACTTGGTCCCTCCAGGCACTAAAATCTGTGTGTCAAATTCCTGGCTTGAAATGAGTTTTGCTTCTCTTGAGCCTCCTTCATAGGTGAGAACCAGCTCTTGCTGCATGTGGTAGGTAGCATACTGAGACACCTCCCAGCTCTGCTGCCCTGATCCACAGTCTGCCCTTGTGACCAGGTCCTGCCTTGGGGAGGGTGCTGGGAAGAAAATGTTGCTGTCTTTTGTCTGAGTTTGTCTCCCTGACCAGGCAGCTGGATGCTTTGATTGAAAATTCCTCCTGGCAGCTCATTCTGGGTGTGTGGAACTGAGATGGTGACTCTCAGGGTGCACAAGAGGCTGTGGCCACCATGTGTCCAAGGCACCTCCAGGTCTGTTATTGCAGGAGAGGCCCATGTCCCTGTGGGGAGCAGCAGGGCCAGGGGCAGCAGCTGAGTGACACAGTGAGGTGACCAAAGCCCCATGTGTGTCAAAGCCCAGGGAGGAGCACCATGGCTGCTGTTAGGTCTCAAAAGACCCGCACTTGGCAGATCTCCCCCCCAGCAGCAGGTCCCTCCCTTGGTTTGTACTTTGCTCTGGCCTGATGTTGCAGAGGAGCCACCTGCTGTGTCTGAGCACAGCTGGGGGCACAGATTCTGCCAGGAGCAGTTTCTGGATTGTCACACATGGCAGAAGGGCTGGGCAGGATGGTGACTTAACAGCAGGTAATCCATGGCCTTGCTGCTGTTGTGGAACGTGGCTACATGCCAGAGCACCAGCATGGGAGCCAGCTCCTTGGGCTCATCCTGGTGAACCAGTATCTTTGGGTTCAATTTTTCAGTTCTTTTTATCCATTTAGCTGTTCGTCTGTCCCATGGTGGCCTTGGCATGGTTGGCAAAATGCATGGACATTTCATAAATCCATAGGCTTTTCCTTCTCTCTTTAGAAAAGGTATTTCTATGAAGCCAGCATTCCTTTTTGTCCCAGTTTTGGGTCATCCTTCCATTGCCTACAGAACAGTCCAGGCTGGGTGGTGCATGTTAGCAGAAGGCTGGATCACCAGGTGCTTGGATTTAGAAAATGCAGCTCCCAGTTCACCTTGGTCATGTTATTCTCTCTTCTCACTGTTCATTTTTTCCCCACTATCCATTAATTTTAAAGGTTTAGGGTTGTGAGATGCAAGGAATTGCCATGCAGAGAAGGCAGGTTTGAGGCAGCAGGGGATGCACATGGCAGAGCTTAACTTAAGTTTGGAGAAGCACTTCTGAGGCAAACATTTTCCTTTGAAGGGAAAATGTGCAAGAAAAGGAAAAGAGCTAGATAAGCACTTGATCACCAGCGAAACACCTTTTAAAAATGTTTGCCATTGTAATAAAAAGTGCAGGAAGATGCATTTTTTTGAAGAGGGATGTCATGAGTGCTCACCAGGAGCTTCCTTGCTGTGTTGGCTGAGTGCTTGGGGTGTGCTGGGATGCTGCTGCCTTGGGCCATGCTGGGCTTTGGATCCTTCCACAGCATTTTTCAAAGCCTGGAGCTAATTGGATTGTCCATGCTCAGCCCTGGCTGTGCCTGCAGCTGGCTGGGGCTGGGTGCAGCAGGATCCATCCTCCAGCTGGGATTGTTTTGTAGCAGCTCTGATTCCCTGCCAGCTCAGCTCTCTCTCTGATGCCAATGACGTTTTGAAGATGCACCAAGTGTCACTGTGTCCTGTCTGAAACACTGGAAACAAGCTGAGAGCAAATTGCTCAGCTCTCTGTGGGTTTGTGCAGCCCTTGCTTTGTAGGTTGACATCCCCAGGGAGCAGAGAGCCAGGCTCCCCTGGGGTCTCCAGGCTTTATTCAGAGCCTGAATCCTCCCTTGCTTCTGTTAAGTGCCACAGGGACTCTCTTAGCAAACATCCCCCTCCGTGGCCTGTCCCTCCTCTCCATAACTCCTGAAGGGTGGGGATTGTTTGGAGAGGTGGAACTGCTGGCAAATGGACACCTCAAACGTTGCTGCTGAGGATAATTGAGTTTGGTATTTGCAAAAAAACCTCCCGTTTGCTGAGATGAGCCCTGTGCCCTCTCCCTGTACGTGAGCAGCTCTCCCAACTCCCCCTTGTGTAGGAAGTGCACAGTGCTGGCCAGGGCTGCAGGGACAGGAAACCACAGTGGCCTGGCCTGGAAGGAGCCCAGAGGCCTTGGGGTGAAAGCAGAAGAGGATTCCCACGTTTGCCCCAGGCTCAGTTTGGGGTTTTGACTGGGAGGCCCAACCTGAATAGCAGAGGTAGGAAATAGCCCAGGCTGGTGTTTCTTCCTATCACTAGGAATAGGGTTGTGGCAGCAGAGTCTTGGTCAGCTCACTGCTTGTAACGTGGTCCACCTCTGATCTCCTTAAAGGGTGGTGGCTGGTCACAGGTGTCCTGCTCTCTGGCAATGCTGGGGCTGGGTGCTGCTATTGAGTTGCAGGATCATTTTAGACTCCTGGGCTGTCAGACCAGGCTTTCTCAAGAACTGATTGTGTTGCTTTTGCCAGCAGTTCAACCCTGAAAAGCAGTCTGGTAGGTGTCAGGATGAGGTCTGTAGGCTGTGGACCCATCAGGAATGTGCACTGGGGCCCTCAAAGGCCCCTGTGCAGCACCTGAAGCTTTGGAGACCTTAGCTAGGACCAGCCAGGATGGGGCAGGACACAGGATGCCACCAGCATCTCATGAAACAGGAGGCAGTGCCCAGCCCAGATGTCTCCATGAGAGGGTGCTGTGGGACCTGCTCAGCACCCAGAGGTGCTGGTATGACCCTACTGCCTTCTCTGGTGCTACCAGACATACAGAAGTCCCTTTGTCCAGGCTTTGCCTTCAGACTGGAAGTGGCCACCAGACACTGTAACCTTGGTGGGTTGTAGTTCTTAATAGCTGAGCCCTGCAGAGCCCCATCTCCACTGCCTACAATACCCAGAGGGATTTTTACCCCACTTTGCCTTTAGAAAGCAGCCCATGGGCAGCAAGACCATCTTTAAGACCTGGCTTGTCTGGGCCTGGGGATCCTTTTACATCTGGCCCTGACTGTGGGAGGTGAGAGCAGCCCTGGGGCAGTTGTGTCCCACCTCTGGGGCTCATCACTAGACTGACCATGCAGAGCAAGACAACCAGATCCTGGCCACAACACTTTGGGGTCACCATGAAGGGTGTCTGGGAGCTCCCAACCAGGAAAGGACAAACCAGTATGCTACAGCCATCTTGTCTCATCTCTCCTCACAGGGAATGCTGAATAGAGCCCGTGTTCCCAAACTGCTCCTTGGGCATGTTGGACTCTTTCTTGTTCTCTGCTTTTTCCCATGTCAGAAAAATTAATTCTAGTGAAGGAGGAGGAAGAGGAAGGCAATGAAATGGCTTTTGGCCAGTAATAGTAGTAATAGAAATAGCAGTAATAGAAAGCCCTCTCCTCCTAGGTCTGGTGTTGGTGCAGTGGCTGAATTGGTAGTTTAGGGCTCTTTGGTAAAGCTTTCATCAAGTGGGACTTGTAGGGCCAGGTTCTGTCCCCACATCCCCTAGTGGCTGGTTTTGTGGGATCAATGGCTGCAGGGAGCCCCTCTGCAGGCTGAGCTGCACCAGGGGCTGCAGAGGGGCTGCCCTGGGTGCTGCTGCAGCTGGGCTGTCCCAGCAGCAGGGAGCAGGGGGTCACCACCTGGTCTGGTGGCCTGGCTCAGTGTGTTGACAGCTCAGCTTGGACCTTTGGAGCACTGGTAGCATGGGGGGGCTGGCAGCCTGGTGGTGCTGTTGCTGCTGTTGGGTGCCTGTTCCTCTTTGGATAGGCCCCTTCAGTCCCTTTGGTTTTGTCTCCTGTCTCTCTAGGTGAAGATAATGACTGAGAAGGAGCTTCTGGCTGTGGCCTGCGAGCAGTTCTTGGGGAAGAACGTGCAAGATGTGAAGTGTCCTTCAGACACTGGAGAGGCATCTGCGCTCCATCCTAGGTGCAGAGAGGCTCAGGCTGCTGAAGGCATCTTGGGCAGCTTTCTCCCTCCTCTGCTGGCTGGTCCCAGCAGGATCGTTGCCACTGCAGCAGCCCCAGAAGGCGATTCCTCTGCAGAGGTGGCATCTTAGATTGTTCCTCCCCTGCAGCAGGTCCTGCTGTGCTGTGATAAGGGAGGTTTCAGTGCCTGCAGTAAGAGATGTTGGAGTCCCCGTGGGTTACAGGTGTGTGTGGTGGTGGTGCCTGTGAGACTGAGATGTCAGTGCAACTGCAGGGCCCGGGCAGAGGGTTGTGCCCAGACCTGGAGGGATCAGGGGCAAGAAGGATGTTGCTGAGGTTAGACCCACATCATTGTGTCTTACCTGTTCCAAATAAAGTGCTTCACCTTCCTTCCCTGTGCAGGTACCCTGACAGTAGAGCAGATTTACCAGGACAGGGACCAGTTTGCCAAGCTGGTGTGGGAGGTGGCAGCTCCCGATGTGGGTTGCATGGGCATCAAGATCCTGAGCTTCACCATCAGGGTGAGCCCAGACACAGGGCTCTGCAGGGCCAGCACAGCAGAGCCTGGCCCTGGCTCCTCAGCCACGGGCATCTGGAAGGCTCCAGCTGACAGCCCGTCCCAGCCGGGAGTTTCCATGAGTCACTGCAGCATGTCCTGTGTCCAGGCAGCTGGGCAAAGAGCACTCAGCTGGCTCCATAAACACAGCTCCTGGAGAGAGCTCCTGAGAACTGATCCTCCAAGGAGCCAGCCAGAGGATGTCAGGAGAGCCTGCCTCTCCCAGCCATGCCTGCTGGCCTGGCTGGGTCTGACCCTGGCTTAGCCACACAAGTAGTCGCTCTGAGCTTCAAGTGGAAGGGAGCAAGATGGAGTGGCTTGTTGGAAGCAGTTATGTCTTATCTTCCCCTCTCCAGGATGTCAGTGATAAAGTGGATTACCTGAGCTCCCTGGGGAAGACCCAGACTGCAGCTGTCCCGAGGGATGCAGACACTGGGGTGGCAGAAGCCAAGCGAGACGTCGGCGTCCGGGTGAGGCCAGAGACCTGCTGGGCTTCCCCAGATCTGCATGTTTTGCTCCAGCAGCAAACCCTGGAACTCTGCTCTCTGTTTCCTCTCTGCAGGAGGCAGAGTGCAAGAAGGAAATGCTGGATGTCAAGTTCATGGCAGATACCAAAATAGCAGTATCCAAACAGGCGTTTGAGTTGCAGAAAGCTGAGGAGGTCAACATGAAGGTGAGGGGTGTCTGACAGCCCCCTGCTGTTCCCTGCCTGGGTCGTGGTGGTGTTGGTAGCTCTAGGACTTGCCAGCTTCCTCCTCCTGCACGTTAGGAGAGCTGGAGATGGAGAACCCAGGTTTCAGTGTCTCAATGTGAGCTCCTTGCAGCAGATTCCCTCCTGTTTGCAGCAGTTAGGTGGGACTAGGAGAGGAAAGGGTTGGGAGGGTCATCCAAGCTGAACCTGGAGCCAGTTGTGCCCAAGTGCTGTGTGAAGAACACACAGGAAGGACAGCAAACTCAGCTCTGAGGGTCGGGACGTCACCTCTGGGTGGAGGTTTGTTCCAGAGCAGGAGCCATGTCTGTTTCAAGGGCCTGCCAGGGGTTCTTATGTCCGTGCACAGGATTCCATGGCCAAGACCCCTCTCCTCATCTCTCCTGTGTACAGACTGCAGAGGCTCAGAGCAGGGGCTTGGTGGGACATGGAGTGTGGGGCTGTAGGGAGAGAACAACCAGGACCCACGTCCCCTGGGCTCCCTGCCCTCCACAGCCACCTCCCTGGGCACTGCCACCCACTGCCTCTGCCCACAAGGTGTTTTTGTGGCTTTCCCTGTCTCAGTGTCTCATTCTCAGGGCCCCTGCAGTGCTCACAGTCCCTCCTAGGCTGGGCTTCCCAGAGGTGACAGTCACCTCCCTGGGTGGGTGACAATTGGGCACAGCCAGTGGGTGCTGCAGTCAGTGCCCACTCCCATGCTGCCTTCCCTTGGGGAAGTTTCTTCCCAGGATCTGGGGCTAGGACAGCTCGGGGTGGCTGTTGGAGATGGATTCCCCCCACCAGGAAT
>NW_009953016.1:42342-42675 GCF_000747805.2 Chaetura pelagica
GACCAACCAGGACCCACGTCCCCTGGGCTCCCTGCCCTCCACAGCCACCTCCCTGGGCACTGCCACCCCCTGCCTCTGCCCACAAGGTGTTTTTGTGGCTTTCCCTGTCTCAGTGTCTCATTCTCAGGGCCCCTGCAGTGCTCACAGTCCCTCCTAGGCTGGGCTTCCCAGAGGTGACAGTCACCTCCCTGGGTGGGTGACAATTGGGCACAGCCAGTGGGTGCTGCAGTCAGTGCCCACTCCCATGCTGCCTTCCCTTGGGGAAGTTTCCTCCCAGGATCTGGGGCTAGGACAGCTCGGGGTGGCTGTTGGAGATGGATTCCCCCCACCAGG
>NW_009953016.1:42884-44543 GCF_000747805.2 Chaetura pelagica
TGCTGGCAAGGGGTTGCCCAGCCAGGCAGTGCAGAAGCCCCTACCACCTTTGGGCCCCATGTCTTGTGTGGCCAAGTGGCTTTGTGAGCTTGTCCCCTCTGTGTGTCCCCACCAGGGCCTGTTGCTGGCCCATGTCCCATCCCTGCCTGTCCCCTCACTTGTAGCAGCCAAACCCACGTGTGAAGTCAGCCTGGCAGTGGGGTGACCTGCCCAGGCACTGTGGGGTGCTGGGGGTCCCTCCACCAGCTCCTTCACCCACAGCTTGGTGCTACCCCCCTCCTGCCATTTGGTGGGTGCAGGGACCCAGGTCCCAGCCCCTCCCGCTGGCAGTGCCCCCAATACTCGCCAGTCCCTTGGCCATCATTGACCTACTGTGGGGTGGAGGGTGCAGTGGGACCCCATCCCCCCCCACCACCTGGGTGGGGAGCACGGGTGTTGTTATCAGCCCCCGGCGTGTGCTGGGGCCACGGGCTCAGATCTGGCTCTGGGCGCGCCGGGCGAGGTGCCCTATCTGCATGTGCTTGTCTGTGTCCCTGCCACCCTCACTGCTGTGTGATAATAAAGCCTTGTCACCTCCTTGTCACTGCCTGTCTTGGCTCTTGACTTGTGCCTCCTGCACCCACCCTCCCGGGCCTGTGCCAGAGCTGGTGCTTGACCAGCCATGGCTGGGGCTGCTGGCCCCAAAATGGGCAGCTGTTCCCCCTGGGATGGAGGAACAATCAGTGCATGGAAGTGGTGTCCCAGTTCATGCTGCTCCTCCAGAGCTTGTGACCTTCCTGTGATCACCATGTCCCCGTGGGCTCTGCTCCCAGCTATCCTGAGTTGGGGGTACAGCCTTGTCCTGCTCCCACATGGCTGAGGATGGAGCCAGGAGTCACCAAGGGTGGCTGGTGACCTCCAGCTGCATTGCCATGGTTAACCCAGAGAGCTGGGCACCATGGGGACACCCCAACTGGGGACACCCCAACTGGGGACACCCCAACTGGGGACACCCCAACTGGGGACACCCCAACTGGGGACACCCCAACTGGGGACACCCCAACTGGGGACACCCCAACTGGGGACACCCCAACTGGGGACACCCCAACTGGGGACACCCCAACTGGGGACACCCCAACTGGGGACACCCCAACTGGGGACACCCCAACTGGGGACACCCCAACTGGGGACACCCCAACTGGGGACACCCCAACTGGGGACACCCCAACTGGGGACACCCCAACTGGTGATACCCCGGTGTTTGGAGCAGGGCTGGTGTTGGCTGGTGGCTCTGTCTGTCCCAGCAGCTCCTGCTGCCACCAGCTCCCCTTGCCTTGCCACCAGAGCCCCTGCACCCCACAGGGACCCAGTGAGCCTGGTGTCCCCATCCCAGCCCCGCACATACTTCCCTGCTCTGGGGGACAGGAGGGTGGCCCTGGGAGTACCTGTCCCTCTCATGGACAGCCTGGCAGCCAACAGTGACAACCAGCAATGGGGCTCACAGGGGGTGCTTTGCTGCAATGCCCTCCCCAGGGCACTGGCGGTTCCCTCAAGACCCTCCGTGTCCCCCCCCAGGGTGGCAGGACAAAGGGCCCTGACCCCCACACCCTGCAGCAGGGTGACCCTGCAGATATGCTGGGTGGGGACCTCTCAGCAGCCCCTGATGGCTCCTTATCTGCA
>NW_009953016.1:44881-45247 GCF_000747805.2 Chaetura pelagica
GCTTATCAGGCCGGCTGGGATTATCACCCCCCTGCAGGCGCCTTCCAGGAACGCGGCGTGTCCGGTGCAAACAGCCGGGCATGATGGCACCGTGGGGACAGAGAGGGCTGGGGACCAGGGAAGGGCTGGAATGGGGACCCCAGGCCCACGGGGTGCTGCTTGGTCCCCTCGGGGTGCCGGTCCCACCACACACATGGCCAGGGGATGTGTATGACGAGGGTCATGTGAAATGAAGTGACACAGCCCTCTTGTGGACACACCTGGCCAGGGGTGGCATGTCCTTTGGGGACACACAGCTGGGGGATGCATCCCTCCCCCCCTGGGAGGGGGCACACACAGGCAGGGGGCAAGGCCCTGCCGACAGGG
>NW_009953016.1:45263-45495 GCF_000747805.2 Chaetura pelagica
GTGGGGTACACATCTGGCTTTTTTGGAGGGACATGCTGCCAGCAGATATGTCCCCTGGGGGAGCGTGCAGGGCCAGGGGACACAGCATTTTGGGGGCCCCCACCCTGTGGGCTCAGCCTTCCTGCACCCACCCCGGTGCCCCCTCCGGGGGTGCTTGTGCAGGGGGGCTCCTGCACTCCCGTGTCTCCCCAGCGCTGCACCGGGTCCTGTCCCTCTGGGGCTGCCCCTGCTC
>NW_009953016.1:52287-53414 GCF_000747805.2 Chaetura pelagica
TGCTGCCCCTGCCCCTGTCACTCAGAGGTGCCAGCGGGTCTGGGGACACCTGGTGTGGCAGGGCAGGGTCCCCGATAACCGAGCGCTGCTGCTTATCAGGGCCCGGCCGGGATTATCACCCCCCTGCAGGCGCCTTCCAGGAACGCGGCGTGTCCGGTGCAAACAGCCGGGCATGATGGCACCGTGGGGACAGAGAGGGCTGGGGACCAGGGAAGGGCTGGAATGGGGACCCCAGGCCCACGGGGTGCTGCTTGGTCCCCTCGGGGTGCCGGTCCCACCACACGCATGGCCAGGGGATGTGTATGACGAGGGGCATGTGAAATGAAGTGACACAGCCCTCTTGGGGACACACCTGGCCAGGGGTGGCATGTCCTTTGGGGACACACAGCTGGGGGATGCATCCCTCCCCCCCTGGGAGGGGGCACACACAGGCAGGGGACATGGGCCTGCAGACTGGGGGACACATCTGGCTTTTTTGGAGGGACATGCTGCCAGCAGATATGTCCCCTGGGGGAGCGTGCAGGGCCAGGGGACACAGCATTTTGGGGGCCCCCACCCTGGGGGCTCAGCCTTCCTGCACCCACCCCGGTGCCCCCTCCGGGGGTGCTTGTGCAGGGGGGCTCCTGCACTCCCGTGTCTCCCCAGCGCTGCACCGGGTCCTGTCCCTCTGGGGCTGCCCCTGCTACATCCAAAGCCCTTGTCCAGCAACTGGCAACCAGTTTGGAATGGGTAACTCCCAGTTTGGGGTCTCCCCACCTATGGGAGGGACCATCCTGGTGACCACGGGGGTCAAGGTAGGAGGACGAGAGGCTTTCAGGAGGTTCCTGGCAAGCCCCATGTCCCCAGAGCCACCATGGGCTTGTGGGGAGCTGCTTGGGGCTGTGCCCCCCCGGGCACGAGGGGGTTAAGGGGCCCCGTCCAGCTGTGCGTGCAGATGTGTGATATGCAGATGAGGCAGAGCAGGTTTTATAAGGCGGGTTCAGGGCCAGCACCCCACAAAGCCCTAGTGCCACCCCCAGAGGTAGGTGCCACCTCCTGAGGAGTCGCTGTCCTGCTCCGGGGTGTGGGACTGGGGGGGACAAAGAGGGGACCAGAGGAGGTGTTGGGGGAGGGGAGGGGCTGCTGGG
>NW_009953017.1:0-258 GCF_000747805.2 Chaetura pelagica
CGTCACCTCCGTGGTCACCAGCACCATCATGGTCACCAGCACCTCCATGGTCACCCCCACGGTCACCAGCACCACCATGATCATCCCCATGGTCACCAACATGGTCACCAGCACCCCCATTGTCACCATCAACATCATGGTCACCATCAACAACATGGTCATCCCCATGGTCACCAATGCCATAAGGTCACCATCAACATCATGGTCACCAGCATGGTCACCAGCATCCCCATGGTCACCCCCATGGTCACCAGCACC
>NW_009953018.1:0-257 GCF_000747805.2 Chaetura pelagica
CGTCCAGCTCCCTGCTGCCCAGTGCCGCCCAGTGCCGCCCAGTGCTGCCCAGCTCCTGAGCCCTCCCACTGCCCCCAGGACATGGCACAGGTGGGAGTCCTCACCCAAGAATGTGACACCTTGGGTAGGGACCAGTTGTGGTCCCTTCTCCCTGGACATGGGCCAGAAGGTCGTGAGGAGGGCAGGGAAGGAGCTGGGAAAGGGGGGGGAGGGATGAAGACAGGATGGAGCAGGGAAAGGAGCAGGGAAAGGAGCAG
>NW_009953019.1:0-234 GCF_000747805.2 Chaetura pelagica
CTACAGGTCATATCTGTGACCCCTGCACAGGAGGGGGATGGGGCCGTGACCCCAAGTGGGGGTCAGAGGTGAAGGGTCAGAGGTGAAGGGTCACGCTCTGACCTCAGGGGTCCTTGGGGACCAACGGGAGGGGGGGCGGGTGACGAGGGATGACCCCGAACTGGGGTCAGGGGTCAGAGGTCAGAGATGAAGGTCAGGGGTCAGAGATGCGGGGACAGAGGACAGTGGTGGGGG
>NW_009953019.1:384-667 GCF_000747805.2 Chaetura pelagica
GAGTGGGGTCAGAGGTCAGAGGTGTGGGGTCAGGGGTCAGAGGTGAGGGCCAGGGGTCAGAGGTGAGGGCTCAGGGGTCTGAGGTCAGGGGTCAGAGGTGCAGGGTCGGGGGTCAGAGATGAGGGATTCGGGGATGAGGGTCTGGGGTCAGAGGTGTGGGCTCAGGGGTCAGAGGGGAGGGGTCAGAGATGAGGGTTAGAGATCAGAGATGAGGGTTAGAGGTCAGAGGTGAGGGTCAGAGAACAGAGATGAGGATCAGGGGTCAGAGATCAGAGTTGAGGGA
>NW_009953020.1:0-1109 GCF_000747805.2 Chaetura pelagica
CCAACCCACCCCCTCCCCACCAAAACCTTCTGTGATTAATTTCTCTCTTCTTTTGCCTTTTTAATATTTTTGTTGTGTTATTTTTTTCCTTTTTAATTTTTTTCCTTTTTAATTTTTCCTTTTTAATTAATTTTTCCCTTTTTTTTTCCTTTTTCATTTATTTCCTTTTAAATTATTTTTTCCCCTTTTAATTTTTTTCCTCTTTCATTTTTCCTTTTTCATTCATTTTTTCCTTTTAAACATTTTCCTTTTTCCTTTTCTCCTTTCTCATTAATTTTTTCCCTTTTTCATTTTTTTCCTTTTTATTTTTTTCCTTTTTCATTTTTTTCCTTTTAATTTTTTTCCTTTTTCATATTTTCCCTTTTTCCCTTTTTCCTTTTTATTTTTTCCTTTTAATTTTTTCCATTTCAATGACTTTTTTTTCCTTTTAAATTTTTTTAACTCTTTTCATCCCCTCCCCCTATTTCTTTTTTTCCCCCCTTTCTTTCATACAAATCCAAACCTTTAGATCCGAACCACCCAAAAAAAACCCCCACCAAACCCAAAAAACCCAAACCAAACCCCCACCTCATTCCTTTCCAGAAGAAAAATAAAACTCAAACCATTGTCATTTCAACTCATAATAAAAAATAAACCTAAAAAAAGGCCAGGAAAACCCAAGGAACCCACGCAAAAGTTGCACACACCATAAAACCACAGCAGATGTACAGAATTGCAATATACAAGACACGATTTATAATAAAACATTATATACAATAAATAGGTTATTGTTACTTTCTTTTTTTTTTTTCCTCTTTTTTTTAAAACATTTTTTTTCTCTGGTTTTTTTTTTGTCGCTCGATCCGTAAATAAAGTTTTTCTCAGTGCATACAGGTGGGTTTTTGCTCTTCTTTCCTGCATATTCAACCTCTCAGTGACTTCAGGTCTCTGTTTTCAGTCACTTTCATTCTCCCCCTCTTTGCATTTTTTTTCTTTTTTGTGAATTTTCGCCTTTTTTAGATTTTTTTTTCCCCTTAAAAGTGTTTTTTTTGAATTTTTTTAATTTTTTTTTTTTAACTTCTTTTCTTCAAAAGTATTTACAATTGCTGGTTTTGTGCAGAAACGAAAGG
>NW_009953021.1:0-576 GCF_000747805.2 Chaetura pelagica
CCCCACCCCGGGCATGCAGCACCCCCAGCCCCACTCACCCGTGTTACCACCTGCTGTGGGGTCACCCGGGGTGGTGGGTGGAAGGGGGACATGTCCTCTGTGCCCAGAGCCTGGCTGGTGTCAGGGGGCAGGAGCTGTCCTGCCATGGCCGGGGGTCCCAGGAGGGTACCCAGGGGCTGCACAGGCCCTGCAGGAAAAGCAGCTGCTGGATGGTCCCATCATCTCTGCTGGATGGTCCCATCATCTCTGCTGGATGGTCCCATCATCTCTGCTGGATGGTCCCATCATCTCTGCTGGATGTTCCCATCATCTCTGCTGGATGGTCCCATCATCTCTCTGCTGGATGGTGCGGCTGGGGGCTCCACAGGAGCCCCTTCCCCACCGATGGGGACAGCCTCCTGTTGTGCAGAGGGGACACTGTAGTGGTGTGACAACCACCCATGGCACTGTCCTCAGTCTGGGGGAAGCAGCTGTTCCCTGCCCTGGTACAGCTTGTCCACAGAACAGAGTGTTTGGGTGGGAAGGACCTGGAGGATCATCCAGATCAGGGTCAGGGTGAAGGTTTCCTTGTTGCCA
>NW_009953022.1:0-315 GCF_000747805.2 Chaetura pelagica
GGGGGAGGTTGTCCTGCCTCTAGGACAGCCCTTCCTTAGGCAGGTGCCTTCCTAGGTGGGCTCTAGCTGCGGGGAGGATCACGGTGAGGAAAGGTGGATTTTGGGGGGGGAGCTGAGGATTTTGGGGGGCTCACCCAGTAGAGGACGTCGGTCCAGCCCTCCATGGTGATGCACTGGAACACCGTGAGCACCGCGAACAAGATGTTGTCGAACTGGGTGATCCCGTAGTTGGGCCCTTCCCAGTATTTCTTGCACTTGGTGCCGTTGGGGCAGATCCGGGCGGGCTCGTCCGTCCCGCAGGGAACCTCCACCTTG
>NW_009953023.1:0-486 GCF_000747805.2 Chaetura pelagica
CCCCAAGGCAAACCAACGCTGGTCTTGGTGTCACTGGTCCTCTTCGCGTGCCTCAGTTTCCCCACCCTGTGCCCCCTCCCCATGACACCCCAAGGATTTACAGGTGACCACTGACATGGGGCTCCTCATGAACCGGGGCTGCCACCCCCTGCCAGCCCATGGGCAAGGGGATGGTGGGAGAGGGACCCACTGGAGCCCCTCCAGGCAGGAGATGAAGGGTCCTCACTGCATCGCTGCCCCCTGTCCCCACCACCAAGGACCCTGTGGATGCTGCTGGCCCCCTGTGCCCCACCGTGTCACCCCCAGGCTCTGTGTCACCCCTTGGCCCCACACCAGGCCCCCAGCCCCTGGAGTTACCTGCCCGTCTCATGGTGGGACACGGACCCAGGGCTCACTGAGACGTTCCCTTGGCCACTGCCCGTGGCAGGCACCAGCAGTTAAACATTAACAGCTTCACCACCCTCAAGCAGGACATGAGGCCTCACA
>NW_009953024.1:0-805 GCF_000747805.2 Chaetura pelagica
GCCCTGGAGAAGGATTACGAGGAGGTGGGGGTGGATTCCGTGGAAGGGGAAGGAGAGGAGGAAGGGGAGGAGTACTAGGCGCTGGGTTCCCGCTGTCGCTGTAGCATGTTCACAAAATGTCTGCTTCCAACACTTCATCTCGTGCTCTGGGGGGTTCAGCCCCGTGGGCCCGGCTGGAGGGACGTGCTGCTCTGCCTGGGCTCGTGCTCTCTCTGATGTGATCCTGTCGGTTTTCCATGTGTCTGTACCATGTGTCTGTGAATAAAAAAGGCTTTTAAGAGAAGCTGCCACTGGATCCAAACCCTCTGTGTCAGCCCCTGCGGCCGTCTGGCCCCATCCCATGGGAACAGACTGTCCCTATTGTCCTTGCCCAGTGAGGTGGACACGATGGCAGCGCTCCCGGGCCTGGGCCCTGCTCCTCATCCCTGGGGAATGAAGCCCTTGCTTTTCTGGGTGCTGCGGGATGGGGGCTCTGCCAGGGCCCCCCGGGTGCTGCTGCCCTGCTGGGTGCCCCCGGGGTGTCCCATCCTGCTGGGTGGCCCGGAGCTGGGGCAGCCTCGCCCTTCCCCCCTCGGGGGATTAACCCTGGGGGGGATTAGCCCCGGGATTAGCCCTAATCCGGCCCCTGCCCGCCCGGCGGGGCCGCAGCCCCCGTGGGAGCGGCGGGTGGGAGCTCCGCGGGACCCTCAGCCAATCCCAGCTCCCCGCGCAGCTCTCGACCAATGAGCGGCGTCTCATTCACATCCCGCCGCCAATAGGAAACCAGGGGGCGGGGCTTCCCTGGGCCCTTTCAGGCCGTCCGGGC
>NW_009953024.1:1263-2090 GCF_000747805.2 Chaetura pelagica
GCGGGCCGCCCCCCCCCCCGGAGATGGCGGGGCCCCGGGGCTGCGCCTCGGCTGTCACCGCTCTGCAGGGTCCCCCCCAGTCACCCCGGGACGGGGGTCCCACCGGACCGGAGCCCCGGGGCTGCGGGGGGTGCTGGGATGCAGGGATGTCGGAGCTTGGCCAGACCCGTGCCGGGCTCTGTCTCTGTCCCGGGATACCCGGTGTCCGTGGGATGGAGCCCTGCGGAGCCCCCCTAAACCGTGGGGGTGGCAGTTGGGTCTGCTCCCCTGGTTCTGCCCTGCCAGCCAGGGAACCTGCTCCACGGGCTCAGCGGTGGGGACACCCCAGGTGTCCTGGCCCTGCTGAAGGCCTTTGGGATGCGGGGTGGCCAAGCAGGCTGGGACCAGCAGTGCCCGGGCCACCCTGTCCCAGCCCAGTTCCCGGCCTGCAGAGAGGAGCTGGAAGCTGGGGATCAGCATCCCTGCCCTGGAGCTCCCCAGACCCCCACCCCAACTCATCCTGGGGAGCCCAGGAGCCCCCAGCCCAGCCCCATGGAGCCCTGCCCCAGCCCCCCAGTTCCTCTCTGCATCCCCTGCCCCTCACAGCTCTGCTCACGAGGCCCCTTTATTCCCTCACTGAGGGTAGGATCTCCTGGGGGGGCCCTGCCAGGCAGAGCCCTGGGGCGTGGGGTCTGTCCTGTGGCAGGAGGTGAGACACTTCCCTGAGTGGGAGCAAGCACGGGAGGACCCACTGTGACCCCTCCTCTTGGGGCTTCCTGCCCACCCCCCCAGCAGATCCCAGGGACCCCCGGCCAGCCGAGCCCCCCGGGCCGGGCAGGAGGGAGGGG
>NW_009953024.1:2124-4153 GCF_000747805.2 Chaetura pelagica
CGCGGGGGCGGGAGGGAGGGAGGGGAGGGGGCAGGGACAGGGCAGTGGCCTTGGCTCAAGGCTGTTCCCGGGGCTCTGCCGGGCACCAGTGCCAGGAAGGGAGGACTGAGGAGTCAGGGGTGCTAGGACAGGACACGACGTGTGTCCCGTGGGATCTGGGACACCCCGATCCCTCCAGCTCTGCCAGTACAGGCTGAGCCAGAGCTGCTGTCCCCGTGCTGTGGGTCTGGGTGCTTGTACTCACCCATGGGTGCAGCCCCCGTGCACGGGCAGGGCCGAGCACACATCTGGGGTGTAACCAAGGCCTGGAGTGGAAAAATAAATAGGGTGGAGTTGAAAGGCCCCAGGTATTGCCCGGGGTGGGAGCTCTGCCCTCAGGACCTGCCCCCACTGCCCACACTCCTCTGCCTGCAGATCTGTGCCCTGCTCTTCGCCAGCCTCTACATCCTCTGCCACTTCATCATAACCCACTTCAAGAAGCACACGGACTTTGCAGCAGGTAGGAAGGAGCCCCAGCCCCCACCCCCCCGGGGGGGCTTGTTCCTCCATCACTTTCCACTGGTCCCACGGGTGGCCGGGAGGCACCTCCTGGCTGCCACAGGGTGGGGGAGCAGAACCTGGGAGCGTTTCTGCAGCATTTGGATTGGGGGCAGTGATGGTCTGGGCAGCTCTGCCTCCCCCAGCCCCCCTGGATTGGGTTTTTCTCCCTTCTCTTCAGTGCAGGATGACGAGGACGCTGCTGTCAACAGGATTGCGTAAGTTCCTGCCCGTCCGGAACCCCGGGTTCCCCCACCCCTGGTGACTGGTGACCCTGGGGGGGCCTGGCTGGGCTGTGACCCCCCCCTAAGGGTCCCAGAGCTGGTGCTGGAGCCTCTGCTGGGCCCTCCTGCAGGTTGAGGCTCTGCACCTTCACCCTGGCCGTGGCGCTGGGCGCCGTCCTCCTGCTGCCCTTCTCCATCATCAGCAACGAGGTGCTGCTCTCCTTCCCCCAGAACTACTACATCCAGTGGCTGAACGGGTCCCTCATCCACGGTGGGTGCACGGGGGGGAGGCCCCTGGGATGCCCTCAGGGCTGTCCCCCTCCTCTGGAACTCACCCCACACTGTTTCCCTCCCCACTCCAGGCCTCTGGAACTTGGTCTTCCTCTTGTCCAATCTGTCCCTCGTCTTCCTCATGCCCTTTGCCTACTTCTTCACCGAATCAGAAGGTTTTGCAGGCTCCAAGAAGGTGGGTGGCCCTGTGGGTGTCACCCCTCTCCATCCCCCCCACCCCGTACCTGGCTCCTTGCTGACCCCTCCCCTGCAGGGAATCATGGCCAGGGTGTACGAGACGTCGGTGGTGCTGCTGCTGCTCACCCTGCTGGTGCTGGGCATGGTCTGGGTGGCCTCTGCCATCTTTGAGGACAACGCAGCCACTCGCCAGTCACTCTATGGTGGGTGCACTGGGACTCCCCAGTCCTGGCTTGGGGGGGTTTGGGGGAGCAGGCCCTGGTGCCCAAGGGGGAGAAGGGATGCCTGGTGCCACTGGCCTGATCCTGCCTTCTCCACAGACCTCTGGGAATTCTACCTGCCCTACCTCTACTCCTGCATCTCACTCTTTGGTGTCCTGCTTCTGCTGTGTAAGTCAGGGGGTCTCAGGGGACATTGTCCTGGTGGCCCATCCTGGGCCAGGTATGAGTCCCCTGGGGTGCCCAGCTAAGAGCTGCTCCATGCACTAGGTGCTGGGGTCCAGAGGGGTCATGGTGCAGGGCTCAGCCCCCAGTCCCCATCCAGGACCCTTTTTGGGGGGGCAGGGAGGGGTAGGGTGCTGGGACACCCCCCACCCAGCCTCTCTCCCCCCCACAGTGTGCACCCCCTTCGGCCTCTCCACCATGTTCACTGTCACGGGGAAGCTGCTGGTGAAACCCCGGGTAGGTTGTGTCCCCCTTCCCTAGTCCTGCTGTCCCTGGGGGGTCTCTACCCTCCCATCCTGGGCACTGTGTGGCACTCACCTGTCACCCCCCCGCTGCTCCCTGGCTCCTCACCCCCCC
>NW_009953024.1:4609-5606 GCF_000747805.2 Chaetura pelagica
AATGGGGGGCCAAGCCCGGGAAGGGGGGGCCAAGCCCGGGAAGGGGGGGCCAAGCCCGGGAAGAGGGGGCCAAGCCCAGGGTGCCTGGGTTCCCTCCAGCTTGGCACTGGGACCACCGATTCCCTCTGACCCATGAATTGAGGCTGGGTGGGAAATGGGGTGGGGGGTGGAACCCCCTTGTCCTAGCACCTCAGGGTCCCCCTCAGTCTCCTGTCCTGGGGGGGGGCTCGTGCTCCCCTCCCACCCAGGCACGTGTGTCCCCCCCACAAAGAGCTTCGGCACCGAGCGTCGCCCTGGCAGAGGAACCTGGGGTACCCCCTGGCCATGTTGGGCCTCCTGGCACTGACCGTGAGTGACCCTGGGCTCCCGGGGGGGCTGCAGCTTGTCCCTGTCCCCTCTCCCCCGGCCTCCCTCCCTCCCTGCTCCTCCCAGGGCATCTCGGTGCTCATCGTTTGCTTCCACGTCCTGGAGCTGCTGCTGGATGATGCTGCGATGCCGCGGGGCATCCAGGTACCCCCTGGGGGGGTGGCAGGGGGGGGGTCAGGGAGGAGCCGTATCCCGCCCCGCCTCGGGGACCCTCCCAACGCTCCTCCTCCTCCTCCTGTCCCCGCAGGACGCGTCCCTGGGCCAGGTCTCCTTCTCCATCTTCGGCTCCTTCGGGGCTGCCCTGCAGGTCGTTCTCATCTTGTATCCTTCAGGTGGACACTCGTGTGATTGTGTGTGTGTGTGTTTGCACGTGTGAGTGTGTCCCTGTGTGTGTCCCTGTGTGTGTGCACGTGTGAGTGTGTCCCTGTGTGTCCCTGCGCTGTCCCCAGGGCCACCCCCCCTCTCCCTGTGCTCCTTAACCCCCCCTCACAGGTACCTGATGGTCTCCTCCGTCGTGGGCTTCTACAGCTCCCCCCTCTTCATGCAGCTCCTCCCCGAGCGCCAGGACACCCCCCTCCCCAGGGTGGGACCACCAGGCTGGGGCTGGGGGGGTGTGGGGGGGTCGGTCCCA
>NW_009953025.1:0-2802 GCF_000747805.2 Chaetura pelagica
TGGGTTAAAGTCTGACATCCCAGTGTGTCTTATCCCTGCAATGAAAACCAGAAGTAAGTAAATAATGAACAAAGATGCATATTTTTTTTTGCAAAAAACAGACAAACAAACAAACCAAAACCCAAACAATCAGAATTACTGGCTAAATATTTACTTGCCGTGAGATTTAGCAGCTTGTGTCCATGCAAGCCACGATGCCTTGTTGTTTTACACCCTGCAAAACCTCATGAAAGCTCTTAATTGATTAACCTTCCATTGTGCTTTGCTTAGATACTTGTTGTGGGCAAACAAAGCTCATTAGTATTCCTGCAGTCTGCCTGCCTGGTTAATGAAAGGACAGCTAATCCCAGCTGTGTAACCACATCATCCCCTGAGCTGCTTCTTCAGCCTCTCCCCAGATCATGAAGGGTGAGACCATCTACCCACTCCATCCCTGCAGGCTGGGCCCATCCTGGCCCCTGTCTCCATCTCCAGCCCCTCTGCTCTGAGCAGCACCTGTGGCTCCAAAGTGAGGGTTTTGTCTCAGCACAAGGTAGATCTCCAATCACTTCTTTCTTCCCTGAAGCTGCTGTGATACCTAGGTTGGCCATGCTGGTAGCTGAGCATCCCAGCAATACTCCAGTGAGTAGTTGCAGGTTTTAAATGGAAATATGTTCAATAGCTTGGAATTCCCAAGGCTCCCCTGACCAAAAGAAACAATGGGAATACAACCTTATTAAAGACTGATGTGTGTTTCCAAGCACTGACACACATCCAGGCAGCTCCTAGTGGGCCACAGGGGAGAAGCACATGGAGCACTAGAAAAGCTTTATGAGTGACAAACTTGCCAAATTGCTGTTTAAACAAGGAAGCAAATGGCAGGACCATCTGCATCAGATTGAAACTGCTCATAATGCTGTCACTTGTGCCAGTGTGCTGTGTTTAAACTCTCGAGTTGGCACATGCCCAAGAGAAACAAAAATCTGTAGCTTTTACATCACCTTCCCCCCATCCCACTCACAGGATCTGAGGGCCCTGATGCCAGTTCTCCTGGGTTTCTGGTGGAGGAGGTAGCTTTCCCCCTTCTGAGCCCTCCCTGTGCCATGGGCTGGGGAGCCACAATGGAAGCCCCCAGTCTCCATCACTACCCACTCTCTCCCATCTCCTCTTGGTTCTTTCTCTGCCTCATCCCCAGTGCCAAACATCTCCCTGCCTCACACCTCCATCCTCAGCAAACCTCCACCAGGCCAGTGGTGCTGATGTTCTCACTTTACAGAGGAGAAAGCGAGACATTCAAGTGACTTGTGTGAAGCTACAGGATGAGCCTCTATCAGGAAAGGGCTGATCCCAGCTCTGCCTCTGGTGGGACCAGTGTGTCCCTCTGTCCCTTAACCTTCCATCCCATATCCCTCCATCCCAGGACTGCACACCAGCCACGGGCTCCTCTCCTCTCATGGCAATCAGTACAAACTTGAAAGAGGGCCAAGGAAAGGCAAACCACCAGCCCACCACCCCTCACATAGATCTTTATCTTATCTCTTCACAAGGAGCTTTGAAATCAGAATAAAACAAGTTACTGATAATTAGCTCTAAAGACAGACCAGCAATTGTGCTTTATCGTGTACAAGCTCTTTGATAATAAGCCAGGCTGAGTGCCATGAATTGCTAATTAATTCTTTCTTAGCAAAATGTTTTGCTTAATTAAAGGTTGTACTGATTTATAAACATGTCCCTAAATATTACTCACTTTGCATCTGCTGAAAGGAAGGCAGAGTGTTCCTGTGCTGGAGCATTTCTTTTCAAATTATTCCATTATACCCAGCTACGCTCGTTTCAGCACTGATTGTGACAGATTCAGAAATTATTAAATCATAAATACAAAGAGAAAAAGCGAGGGATAACACACATAATTGGAAATGTTCTCACAGCCCCCAGAATATTTCACATCATGACAAAACCAGAAAGAGACGGGAGAGGGAGAAATGAAGCTCCTGGCCTGGCTCTGTTCTGACTCATGGTGGAGTAAATACTGACCCAGTCCCTGATGTAAAGGCAGAGGAAGGATCTGGCTCACTGCTTAGGTCACTCAGCCCAGACCTGTCCCCAGGCTCCCCGTGGCTTTAACCTGGCAGGAATCATAGAATCACAGAATGGTTTGAGTTGGAAGGGACCTTATAGATCATCCCCTTCCAACCCCCCTGCGTGGGTGCTCTGTTACCTCCTGCTGCAGGAATCCACTCCAGGGGACCTGAGGAGCCTGTGATGAAGCACTGCCCTCCAAAAGGCACAGGTCCTGCTTCTTAGCAGCTCTGAGTCTGTCAGCATCCAAGTGTAAACCCATTTTCACCCAGCATTCATTAATCAGCCCAAATACCTCCTCCTTCTTTGTCTCTTCCCTCCTCCTCATCACTGGGCTACCTGTAAGCCAGGTGCTGGTTGCACGTCCCGGCTGTCAGAGAGGTGTGAAGTGGCCAAAACCACACACAGATTTGTGGGCAGGTCATTTGGGCTGAGGGCTGGCTGCAAGCTGAGGGGGTCTGGTGAAGTGGATGTGGAGTTGTGAACCCTCCCCATCCCTGGGATGAGCTGAAGGGGAAAGCAGATGGAACTGGATGGTGTAAGGGTTCTGCTGTGACACCAGGGGAAACGCAGCGGTTTGGAGTCAGTTCAGCCTAGTGGTTCCTGCTGCTCCTTCCTCCTCAGGGAGAAGGATTCCTCACAGCCCTGCCCTGCTCCCCACGGGGTCCCTCCATGGCAGAGTCCTCCACCAACCTCTCCTCCATGAGCCCTTCCCACCAGCCCGCAGCTGCTCCAGCGCTCCCC
>NW_009953025.1:2862-3259 GCF_000747805.2 Chaetura pelagica
CAGATCCAAGTCCCCCCCTCCTGGCAATAGCAGGGAATGTTCCAGCACGTCCCTTCATGAATGCAGGGGACAGCTGCCATCTCGCCATGGGCTGCAGGGAACCTTCTGCTTGGGCACCTTCTTCCCCTCCTTCCACACCCACCACGGGCACGGCTGTGCCTCTCCAGCTCAGCTCTGCTCCCTGCTCCCTCTGCTCAGCTCTTAGCTCAGTTCTTCCCTACGTTAATGGCACAGGTGCATCTATTGTCCCTCTAATGGTTCTGGCCTCGGCCACCTGAGCTGTGGCAGTTTTTTGTAGCTTCTTACAGGAACCAGCCCTGGGGCCCTTCCCTGCTACCGAAACTGCCAGAACTGAACCAGCACCACATCATAGAATCATAGAATGGTCTGGGTTGGA
>NW_009953026.1:0-379 GCF_000747805.2 Chaetura pelagica
GCTGTAGTTGGAGGTGTTGAGCTCGGCCGTGCTGACGTTGAGGTAGGCCGAGGCGTTGGAGTTCCCCGCCACGTTGGTCACCATGCAGGTGTAGAGCCCCGTGTCCGTCAGCAGGACGTGGGAGAAGTTCAAGGTGCCGTCGTTGAGGACGGCGATGCGGGGGTGGCTGGACGCGTGGCTCAGCACCGTCCCGTTGGGCAGCAGCCACCGCACCGACGACATGGACGGCGTCCGGCACTTGAGCTCGGCCACCCGACCCTCCGAGATGTTCAGGTCCGTCGGGGCGTCCATGATGAAGGGCGCCGAGCACTGGAAGGAGGGCTGATCCACCTCCACCAGGAAGCGGCCCCGCATGTGCAGCCGCGCGTGGCAGCGGCCG
>NW_009953026.1:500-1397 GCF_000747805.2 Chaetura pelagica
ATGTGCAGCGGCGCGTGGCAGCGGCCGCAGCAGGTGGAGTTGGTGGGGATGTACTCCCGCAGCCACCAGGACAGCCAGAGGATGTCGCAGTCGCAGTCCCAGGGGTTGTGGTGCAGGTGAAGCTCCACCAGGTAGCGCAGCGGGGCGAAGAGGTCGTGGGGCAGGGAGGAGAGGTTGTTGTGGGCCAGGTTGAGCTCCACCAGGGCCGTCAGGTCGTCGAAGGCGTTGCGCTCGATCAGGCTGATCTGCGAGCTCATGATCCAGAGCTTCTTGAGGGACTTGAGCCCGTGGAAGGAGCCGGGCTCGATCCGGGGGAAGTGATTGCCCGACATCTCCAGCTCCTCCAGCCCCACCAAAGGCGTCAAGTTGGGCATGTCCTTAATGTTGCACATGCCCAGGTTCAAGTACTTGAGGTTGTAGAGCCCTTCGAAAGCCCCCTCGGAGATGTACTCCAGCTTCTTCAGCTCGCCCAGGTCCAGGCGCATGAGGGAGGGCACCCGGTTGAAGGCGTAGGAGGGGATGCTCTCGATGGGGTTGTTCCTCAACCACAGCTCCCTCAGCTTGGACAGGTACTCGAAGGCCCCGCTGGGGATGACGGTCAGCCAGTTGTCGAACAGCTCCAAGGTGTTGAGGCTGGCCAGGCCGTTGAAAGCCCCCACCTCGATCTGCCGGATGGAATTCCTGCCCAGCTGCAGGACCTCCAGGTGGTGCAGGTGCCGGAACGTGTCCGCCTGGATCAGCTGGATGTTGTTCTCCATGAGGTTGAGATAGCGCGTGTTGGACGGGATGCCGGGGGGCACCTCGGCCAAACCCCGGCGGGTACAGACCACCTTGCTGAACTGGTTAGTGCAGGAACAGGCCGAGGGACAACTCTGGGGGCCCGGGGAGGCGGCGGCC
>NW_009953027.1:0-558 GCF_000747805.2 Chaetura pelagica
GTTGCATGTACTTGAGACAAAAACCCAAACCTTCAGAAGCAAAAGGCCACCCGAAACCAGGACTCTGGTGGGCCGGGACAGGAGAGGAGGACGCTGCCTCGGGGACGTGGAGATGCTCTGCTCCAAACCTCGTCCTGGGAGCTGGTCCCAGGCTCGGGAAGGATGGGGAGGGGGGTGGGAATCTGCGATGGAAGGGGCAGACAGGAGCCCGGCGCTGGCCACAGTTGTCAATGTATTTAAACAACAAACAAAAACCACCACCAACAACAAAAAAAGCGAAGCTCGACCTGCCCTGCCCTTTCGGGACAAAGCGGGGGAGAAAAGAAAAGAGGGGGAAAACAAACAAACAAACAAAGCAAAAAGAGAAATAATCAGAGAGAGGCGGTTTCGATTTTTATTTATTCTCTGAACGTTCTCCAGGGTCTCATGTCACTTGGACTTGACTTTGGGAAGTCTCGGTCTTACTATGATTTCTTTTGGTTTGTTTTCCTTTTTTGCACATGAAAAGCCGAGATCAGCTGTGTTATATATATAAATATATATCTATATCTATCTATT
>NW_009953028.1:0-268 GCF_000747805.2 Chaetura pelagica
TGATGTTCAAGAAGGTGAAGAGTTTCCAGATGGTTTTCAGCGAGCCCGAGAAGGTTTATTGCAGCGGGGAGAAGGTGGCCGGGCGGGTGCTGGTGGAGGTGGCCGAGGTGACCCGAGTCAGCGCCGTCAAGGTCCTGGCTTGTGGGGTGGCCAAAGGCAACTGGGCCAAGGGGCCCCAGCACTGCAGGCAGGAGATGGAATATCTGCGCTTCGAGGACGTGCTGAGCCTGGAGGAGCAGCCCACGGGTGAGGGTGGGGGGCTGGGTGT
>NW_009953028.1:787-5345 GCF_000747805.2 Chaetura pelagica
TGGGGGTCCCTGGAGTAGGTGGGTTTGGCTCCTGGTTGGGCTCTTGGGAGGTTGCCTCGAGTCCTTGTGGTCGCCCCAAGGTCTTTGGGGTGGTTGGGGTGAGGAGTTGTGGGGTTTGGAGGTGCTGAGGTGGAAGCAGGGTGGGATGTCGGGTGAATCTGAGGAGAAAACGGGCAAATCTGTTGGGATGGCGAGCGGGGCTTGGCTGAGTCAAGTGCTCAGAAGTTGGGAAGGCGTTGAGCTTTAGTGGGAGCCTGAAACAACAGCTGGGGGAGCTGGGGTGGCTCAGGGAATAGGCAGCAGCGCCGTGTGCCCGCAGGGAGTGAGAACTGGGTGTCCCAGCAGCTGCCTGGGTTGGGTGGTGACCAGGGAGTGGCAAGCACAGATCTCACCCAAGATCTCCTGGGCACGGAGAATTCCCTTCAGGAGCCCTTTCTGGCTCTGGGGAAGGTGGGAGGTAGGGACTGGGAATGGTTTTCTGAGAGATAAAACTGGGGGAATGTGAAGCCTCGGAGATAAGGGGGTGGCTGGGGAAGGAAGTGCTGGATGCTGGCTCAGAGTTGGAGCAGGGTGTGGTGAGGAGAGGGAACAGGGGTGTCAGGACACGGTGTTCTGGTTTCAGGTGTGGAAAGAAGGGAGGTTGGAGCAGCAACACTTCCCTGCCCCAGGAAGTGACGGGGTTCAGGGTGCTGGGGGGCAGGTGTGGGTGGCTCTTCCCACATGGCTGATGCAGCTCAAGCCCGTGGGGCACTTGGCTCCCTCAGCAGCTATGTAAGCAGAAGAGGGATAATACCCTGAGGATGAGCCCTGCAGCTCCAGCTGACACTTCCCTTTTTCCTTCCCAGATGAGGATGGTTCTGTCATCCTGAGACCCGGCAACAAGTACGAGTACAAGTTCGGATTCGAGCTTCCCCAGGGGTGAGTGTGAGAGAAACACCCTGTCAGGGAGGAATATTGAAACTGGATCACTGTGGGAAATTCCCCAGTTGCCTCAGGAGGTGTCTAATAAGTGGGGTTTTTTTTTTCCACAGGCCTCTGGGCACCACCTTCAAGGGGAAGTATGGGTGTGTGGATTACTGGGTGAAGGCTTTTCTGGAGCGTCCGACCTTCCCGGCACAGGTGGTGAAGAAACGCTTTGAGGTGATGGATCCCGTGGATGTGAACACCCCGGAGCTGCTGGTGAGCCTCTTGGAGAGCTTTGGGTGTGGGCAGGAGGGAGGAAAGCTCCTGGGTAGGGTCAGGCTGACCTCAGTCGTTAAGATCCCACTAATAGGCTTTGGTGCTGAGCCTGGATTAAATCCTTAAGAAGTCCCAGTTCTGGAAATCTACACCAGGGAGGGGCTGGTTCTGCTTTCACTGGGGAAGCTCAGACCTTGGGGAGGGGGAACCCGAAGCTTTTGTTGTGCAATGGCAGGAAGGAAGGAGGAGGGGTGGGACTGGTGGGTGGCACTGAAGTGACCCTCTGGTCTTCCCAACAGGCAGCAGCGCCGTGTGCCCGCAGGGAGTGAGAACTGGGTGTCCCAGCAGCTGCCTGGGTTGGGTGGTGACCAGGGAGTGGCAAGCACAGATCTCACCCAAGATCTCCTGGGCACGGAGAATTCCCTTCAGGAGCCCTTTCTGGCTCTGGGGAAGGTGGGAGGTAGGGACTGGGAATGGTTTCCTGAGAGATAAAACTGGGGGAATGTGAAGCCTCGGAGATAAGGGGGTGGCTGGGGAAGGAAGTGCTGGATGCTGGCTCAGAGTTGGAGCAGGGTGTGGTGAGGAGAGGGAACAGGGGTGTCAGGACACGGTGTTCTGGTTTCAGGTGTGGAAAGAAGGGAGGTTGGAGCAGCAACACTTCCCTGCCCCAGGAAGTGACGGGGTTCAGGGTGCTGGGGGGCAGGTGTGGGTGGCTCTTCCCACATGGCTGATGCAGCTCAAGCCCGTGGGGCACTTGGCTCCCTCAGCAGCTATGTAAGCAGAAGAGGGATAATACCCTGAGGATGAGCCCTGCAGCTCCAGCTGACACTTCCCTTTTTCCTTCCCAGATGAGGATGGTTCTGTCATCCTGAGACCCGGCAACAAGTACGAGTACAAGTTCGGATTCGAGCTTCCCCAGGGGTGAGTGTGAGAGAAACACCCTGTCAGGGAGGAAAATTGAAACTGGATCACTGTGGGAAATTCCCCAGTTGCCTCAGGAGGTGTCTAATAAGTGGGGTTTTTTTTTTCCACAGGCCTCTGGGCACCACCTTCAAGGGGAAGTATGGGTGTGTGGATTACTGGGTGAAGGCTTTTCTGGAGCGTCCGACCTTCCCGGCACAGGTGGTGAAGAAACGCTTTGAGGTGATGGATCCCGTGGATGTGAACACCCCGGAGCTGCTGGTGAGCCTCTTGGAGAGCTTTGGGTGTGGGCAGGAGGGAGGAAAGCTCCTGGGTAGGGTCAGGCTGACCTCGGTCGTTAAGATCCCACTAATAGGCTTTGGTGCTGAGCCTGGATTAAATCCTTAAGAAGTCCCAGTTCTGGAAATCTACACCAGGGAGGGGCTGGTTCTGCTTTCACTGGGGAAGCTCAGACCTTGGGGAGGGGGAACCCGAAGCTTTTGTTGTGCAATGGCAGGAAGGAAGGAGGGGTGGGACTGGTGGGTGGCACTGAAGTGACCCTCTGGTCTTCCCACAGTCCCCAGTTGCTGCCAAGAAGGAGAAGAAGGTCTCGTGCATGTTCATCCCCGACGGGCGCGTCTCGGTCAGCGCCCAGATCGACAGGAAAGGGTTTTGTGAAGGTGAGAGCTCAGTGTCCCCTCCCAGAGCAGGGCTGGGGGGGTGGTGGGATCAACAAGGGGGTGATAAATCCCACCAGGAAAAGCTCCCACCTTCCTAAACTCCGACCCGGATCCCTCCCCAGGCGATGAGATCTGCATCAACGCCGACTTTGAGAACACTTGTTCCCGCATCGTGGTGCCCAAGGCGGCCATCGTGGCCAAGCACACCTACCTGGCCAACGGGCAGACCAAGGTCTTCTCCCAGAAACTCTCCTGCGTCCGTGGCAACCACATCATCTCGGGAATGTCCGACTCCTGGCGCGGGAAAACCATCCGTGTCAAGAAGCTCAAACCCTCCATCCTGGGCTGCAACATCCTGCGTGTGGAGTATTTCCTGCAGGTGAGGGGCTGGGGCTGCTGCTGGGCTGCAGGGTTGGACCCCTCCTGTTTTCCCAACATTCCCTAAAACTTCTGGCTCCTCTCCTGGCAGATCTACGTGAGTGTCCCGGGCTCCAAGAAGATCATCTTGGAGCTGCCCCTGGTGATCGGGAGCCGCTCGGGCATCAGCAGCCGCAGCTCCAGCATGGCCAGTCAGACCAGCTCCGAGATGAGCTGGGTGGATCTCAACCTCCCTGACGCTCCAGAAGGTGAGGGGTCGGGGGGGAGGAAGTCTTGGTGGGACCCCCAAAAGTTGAGGGGTGAGGGGGGAAGTCTGGGTGGGACCCCCAAAAGGGTGGGTGGGGCTGGGAGGTGGGGCGGGGAATTCCAGAGGTGTGCTGGAAAGGCAGGAACGTTGAGGGATCCCCTCTTAACTCACAGCTCCTCCCTGCTACCTGGACATTGTCCCTGAAGACCATCGTCTGGAGAGCCCGACCACCCCCCTCCTGGAGGACCCCGACAGCTTCGACAGCCCCATCTTCATGTACGCGCCCGAGTTCAAGTTCATGCCTCCCCCCACCTACACGGAGGTGAGCATCTCCAGAGGGGGAAATTCCCAGGGTTGGCAGGGAAGAGCCTCTGGTTCATGGTGGGGCTTGGGGATGAAGCCTGGAAGCATCTCACAGGGCTGTTGGGCTTCTCTTCCCCAGGTGGATCCCTGCATCGCCAACAACAACGTGCAGTGAGGGCGGCGCCGGTTCCCGCGCTCCCGCTTTTGTTTGTCCCGGACTCTGATCCATGATGGGCACCTCGGAGCCACACGGACCCAGCAGCACGAGGAGCTGCTGGAGGCTCCACTCAGAGGAGGCCACGAGGTGGACGAGTCCACGTGTGTTCCTGCCGACAAAACCGTTCCCGAGGTGCTGAGGTGGGAACGGGCAGGAAGAACCTTGAGGGTGGAGCGAACCTGGAGAGACTGTTCCACCAGCAGCCGCCGTCCATCCCGGCCACCCCCCCTGTTGGCTCCGGGCAGGAGGTGCTGCAGGGATTGCCCCTCATCCCGGTTTTCCAGGGTCGTTGCTCCCGAGCTCGGTGCCTTCAGACTCCGTCCAGCCCTGCTGGAGCCCCCGACCCAGGCTCTGGGATTCCCTGGGGAAGCTCAACACGCTGAGCTCTGCCCAAGTCACAGCTGCTCCCTCTGGGCTCATTCCCGGGGTGTTCCCAGGTCCCACCGGGCACGGCCCCTTTTCTACTCTTTTTGTATCTGGGAAACTTGTTTTTTTGGGGGAGGGGGGAGGAAAAAAGGGAATAAATGTGGATTTTGTAGCAGCGCTGCCCCTGGGGGGCAGGTTTTGTAATAAAGAGACTGGAGATGGTGACAGAGGCTCCTGACTGTGACCTTGGGGACAATGGGGGGGCACAGGGAAGGGGACAAGGTCCCA
>NW_009953029.1:0-1058 GCF_000747805.2 Chaetura pelagica
CCTCAAACACACCCAAACATGCTAGAACATGGCTAGAACATGCTCCGACATGCAAGAATATGTCTAGAACATGCTCAAACATGCCTCAAACACAACCAAACATGCAATAACATGGCTAGAACATGCTCAAACATGCAAGAACATGGCTAGAACATGCTCAAACATGTCTCAAACACACCCAAACATGCAATAACATGGCTAGAACATGCTCCAACATGCTCGAACATGCTAGAACATGGCTAGAACATGCTCAAACATGTCTCACACATGCAAGGACATGGTTAGAACATGCTCCAACATGCCTCAAACACACAAGGACACGACTAGAACACGCTCCAACACACCAACACACAACAAAACGTGCAAGAACGAGGCTGGAACACCCAAACCTGCACTTCAAACACAGCAAAACACACAAGAACATGGCAGGGACACGCTAAGAGGCCCCTCAGACACAGGACAACACACAAGAACATGGCAGGGACACGCCAAGAGGCCCCTCAGACACAGGACAACACGCGAGGACACGTGAGAACAGGCCTGAGATGCAGCAGCTGCTGCAGGAACGGGGCTGCCAGGAGCTCAAACTGCCAGAACACGCCTAGAACACGCCTAGAACACACCAGAACACGCCAGAACACACCTAGAACACACCAGAACACGCCAGAACACGCCTCAAACACACCTAGAACACACCAGAACACGCCTCAAACACACCTAGAACACACAACACCCACAACCCAGGATGAGAACACGCCTCGAACATGCCTAAACCACACACAACATGCCCCAAACATGCCTGGGACACACACCAACCCACACCTCCAACACGTCCCCAGCAGGCCCAGCACACGCCTGGAACATGTTTAGAACACGCTTAGAACATGCTTAGAACATGCCAAGAGCTCCCTTGGAACACACTTCAAACACGCCTTGCACACTGGATGTGCTGCTCACCCACTGCACCCACTGCAGGCACTGCAGGCACTGCAACCACTGCACTCACTGCACGCACTGCACACACTGCACCCACTGCACGCACTGCACACACTGCACAC
>NW_009953030.1:0-703 GCF_000747805.2 Chaetura pelagica
TGGGTAAATCTGTCCCCTGGGAGGGAAGATGGGGAGCAAGGCGTGGGCTGGGGACCTCCAACCCAGTGTGAACCCCCAAACCCCGGGGGGACTGTCACAGCACCCCTGAGACACCCAAGTCTCCCCAAGACCCTCCTAGGACTCCCCCATTCCTCCCCTCCCCCAGCAGCTGGGCACCACTGAGCATCTCCTGAACCACCTGACCCACCCCCCAGACCCTCAGGCCACCCCTGGACTCCCAAGACCCTCTCAAGTCCCCCCTCCAGGACCCCCCGTCCCCCTCCTCACCCAGCAGCCAGGCACCATCGGGCCTCTCCCCCTCCAGCAGCCGCGCCAGGGCCGAGTTCTCCAGGACAGCAGCATTGGGACAAGATCCAGGGAATTTGGCCACCACGTTAGTGATGGCACCAGCAGCGTCACAAACCACCTGCACCTTCACCGAGTGGAAGTTCCCGGCGTTCCGATACGCCGCCTCGTTCTCCGAGGGCGCCCGCAGCGCCACGTGCATGGAGCCCACCAGCCCCAGCACCCCGGGGAAGGCGCCGGGAGGAGACGTGCTGGGAGAAGAAGTGCCGGGAGAGGAGCCAGAGGAGGCTGATCCCGAAGCTAATCCTGATCCCGAGGCCGACCCTGACTCAGATCCACAGACCAACCCCAGGCTCGATCCGGGGGATGATCCCGATGCTGATCCTGATTCCAAGGC
>NW_009953031.1:0-384 GCF_000747805.2 Chaetura pelagica
CCCCCCATGTTCCAGCTCCACCAGAAGCAGAACAGAATCACCCCCATCCAGAAACCCCGGGGCTTGGACCCCGTGGAGATCCTGCAGGAAAGGGAGTACAGGTAAGGGAGCCTCATCCCCATGGAGGTGAAGCCTCCTGAGATGTTCCTGCTTGGGAGAGGAGCAGCATTTCTGGGTGTTGATGCTGCCCCGGGGTCACATCAACCACGTCCCCCATCCCTCGGTTTCTCCGGGGTGGAGAAGGACCTGGGGGTGGTAGAGGCTGGTTAGGAGGCAGGTGGCCAAGATGGCCGCCCGTTGGAGAAGGGCAAGTGGTCAGTGGTTGGTTGGGTTGGGTCAGTGGTTGGGTGGGGTGGGGGGGTGGGTGGGGGGGGGCGGTTGGTG
>NW_009953031.1:671-1181 GCF_000747805.2 Chaetura pelagica
GGGTGTGTTGGTTGGGTTGGGTTGGTTCAGGTCAGTGGTTGGGTCAGGTCAGTTGTTGATTGGGTCGGTTGGATTGGGTCAGGTCAGTGGTTGGTTGGGTCAGGTCAGTGGTTGGTAGAGTTGGGGTAGTAGTTGGTTGGGTCGGTTGGATTGGGTCAGGTCACTGGTTGGTTGGGTCAGTTGGTTGGGTTGGGTCAGGTCAGTGGTTGGTTGGGTTGGTTGGTTGGGTTGGGTCAGGTCAGTGGTTGATGGGGTCGGTTGGTTGGGTTGGGTCAGGTCAGTGGTTGGGTCAGGTCAGTTGTTGATTGGGTCGGTTGGATTGGGTCAGGTCAGTGGTTGGTTGGGTCAGGTCAGTGGTTGGTAGAGTTGGGGTAGTAGTTGGTTGGGTCGGTTGGATTGGGTCAGGTCACTGGTTGGTTGGGTCAGTTGGTTGGGTTGGGTCAGGTCAGTGGTTGGTTGGGTTGGTTGGTTGGGTTGGGTCAGGTCAGTGGTTGGTGGGGTCAGGTGGGT
>NW_009953031.1:1928-3879 GCF_000747805.2 Chaetura pelagica
AGGTTGTGGGGGTTGTTGTTCTTCTTCGGGAGTTGCCGGGGGTTGGTCAAGAGGAGGATGGAGTTGGCCAAAGGGGTTTAGGGGGTTGGTGGAGGAGGTTGGGGTTGATGGAGGAGGTTGGGTTGTGGAGAACCTGTGGGCAAGAGGGTTGGGGGGTTGGTTGAGAAGGTTGGGGTTGATTGAGAAGGATGGGGGTTGGTTCAAGAGGGTTGGGGATTGGGCTTGGAGGACCACAGGTTGACCTCGGAGGAGCACAGGTTGGTCTGAAGGACCTTTAGTTGGTCTTAGAGGACCACAGGTTGGTCTGAAGGACCTTTGGTTGGTCTTAGAGGACCCTTGCTTGGCCTAGAGCATTATGGGTTGACTTTGGAGGACCACAGGTTGGTCTGAAGCACCTTTGGTTGGTCTTAGAGGACCATAGGTTGGTCTGAAGGACCCTTGGTCAATCTTGGAGGACCACAAGTTGACCTTGGAGGACCACAGGTTGTCCTGGAGGACCGTATTTTGGTCTTGGAGGAGCACAGGTTGACCTTAGAGAGCCCTTGATTGGCCTGGAGCGTTATGGGTTGTCCTTGGAGGACTACAGGTTGGTCTGAAGGACCTTTGGTTGGTCTTAGAGGACCACAGGTTGGTCTGAAGGACCTTTGGTTGGTCTTAGAGGACGCTTGCTTGGCCTGGAACATTATGGGTTGACTTTTTGAGGACCACAGGTTGGTCTGGAGGACCCTTGGTTGGTCTTAGAGGGCCACAGGTTGGCCTGAAGGACCCTTGGTCAATCTTGGAGGACCCCAGGTTGTCCTTGGAGGACCACAGGTTGCCCTGGAGTATTATGGGTTGTCCTTGGAGGACCCTTGGTTGTCCTTGAGCATTATGGATTCTCCTTGGAGGACCCCAGGTTGTCCTTGGAGGACCCTTGGTTGTCCTGGAGCATTATGGGTTGTCCTTGGAGGACCACAGGTTGTCCTTGGAGGACCCTTGGTTGTCCTGGAGCATTATGGGTTGTCCTTGGAGGACCACAGGTTGGTCTGGAGCGTTATGGGTTGTCCTTGGAGGACCCTTGGTTGTCCTGGAGCATTATGGATTGTCCTTGGGGGACCACAGGTTGTCTTTGGAGGACCCTTAGTTGGTCTGGAGTATTATGGGTTGTTTTTGAAGGACTACAGGTTGATCTTGGAGGACCACAGGTTGTCCTGGAGCATTATGGCTTGTCTTTGGAGGACCACAGGTTGTCCTTGGAGGAGCACTGGTTGTCCTTGGAGGACCACAGGTTGTCCTGGAGCATTATGGCTTGTCCTTGGGGGAGCACAGGGTGTCCTTGGAGGAGCACAGGACCACAGGTTGTCCTTGGAGGACCACAGGTTGTCCTTGGAGGACCACAGGTTGTCCTTGGAGGACCACAGGTTGGCCTGGAGCATTATGGTTTGTCCTTGGAGGAGCACAGGTTGTCCTTGGAGGAGCACAGGTTGTCCTTGGAGGACCACAGGTTGCCCAGGAGCCCCTTGCTTGGCCCAGAGTGCAGTTGTAGGTCCTTCCAAACCAGCAATTCCACCCGGCCGGGTCCTGAGGCCCCTCTGTGCCCTTCCTGGCAGGAATACCTGAACAGCATCCTGCAGCACGCCAAGGACTTCAAGGAGTACCACCGCTCGGTCACCGGGAAGATCCAGAAGTTGACCAAGGCTGTGGCCACTTATCACGCCAACACGGAGCGGGAGCAGAAGAAGGAGAACGAGCGGATCGAGAAGGAGCGGATGGGGAGGCTGATGGTGAGGGGGGGAGTTGGGGAAGGTCCTGATCCTGGGGTGGGAGGAGCCCAGGGAGGGGTGGGGAAGGTCTGTGAGAAGATTGGGTGGAGGAGGGATGGAGAAGGTTCCTGAGAAGGGATTGGGTGGAGAAGGGATTGGGTGGAGAAGGGATGGAGAAGATTTATGAGAAGGGATTGGGTGGAGAAGGG
>NW_009953031.1:4374-6381 GCF_000747805.2 Chaetura pelagica
TTGGGTAGAGAAGGGATGGAGAAGATCCATGAGAAGGGATTTGGTGGAGAAGAGTTGGAGAAGATCCATGAGAAGGGATTGGGTGGAGAAGGGATTGGATGGAGAAGGGATGGAGAAGATTTATGAGAAGGGATTGGGTGGAGAAGGGATGGAGAAGATCCATGAGAAAGGATTGGGTGGAGAAGGGTTGGAAAAGATCCATGAGAAGGGATTGGGTTGGAGGATGGATGGAGAACATCCCTGAGGAGAAGGGCTTGGGTGGAGAAGGGATGGAGAAGAGCTACCCCATCCCTGGAAGTGTCCAAGTGCAGGTTGGATGGGGCTTGGAGCAACCTGGGCTGCTGGGAGGTGGCCCTGCCCGTGGAGGGTTGGATCTAGATGAGCTTTGAGGTCCCTCCAACCCAACCCATCCCATGATTCCATGAAGTTCTTCCCTCTGAGGGTGGGGAGACCCTGGAAGAGGCTTCTCAGAGAAGTTGGGGATGATGGAAGTGTCCAAGGACAGGTTGGGTGGGACAACCTGGGCTTGTGGGAGGTGTCCCTGCTCATGGCAATGGGTGGGACTCGTTGGTCTTCAGATCATGGGATGGTTTGGGTTGGAAAAGACCTTGAAGACTCCCGGGATGTTCCCCTAGATGGTCTTCAAGGTGGTTCCTCCACCCCTGGCAGTGTCCAAGGGCAGGTTGGATGGGGCTTGGAGCAACCTGGGCTGCTGGGAGGTGGCCCTGCCCATGGTGGGGGTGGAACTGGATGGTCCTCAAGGTCCTTCCAGCCCAACCCACCCCATGTTCCCATGGTCCTGCTCTCCACAGGCAGAGGATGAGGAAGGCTACAGGAAGCTGATTGACCAGAAGAAGGACAAGCGCTTGGCCTACCTGCTCCAACAGACCGACGAGTACGTGGCCAACCTGACCGAGCTGGTGAGGCAGCACAAGGCAGCCCAGGTGGCCAAGGAGAAGAAGAAGAAGAAGAAGAAGAAGGTGAGATGAAGGACAGGGACACCCCGAGGGTTGGGAACGACCTGGTTGCCTTCAGGGTGGTGTCATCAACCGGCATCTTCTTCCTCTTCCAGAAGGCGGAGAACGCGGAGGGGCAGACACCGGCCATCGGGCCCGACGGGGAGGTGGGTCCTCTTGGGGGGTTCCTAGGGGTGGGAAGAGGGGCTGGAAGGTCTGGGACAACCCTCCGTGGTGGGATGAGATGGGAATTCTGAAAGGATCGGGGACTTCCTAAATCAAGGTGTCCACCAGGGTGGGAGGAGAGGGATCTTAGACCTCATGGGTTGCGACAGCGGGAACGTCGTGTCCTTCCCCGGGGTGGGGTGGGTTGATGTTGGTGTGGAAAGGAGGGGGGTTTTTTTGGGGTGGAAAAGTGGGAATTGTGGCCCTGATGCCTCTGCAGCCTCTGGATGAGACGAGCCAGATGAGCGACCTCCCGGTGAAGGTGATTCATGTGGAGAGTGGGAAGATCCTCACCGGGACCGACGCGCCAAAGGCCGGGCAGCTGGAGGCCTGGCTGGAGATGAACCCCGGGTGAGATCCCTCAGGGAATGGGTGGGATCCCTCAGGGGATGGGTGGGATCCCACCAGAGAGTAGCTGGGCTCCCTCAGGAGTGGTGAGGACCCCTCAGGAATGGCAGGGATCCCACCAGAGAATGGTCAGGATCCCTCAGGAGTGGCTGGGATCCCTCAGGAGTGGCTGGGATCCCTCAGGGAATGGCTGGGATCCCTCAGGGAATGGCTGGGATCCCTCAGGGAATGGGTGGGATCCCTCAGGGATGGCAGGGATCCCTCAGGGAATGGGTGGGATCCCTCAGGGAACGGTGAGGATCCCTCAGGGAATGGGTGGGATCCCTCAGGGAACGGTGAGGATCCCTCAGGAATGGGTGGGATCCCTCAGAGAATGGGTGGGATCCCTCAGGGAACGGTGAGGATCTCTCAGGAATGGGTGGGATCCCTCAGGGAACGGTGAGGATCCCTCAGGGAATGGGTGGGATCCCTCAGGGAA
>NW_009953031.1:7159-8062 GCF_000747805.2 Chaetura pelagica
AATGGTCAGGCTCCGTCAGGAGTGGCTGGGATCCCCGGGGGAATGGTCAGGATCCCTTAGGGAATGGGTGGGATCCCTCAGGAGTGCCTGGGATCCCTTAGAGAATGGTCAGGATCCCTCAGGAGTGGCTGGGATCCCCGGGTGAATGGTTGGGATCCCTTAGGGAATGGGTGGGATCCCTCAGGAGTGCCTGGGATCCCTTAGAGAATGGTCAGGATCCCTCAGGAGTGGCTGGGATCCCACATGAGCTGCAACGTTTGGTTGAGATGATGGATCTTTTGTGGTGCAAAAAGGGGCTTTTTGGGGCAGGGGGAGGAGAGATTTGGGTGTCAATTGGTGTCCAGGGAGCATTAATTAGTGTTCTAATTAATTAAATACAAAGCAGAAATTAACATTAGGGGTGAATACAAAGCACAGGTGACAGGAAGTGGAGTTGAGAGGAAATCAACACCAGGTGTGTGTGTGACAGGAAGTGAAGGCCGAGGGTGTTTTGACAGGAGGAGAGCATCAAGCACGTGCTTCTGAAGTAGTTAATTAACAAGCCGTTAATTGGCAATTAGCCAAATCAGCGTTTAGAGCTGCAGCTTCTCCCCTTGCCCAGGTACGAAGTGGCTCCGAGGTCGGACAGCGAGGAGAGCGGCTCTGAGGAGGAGGAGGAGGTGAGGAAGGCCTGAGGGTCCCACCAACCCCCTTGGAAGGTCCCTCTGGGCTCCAGGAAACTGGGGAGGGGGTGGGAGGACAAAATGGGGGGGTTTTGGGTTGAGGTTGGAGCTTGGGAAGAGGTTCCTCACTCTGAGGGTGGGGAGGAACTGGAAGGGGTTGGCCAAGGAGGTGGTCAAGAGGAGGATGGGGTTGGTCAAGGGGGTTGGCCAAGAAGGTTGGGGTGGATGGAGAAGGTTGGGG
>NW_009953033.1:0-390 GCF_000747805.2 Chaetura pelagica
CCTCCCCCCCCCCCTCTGCACACACTCACACAGTCGTGCACACTTGTGCACACCCCCACAGACGTGCCAGGTGGTGATCTGGGCTTTCCTGCAACCATGGAGATGATGAGGGGTGCACGAGGATGCACGAGGGTCACACGAGGATGCACGAGGATGCACGAGGGTCACACGAGGACGCACGAGGATGCACGAGGGTCACACGAGGATGCACGAGGGTCACACGAGGACACACGAGGATGCACGAGGGTCACACGAGGATGCACGAGGGTCACACGAGGACACACGAGGATGCACGAGGGTCACACGAGGATGCACGAGGGTCACACCAGGATGCACAAGGCTTGCACGAGAGCGCATCAGCCTCGCCCCCGGGGCACGCGAGGGGCGCAC
>NW_009953033.1:2992-3393 GCF_000747805.2 Chaetura pelagica
CCTGTGCACACACTCACACAGTCGTGCACACTTGTGCACACCCCCCCAGACGTGCCAGGTGGTGATCTGGGCTTTCCTGCAACCATGGAGATGATGAGGGGTGCACGAGGATGCACGAGGGTCACACGAGGACGCACGAGGGTCACACGAGGATGCACGAGGGTCACACCAGGATGCACAAGGCTTGCACGAGAGCGCATCAGCCTCGCCCCGGGGTCACGCGAGGGTCGCACGAGGCCTCACCGGGATGCACGAGGATGCACGAGGATGCACGAGGGCTCACGAGGGCCGGGGCGTCCCCTCGGCTACGCGTATTCTCAAGCAATAACAGCGCGTCCGTATTATCCGCCCGAGAATACCCGTCACCGCAGGGAGCAGGGGGGACCCAGGCGTCCGGGGGG
>NW_009953034.1:0-509 GCF_000747805.2 Chaetura pelagica
CCTGAGTGGTTGGAGGCATCTCAGGGGAAGGGGAATCTGCTGTCAGGACTAGGAAGGGTTAAAAAGCAGAAAAAAAAAACCAACAAACCCAACCCAAGGAAGAAGCAAATTTCTTGAAAGCACAAAGAGCAGGAGAAGGCATTTAGAGAGTGTATCACATACAGTATTTCCCAAGTAAGTCCATTTCCTGTCGCCCCCATTGTTTTTGGTTTGATTAAGTGTATCCTGTTAAACTGTATATTCCTGTTAGGGCTTCGCCTTCACTCTGATAAAATGAAGTTCTGCAGACAGGAATTTCTTCTGCCCTGGGCTTTCTGGGATGAGATCTGGAAAAAGGACTTGGTCAGTAGGGAGAAACTGATCTCTGCTCTCCTGGTGGTGGCCCTTGCTTTGAGATACAGCAGTGAGTGAAATGATGTCATCAGGGAGCCCAAATTTGATGCAACTCAGTCTCTGTCAGCCTGCCGAGGACCAGAAGGTTGTGTGAACTTCATGGAACTTCTCAGTGG
>NW_009953035.1:0-871 GCF_000747805.2 Chaetura pelagica
TTAGATGAGATATTAGAAGAAACTTCTTCACGGAAAGGGTAATTAAATGCTGGCACAGGCTGCCCGAGGAGGTGGCTGAATCCTCATCCCTAGAGGTGTTCGGAAGTTGTGTCGATGTGGTGCTGAGGGACATGGTTTAGCACCAGACTGGGCAGAGTTGGGTTAACAGTTGGATTCGATGATCTTAAAGGTCTTTTCCAATAAAAACAATTCTGCGATTGCAGTAAGTGGTGGGGCTGTCCTGGCCCCAGGGACTGACAGGCCTTTAATTCCTGATAAGGGTTTTGTTGGCTCTGTGCTCCATTTCCACATTTCACTTCTGTCAAAGTGAGTCCAGTGGGCGAGCAAGGATCAAAAATCGAGGTACGTTTCCTTCCATACCCTAAAGCACTCATGACCTGTGGTAATTCTTTCCTAGACTGGGACATCTGCCATTGCTCTATTTACCTCAGGGGTCCAGTGGCATTGCTGCACTACCTACAGTCCACCAAGTACCTCAAAATTTTACTTCTCTGCTTCGTCCTTGACATTTTTGAGGTGGAACTTCTGCTTTACACAGTGCCTGCTGCTCTGCTGCTGCTTCTCCCACTTTTTCCAGGGAGGTCCCTCCAATTCAAAAATCATCCATACATTGGTATCATTTCATACCTTGAGGGAGTCAAAGATCAGCAAGTGCTGCAGGTGAATGTTTATTATAATACTGGGCACAGTCACAATACTGGGTCCAGTTGTTTGTCGAACTAGCATGACCAGTGATTTGCACAGAGAGTTGGTTCTTGAAATAATGAACAATTTTTGTTTAGTTTTCTCAGAAATTCCATTTCTCGCTGTGGCAGAAATAGGGAAGCAGGGTCTTGGGCTGCTTCATTAT
>NW_009953037.1:0-327 GCF_000747805.2 Chaetura pelagica
TTTTGGGCCTTTTCCTGCCAATTTTGGTCTTTTTCCTGGTGCTTTGGGGCCTTTTCCTGTGCATTTTGGTCTTTTTCCTGGGGCTTTGGAGCCTTTTCCTGCTTGTTTGGGGCTTTTTCCTGGTGCTTTGGGGCCTTTTCCTGCCCCTGTTTTGGTCCTTTTCCTGCCTGTTTTGGTCTTTTTCCTGCCTGTTTGGGCTGTTTCCTCGTGCTTTGGGGCCTTTTCCTGCCTGCTTGGGGCCTTTTCCTGCTTCTTTGGGGCCTTTTCCTGCCCATTTCCTGCCCCATTTGCAGCCTTCCCCCCCTCCCCTTGCTCCCCACCCCCCAA
>NW_009953038.1:0-375 GCF_000747805.2 Chaetura pelagica
GACCGCCCGGTTCTTCAAGTCGGACTTTGAGCAGAACGGCTCCATGGAGAACGTCTGCCTGTTCCTCAACCTGGCCAACGACCCCACGTGAGGCAGCCCCACAGCTCCACCCCATGGCTCCTCTCCATGGCTCCTTCATTTCTGTTTCTCCTTCCTTCTCCTTCTCAATTTCTCTTTCTCCTCCATTTCTCCTTCTTCTTCTTTCTTCCCCCTCTTCCTTTCTCCTTCTCCATTTCTCCTTCTTTCTCCTTTCTACTTTCTCCTCCTCCTTCTCTCCTCCATCATTTCTTTCTCTTCCTCTGTTTCTCCTTCTTTCTCCTTCTCCTTTTCCATTTCTCTTTCTTTTTCCCTCCTTCCCTCCTTCCCTCCTTCCCT
>NW_009953039.1:0-958 GCF_000747805.2 Chaetura pelagica
GGTGGGTTTGATGTAGGGGTGGGCTTAGGATGGGCTTGGAGTAGGGTTGGACTTGGAGTAGGGCAGGGGTTGGAGTAGGAGAGGGCTTGGACTTGAGGTTGAGGAGGGTTTGATGTAGGGGTGGGCTTGGAGTAGGGATGGGCTTGGAGTAGGGATGGGCTTGGAGTAGGGATGGGCTTGGAGTAGGGATGGGCTTGATGTAGGGGTGGGCTTGGAGTAGGGCTGGTTTTTGGATTAGGGGTGGACTTGGGGTTGGGCTTGGAACAGAGTAGGGTTTGATACGGGCTTGGAGTAGAGTCAGGGTTGGGTGCTCCCCCCAAACTGCCGCTGTGCCCCCCCAGCTGGTGAGACGGAGGAGGAGATCCTGCGGGTGGACATGCTGGAGAACCAGGTCATGGACTTCCGCATGAGCCTGGTCATGGTCTGCTACAACCCCGACTTCGTGAGTGGCCTCGTGGGCAGGGCCCTCCCTGGGCTGCATCAGGGACACCCCACGTGGAGAAAGTCCCCTGGGTTGGGGTGTGGGGGACACAGCAGGGTCCCCATCCTCACCCTGCCATGTCCTGCAGGAGAAGCTGAAGCCGGGCTACCTGGAGCAGCTGCCGGGCAAGCTGAAACTCTTCTCCAACTTCTTGGGGGACAGAAAGTGGTTTGCAGGGGAGAAGGTAGAATGAGGATCCCACTGGTGGGGGCTGTGGAGGGTTTTTTTTGTCCCCAGGGTGGGGTTCCTCACTGTGTCTCCTCCTGTCCCAGCTCACTTTCGTGGACTTTTTGATGTTCGACGTGCTGGACCAGAACCGCATCTTCGAGCCCAAGTGCCTGGAGCCTTTCAAGAACCTCAAGGACTTCATGGAACGTTTTGGGGTGAGCTGAGCAGCACCCAACCCCCCTGGAGGGAAGGAGCAGGGGTGGGGGGGTTGCCCTGGTGGCTCAGGTTCCTCAGCCTCTCCTTGTGTCC
>NW_009953040.1:0-333 GCF_000747805.2 Chaetura pelagica
GGTGGAATTGCCCCCCAAAAGGGTGGAATTGACCCCCAAAACTGGCAGAATTGTCCCCAAAAGCCCTGCCCCGGGGGGGGCACCTGCAGGTTGAGGGCCAGGTGACGGGTTTTGGTCTGTTCCAGGTCACTCTGGGAGTATTTGAGGCGCATCTGGAGCCCGTGGGCCTGGGACTGGACCTGGCGGAGCTCGGCCTCTTTCCTCTTGGCCTTCATCTGCTCCTGGGAGGGAGGAAAATGGGGTGAAAAAGGGGGAAAAGGGGAAAAAAAGAGGGGAGGGAGGGAGGAGAAGGGGGAAATAAAGGGGTGAGGGGGTTGTGATGTGTTTTGGGGT
>NW_009953040.1:1852-2408 GCF_000747805.2 Chaetura pelagica
GGTTTGGGGGAGAAAGAGGCAGGGTTGGGGGAGAAAGAGGCAATTTTTGGTGGGAAAGGGGCAGTTTTGAGTGAGAAGCAGGAGCTTTTTGGGGTGAAAGGGCCACCTTTTGGGGCCCAGATGCCAAACCCAGGGGATAAACATCCAGCTTTTGGGGCTCAGATGCCACAAAACCTTCAAACCTCCCCCCTCGTGTCCCCCCAAACCCTTTCGGACGCGGTTTTGGGTTCGAACGGGACGGTTTTTTTGGGGTTCCCAGGGAGTATAAAAAGCTCAAGCAGGTTTAGGGCAAGTGAGACCCCCTTGGGGAGAAGGGATGTGTCCCCCCAAAGGTACTTTGAGCTCCTCTGTCAGCCTCTCCTTCTTCTCCTTCAGCTTGTCCACGGCCTTCTCGTCCCAGCGCCGCGCCTTGGCCTTCAGGTCGCTGGCGCCCCCCGAGATCACCCCCGACTTCTGGAACAGGGTCCCATCCAAGGCCACCGTCTGTGGGGAGGGGGAAGGTTGGGGAGGGGGCTGCAGGGGCTGCCCCACCCTTTAGGGAGGTGTGGGGAGAAGG
>NW_009953041.1:0-483 GCF_000747805.2 Chaetura pelagica
GATTATAATTAGAATAGAGCAGTTATTAGATTTTATTAGTATTAATTTCTTACCCCTTCACAGAGTCAGGGAGTTACAAAACCCTCTGGAAGCTGCAAAACAGCCTCAAAAATCCCCTTTTCTTTTAATTCTTTTCACTTTCATTTAAATCTTGAAGCTTGTAAACTTTAAATCTTTAAGCTTTTTAAATTGAACCCTTTAATTTAACTCTTTAATTTAACTTTAACCTTTCAATTGATTAATTTTTATTTCCAAATTTTATTTCCAAATTTTATTTCCAATTTCTTTATTTCCAATTTCTTTATTTCCAATTTCTTTATTTCCAATTTCTTTATTTTATTTTATTTTTTCAAATGCTTTATTTTCTTTTTTATTTTCATTTTTAAATTTTCATATTTTTTATTTTAAAATTTTTTATTTTCAAATTTTTATTTTCAATTTTTGAATTTTCATTTTTTATTTTCAATTTTTTATTTTCAATTT
>NW_009953042.1:0-409 GCF_000747805.2 Chaetura pelagica
CCCCTATGGACCCCTATAGACCCTATAGACCTCTATAGGTCCCTATAGACCCCTATAGACCCTATGGACCCCTATGGACCCCTATAGACACCTATAGACCCTATAGACCCCTATGGACTCTATAGACCCCTATAGACCCTATAGACCCTATAGACCCCTATAGACCTCTATAGATCCCTATAGACCCCTATAGACCCTATAGATCCCTATGGACCCTATAGACCTCTACAGACCACTATAGATCCCTATAGATCCCTATAGATCCCTACAGACCCCTATAGATCCCTACAGACCCCTATAGATCCCTATAGACCCCTATAGACCCTATAGACCTCTATAGATCCCTATAGACCCCTATAGACCCTATAGACCTCTATAGATCCCTATAGACCCCTATAGACCCTATAGA
>NW_009953042.1:1132-1733 GCF_000747805.2 Chaetura pelagica
AGACCCATAGGGACCCATAGAGACCCATAGGGACCCATAGATTGACCCATAGAGACCCATAAGGAGCCACTGGGGATCCCTGAGACCCACAGGGGAACCCCCAGACCCATTGGGACCCATAGAGACCCAGAGGGGAACCCCCGGACCCATAAGGAGCCATTGGGGACCTCTCAGACCCATAGAGACCCATAGAGACCTATAGGGACCCATAGAGATCCATAGGGACCCACAGGGACCCATAGGGGACCCCCCAGACCCACGGGGACACATGGGGGGCTCCTCAGACCCATAGGAACCCATAGGGGACCCCCCCGACCCACAGAGACCCCCATGGACTCCTATAGACCCCACAGAGACCCTATGGACCCTATAGACCCTATAAATCCCTAAGTACCCCTATAGATCCTATGCACCCTATAGACTCCTATGGACCCCTATGGACCCTCAAGACCCCTATTGATTCCTATAGATCCTCTAGACCCCTAGAGACCCCTATGGACCCTATAGATGCCTATAGACCCCTATAGACCCCTATAGACCCCTATAGATCCTATAGATCCCTATGGACCTCTATGGACCCCTATAGACCCCTATGGACCCC
>NW_009953043.1:0-2368 GCF_000747805.2 Chaetura pelagica
GGGGGGGGGGTTGGGGGCCTTAAAAGGGAGGATTTGGACGCAAAAAAGAGAGGGATGGGCCCAAAAAGGGGGAGTTAGAGCCAGAAATGAGGCTTCTGGTCCAAAGTAGGAACGTTTGGGGCCTTAAAATCAAAGGTTTGGCCCCAAAAAAGGGAGGTTGGGGCCCTAAAACTGGAGGTTTTGGCCCTAAAAATGCCTAGTTTGGGCCCAAAAAGGAGGGGTTTGGCCTTAAATTAAGGTTTTCATCCTAAAAAATGAAGGTTTGGGGCCTAAAAGTCAGGGTGTGGGCCCCGAAAAGGAAGGTTCAGGCCCTAAAAAAAGTTGTTTTGCCTAAAAATGAGAAGTTTGTTCCCCAACATGAGGCTTTCGGCTCTAAAAGGAAGGGTTTAATCCTAAAAACGAAGATTATGGACATTAAAATAAAACTTTCTACCCCCATAAAGGGGGTTTGAACCTAAAAATGAGGGTTTGGACCCTAAAACCTGTCATTTCAACCGTTAAAATCTGAGTTTGGAAATGATAAATGAAGCTTTGGGGCCTAAAAAGAGGATTGTGGCCCGAAAAATAAGGGTTAAGACCCTAAAAATCAGATTGTCTACCCTAAAAAGAGAGATTTAAAACCCAAAAATGAAGTTTAGATGTCAAAAATGAGGTTTGGACCTTAAAAAAGAGACTTTGGGCATTAAAAAGAGGGGTTGGAACCTCAAAATGTGAGTTTGGAAAGTAGAAGTGAGGGTTTGGAGTCTAAAAAATGAAGGTTTGGGCCCTAAAATGAGGGATTGGACCCCCAAAAAAGGTGCTTTGAGACAGATAGAAGGAGCTTGAGACCTTAAAGAGGATTTTGGCCCCAGAAATGAGGGTTTAGACTCTAAAAGAAATGAGTCTTTCTAATTATAAAGAGGGGTTGGACCCTAAAATGGGGCTTAGAACAGTAAAAGTGCAGGTTTTAACAAAAACTAGAGGGTTTGAGGCCTAAAAATGAGGGGTTTGACCTGGAAATGAGGCTTCAGACCCTAAAAATGTGGGTTTGGATGCAGAAATAGGGATTTGGACCCTAAAAATAAGGGTTGCGGCCCAAGCATGGAAGGTTTGGCCTCAAAATTGGGGCTCAGGACCATCGAGGTGAGGGGATTGGGCATAAAAATTCAGCTTTGGGCCCTAAAATTGAGCCTTGTTACCAAAACTGGTAACTTGGGAGTGAATCTGAGGGTTTGGAGCCTAAAAATGGGGATTTGGGGCCTAAAAATTGGAGTTAGAGGCCTAAAAATTGGGGTTTGGGGCTTAAAACAGGGATTTAGACCCAAAAAGAGGTGCTGTGGGGCCTGAAAATAAGGATTTGGGTGTGAAAAATGGAGTTGGGGGCCTAAAAATTGGTGTTTAGGGCCTAAAACGGGGGTTTGGGCCCCAAAGGAGGTGCCAGGGGGCCTGAAAATGGGATTTGGGGCTGAAAAATGGGGATTTGGGGGCTAAAAATGGGGCTCTGGGGCCTAAAATGGGAGTTTAGGGCATAAAATGGGGGGTTGGAGCCTGAAAATGAGGATTTGGGGCTGAAAAATGGGTCTTTTGGGACTAAAAATTGGAGTTTGGGGCTTAAAATGGGGGTTTGGGCCCCAAAGGAGGTGCTGGGGAGGCTGAAAATAAGGATTTGGGGCTGAAAAATGGGGCTTTCAGGCCTAAAAATTGGCATTTGGGGCCTAAAATGGGAGTTTAGGGCATAAAATGGGGGTTTGGATCCTGAAAATGAGGATTTGGGGCTGAAAAATGGGTCTTTGGGGACTAAACATTGGAGTTTGAGGCCTAAAACTTGGTGTTTAGGGCCTAAAATAGGGGTTTGAGGGCTAAAGGTAGGAGTTTGGGGCCTAAAAATGGGGGTTTGGTGCCTAAAATGGGGGCTTGGACCCCAAAGGAGATGCTGGGGGACCTGAAAATAAGGATTTGGGGCTGAAGAATGGGGCTTTGGGGCTAAAAATTGAAGTTGGAGTCCTAAAAATGGGGGTTTGGTGCCTAAAATGGGGGCTTGGACCCCAAAGGAGATGCTGGGGGACCTGAAAATAAGGATTTGGGTGTGAAAAATGGAGTTTGGGGCTAAAAATGGGGGTTTGGGCCCCAAAGGAGGTGCTGGAGGGGCTGAAAATGAAGATTTGGGGATGAAAACTGGGGCTTTGGGGGCTAAAAGTGGGAGTTTGGGGCCCACAAATTGGAGTTTGGGGCCTAAAATGGGAATTTAGGGCTCAACATTGGGGTTTGGGGCCTAAGCCCCGCCCACCCCTTTGATTGACAGAAAAAGGGGCGGAGCCAAGTGCACAGGAACTCGCTATAATCCCCGCAGGACGGACAGGAAGTGACGCTAAAGTCCCGCCCCCTCTCC
>NW_009953044.1:0-242 GCF_000747805.2 Chaetura pelagica
GTTTCTCAAGAGTCATTTTCTGAAGCACAGTTAGTAGCCTTTAGGGTTTTGGGTTTTTTTTTGGCTGAAGCCTTGAATTGAGAAAGACAGTATTGTGGTTTTGGGCCAAACATGAAAATAAAGGAACATCCCCATGGCCACTCACTCAGCTCCCCACACACACACACTCTGGGATGAGGAGGACAAAGCTCAATGATCGAGACAAAGGACCAGGAGGGCTCTTCACCAATTAAGGTCCTGGG
>NW_009953046.1:0-3878 GCF_000747805.2 Chaetura pelagica
CCCCACAAGGTCCCAGGGGACAAGGTGGTCGCCACTCACTGCAATTTTGTCTCCAACAGGTTGAGCTTCTGCTGGTCGACGTAGCGAGAGAAGAGGGAGCTGAGGTTGGAAGGGGTGGAAAGGGGCTTGGCCAGGGAGGCAGGGGGGATCCGGAGGAATTCCCGGGTGGCCATGAGCATCAGCTCTGTCCTGGGGAGGGAGGGAGAGGAGAAGGGGGTGAGGGGCAGCCGGGAGGGGACACGCACACGCTGCCACCCACCCCCCGCGTGCTGCTCACCACTGGTTGTCCTGCAGGAGCTCCGTGGTGGCCTCCGAGCTCTGCAGCTCCTCCCCGCGGCTCAGGATCAGGTAGAGGAGGGACAGGCCGAACTGGGGAGGGGACAGGGAGGTGACAAGGGGACACAGGGGGTCTCCCTGGGGTTGGCTTGCTTCCCCCCTCCAACCGCCCCCCGCCAGGATATGGGCAGGGTGGGAGGAGGTCTTTCCTCCTGGTGGTGAGTGGAGGGGGAGGAGGTGGAGGTGGGCAGGGAAGAGGTGGAGGAGGAGAAGGAGGACAAGGATGGAGGGGGAAGGAGGGGGACAAGGAGGAGAAGGAGGGGGACAAGGAGGAGAAGGAGGGGGACAAGGAGGAGGAGGGGATGGAGGGAGAAGGAGGATGGAGGGAGAAGGAGGATGGAGGGAGAAGGAGGATGGAGGGAGAAGGAGGATGGAGGGAGAAGGAGGATGGAGGGAGAAGGAGGATGGAGGGAGAAGGAGGATGGAGGGAGAAGGAGGATGGAGGGAGAAGGAGGATGGAGGGAGAAGGAGGATGGAGGGAGAAGGAGGATGGAGGGAGAAGGAGGATGGAGGGAGAAGGAGGATGGAGGGAGAAGGAGGATGGAGGGAGAAGGAGGATGGAGGGAGAAGGAGGATGGAGGGAGAAGGAGGATGGAGGGAGAAGGAGGATGGAGGGAGAAGGAGGATGGAGGGAGAAGGAGGATGGAGGGAGAAGGAGGATGGAGGGAGAAGGAGGATGGAGGGAGAAGGAGGATGGAGGGAGAAGGAGGATGGAGGGAGAAGGAGGATGGAGGGAGAAGGAGGATGGAGGGAGAAGGAGGATGGAGGGAGAAGGAGGATGGAGGGAGAAGGAGGATGGAGGGAGAAGGAGGATGGAGGGAGAAGGAGGATGGAGGGAGAAGGAGGATGGAGGGAGAAGGAGGATGGAGGGAGAAGGAGGATGGAGGGAGAAGGAGGATGGAGGGAGAAGGAGGATGGAGGGAGAAGGAGGATGGAGGGAGAAGGAGGATGGAGGGAGAAGGAGGATGGAGGGAGAAGGAGGATGGAGGGAGAAGGAGGATGGAGGGGGAAGGAGGATGGAGGGAGAAGGAGGATGGAGGGAGAAGGAGGATGGAGGGAGAAGGAGGATGGAGGGAGAAGGAGGATGGAGGGAGAAGGAGGATGGAGGGAGAAGGAGGATGGAGGGAGAAGGAGGAGGTCGAGGAAAGGGAGGATGAGGTGGACAACGACAAGGAGGACAAGGTTGATGACAAGCAGCAGGACAAAGTTGACAACAAGGAGGAGGAGGACAAGGTGGACAACAAAGAGCAGAAGGATGAGAAGGAGGACCAAGTTGGCAACAAGGAGGGGGAGGAAAGGAAGACGAGGCCGATAAGGAGGTGGATGGGGAGGACAACGATGAGGACAAAGCTGACAAGGTGGATGATGAAGAGGAGGAGGATGTTTCACAGCCCCGGGGCCCCTCGTGGAGAGGGCAGCACCTTGTTCTGGAGCACAGCACTGAGGTGGAGGTTGGTGGGCGCCGCGGTGGCCGCGCTCTGAGGTAGGTTGGTCAACTGCTGCACCAGGCTGGTCACTGTGCCCAGGGGCAGGTGGTAGAGGACGTGGGAGAAGGGCCTGAGCAGGCAGGGCAGCACCTACAGGCAGAGGAGCAGCATCAGGAGCTTCCCGGGGACTTCCAGGAGGAGGGAAGTTGGGATGTGGCTTAAGGAGGAAGAAGGAAGCCTTCCCAGCTGCTGGGGTCTCACCTCATCCTGAGCATCCTTCTTGATGAGGAAGGGCAGGTTCCTGGCCGTGGCCATCAGGACATCAGCTGCCTGCTCTGGTGACAGGAAGGGCAGGATTCGGGCCACCAGGCGCTTCCCCTTCCGGATGCACATGATCTGCATCAAGTGGTCATCACTAGGCCTGGGGAGGAGAGGACAGAGATACCAACCCCACCTCAGATCCCAAGACATCCCTGGAAGGATCAGCTGGACTCCTCTTTTTTGGGGGTAAAACAGGTACCCCTGGTGAAGTGCCTATGGATTCTCTGAGGTCCCAGGAGTGATCAAGTCCCTCACCTGTCCTGCCCGGGCACGTTCCCCCTCAGATTGTCATACATCTCACAGATCTTCTGCTTCCTCTCACTCATCAGGGCTGGCCTCTCACCTTCCAGGCTCAGGAGGTAGCGTCTCTCATAGTCCTCCACATCCAGGAGGAGACTGTACGTCTGTGGGAGACAGGGATCTGGGATGGGATCCCCTAGTCTGGCTCCACAGGGATCCAGAAGGAGCCTGGTCCCAGTCAGGACTTTGCCATCTCCTCTGCTGCCACGGGAGCCACATCTCCTGGCCCAGCCCATGGTGGAACCTTCACTCCAACCCACCTGGATCTCCTGAGGGTCTTGGTGGTCCCCCTAGGAACTCACCTTCTCGATCGTGACAAGGGTTTGGCGCCTCTTGTCCCGCACCTGCTTCTCCTTCGTCTCCTGCCAGGGAAGGGGACAACAAATCAGGACAGGTGGGGACAAGGAGGGCCCTCCCCCCCCAGCTGGGAGGGGACAGGACCACAACTCACATCATCCTCACTACGGGATGTCACCACTGCATCAATCATCTTCCGGGGGTTGTTGACGCTGGAGACCGTCAGCTTCCCGAGGGAGCCCTCAAACTGCACTGCAGGAATTTGGGGAGGGGGGGGGAAGGGCAGGGGGTGGAATAGGGGAAGCAAGGGGGAGGGGTCAAGTCCAGGCCCACCTCACCCTGGCTCTCCATGAGAGCCTCCAAGCTCTGGGCCTACCTGGCTTGTAGGTGTGCTCCAGCTTGGCCACCTGAGGCGTGATGAGTTTCGTGCGTTCCTTCTTGGGACCATCTCCCTGCACTTCCTCTGCTGCCGACAGCTTCTCCAGCTTCTGGAAGGAATTCTGAAGGGGGGAGAGGAGAAGTTAAAGACCCTCCCCCCTTCCCAAAAAAACTCCACCCAGCAGGGACTGAGGCAAGACATCCCACTTTCCCTGCTCTTCCCGGGATTTCCTCCCTGGGGATGTGCAGACTCTGTCCCTCCTTTTCGTCCCTGCCACCCCCAGGTTCCTCCTCAGCCCTTTCTCAATCCAACCAGGAAACCACTCTTCCCTCCCAGCCCCAGCTCTTCCACTCCCCCAGCCAACGTCCTCTGCAAGGGCAGTTTGCTGACTCACCAGTTCCTCTTCCCTGCTGGGGGAGCAGCTCCCCTAGCAGCTCCCAGATTTTCCAGGCCCTCCCCCCAGCCCTGGAGCAGTTGGATCCACCAAAGCAGCAGCAGATCCTCCCATTCACCTTTTCCCCCCTTACTCCTGGGACCCTGGGGTCTTCCCCACCTCACCCTGCCAGACTCAGCCTCCTCCCACAGCCATTCCCTGCCCAGGGCTTTCTCCTGCTTTTTCCATTCTCCCTGCCTCCCATTCCAGGTGGTTTCTTCCACTGTTATCACACATGGCATCGTTCTCCTCTGGGACCTTCCAAATCCATCCTGCCAGCATCCCCCAGCATCTCCTCACCCAGGAGTTCTCACCCAAGAATGGGATGGCAGTTCCTTTCCTTCCCTTCTTCTCCTTCCCTTTCCCTTCCCTTTCTCTCTTTCCC
>NW_009953046.1:5468-6209 GCF_000747805.2 Chaetura pelagica
GGGGCACAGGGAGGCACAAAGAGCCATGGGGGGTGGCTCCAACAGCCACAGGAAAGGAAAGATAGGATCTTGGCTGCGGGGCTCAGGGTGGGGGGGTCTGGAAAAGCAGGGGAAGGTTTTGTTTACCTGGGCTCCTCCGAGCAGCTGGGCTCTCTGCAGGTGGGTGAGGACAGGAGGGACGTTGTGGGGGAAGGGGTGGCCCAGGAGAGAGGAATGCAGGGATGGGGGAGAAAAATGAAGGGAAGAGGGAGCTCCAGTCACTGATTGGTTCTGGGGAGGCTGGGAGACCCCCCCAAAGGGGTGCAGGGTTGAGGGGTGACAAGGAGGGTACCGGGACATTGCAGAGTTGGTTGGGGGACATCCTGTCTCCATAGGGAGCTGGGTAACGTTGCTGCATGTTGGCTCGGATGTGGACAGGCTTGGGACACAGGATCTAAGGAGAAGAGGACAATTTCCACACCCACACACACCCCATTTACTGTCAGCTCCCTGGGGACCAGCCAGCACCCCCAGAACCAACGGAAGGAAGGTACCTGTTGGTTGAAGTTGGGGACAGCAGGTTGTTTAGGGGGGGTTCCAATGGGGACAGCCCGGACTGGGGGGCTCCCGATGACAGGGGAGGAGGAACGACGGGGCAGGGCCCTCTCTGAGGGGTCCCTCTCCTCATCCCGGGGCTGGAGGGGTCTCTGGGGCAGAGCATAATCCAGCACGGACACAGAGGGCATCTCCTGGATGGAGACA
>NW_009953046.1:6766-6968 GCF_000747805.2 Chaetura pelagica
TGAGCAGAGTGGGAAAAGCTTGGCTCAATCCAATCCCACCAGCAAAATAACCATGAAAATCAACCCTCTGCCTGCAGGCCATGAGATTCCCAAGGCCTGGCAGGAAGCACTGGGATGAGGGGGATCAGAGAGAAACACACACTCCTCCCCACACCCCCAGCCCAGCCCAGCTCTGCAGGGAATGTCAATGGGAATCTATAAC
>NW_009953047.1:0-613 GCF_000747805.2 Chaetura pelagica
ATCCCACTCATCCCACCCATCCCACTCATCCTGCTCGTCCCACTCATCTCATTCATCCCACTCATACCATTCATCCCACTCCCACTCATCCCTCTCATCCCACTCATCCAATTCATCCCACTTGTCCCACTCATCCCACTCATTCCATTCACCTTGCTCATCCTGCTCATCCTTCTCATCCCACTCATCCCTCTCATCCCTCATCCCACTCCTCCCACCCAACCCCTTCATCCCACTCATCCCTCTCATCCCTCATCCCACTCCTCCCACCCAACCCATTCATCCCACTCATCCCACTCACCCCACATCCCACTCATCCCACCCAACCCATTCATCCCACCCAACCCATTCATCCCACTCAACCCATTCATCCCACTCATCCCACCCAACCCATTCATCCCACTCATCCCACATCCCACCCAACCCATTCATCCCACCCAACCCATTCATCCCACTCATCCCACTCACCCCACATCCCACTCATCCCACCCAACCCATTCATCCCACCCAACCCATTCATCCCACTCATCCCACATCCCACCCAACCCATTCATCCCACTCATCCCACTCATCCCACATCCCACTCATCCCACATCCCACCCAACCCATTCAT
>NW_009953047.1:2076-2582 GCF_000747805.2 Chaetura pelagica
TGTGGGAAGCAGTGGGATGGGGCACTGGGATCCATCCTGCTGGACCCTTTCCCTGTGGGAAGCAGTGGGATGGGGCACTGGGATCCATCCTGCTGGACCCTTTCCCTGTGGGAAGCAGTGGGATGGGGCACTGGGATCCACCTGCTGGACCCTTTCCCTTGTGGGAAGCAGTGGGATGGGGCACTGGGATCCATCAAGCTGTGTCCTTCCCTGTGGGAAGCAGTGGGATGGGCACTGGGATGCAGGGATCAGGCAGGGAGCAGCAAGGCCTGGGCACACTCTCCCCAGCTTGGCACTCCCCCAGTTTGGGGGTGCAGCTGGGAGCACTGGGGGGGGATTCTCCAGATCCACCCCTGGCTCCACAGACACTTGGCTGGGCCAGGATGCTGGGATGGGGCTGGAATGCTGGGATGAGGCCACACTGGGGCACCAGCAGGAAGACAAAGCCACCCCATCCCTGCCACTGGAGATGGGACCACGTGTCACCTCCCTTGGGGTGTCCCATG
>NW_009953048.1:0-549 GCF_000747805.2 Chaetura pelagica
CTGGCTTTCCAGAGACCCTCCCGGCACGGGCGCTCCCGTGTCAGGACGGGCTCAGGATGCCCCCCAGCTCGGGGCCAGGCCTGCCCAGCCTGCCCTGCCCACGCCAGGACTGCACAGCCCTGCTGCTCCTTCCCCAGCCCCACGGCCACAAACCCCCCTGCCTCCCTCTGCCCCTTGTGCCCCTGCTCTGCAGAGCTGCTGCTTCCCGGGCAGCTGCCAGGCCCGGGGAGCCAGGCCAGGGGCTGTGCTGCCAGCAGGGAGGCTCCAGGGAGCAGAGCAGAGCTGGAGAAACCGCTGCCCTGCTCCCAGCACCCGCAGCCACAGACACTTGGCCTTCAACAGCAGCTGGGAATTGGGTTTCCACGGCCTGGCTGGTCACACAGCAGCTGAACGTGTGTCAGGCCTGCCCGGCAGCGCCCGCCAAGGCAGAGAGAGCAGCTTGTCCTGCCCGTCCTTCCTTGCCTGGGAACCAGCTCCTGCCCCTTTAGCCTGCAGCACCCAAGTCCTTCCCCAAGGTCAGGAGCCTTTGGGGAAGCAGCTGACAGAAAG
>NW_009953049.1:0-699 GCF_000747805.2 Chaetura pelagica
AACACACATGTAGGGCTCCATGTTACCCACATGTGGAGTGTCATGTATGTACCATTACATGTATGTACATGGGGCTGGCTCCATGTTACATGCATTTAGAGTGTCATGTATGTACCTTTGCATGCATGTACATGGGCCTGGTTCCCATTACATACCTGTAGTGTGACACGTATGTACCTTTACATGTATGTACATGGGCCTGGCTCCATGTTACACACATGTAGGGTGCCATATATGTACCTTTACATGCATGTAGACATGTGGTGTGTCATATCTGTACCTTTACATGTATGTACACGGATCTGGGTACATGTTAAATACATGTAGAGTGTCATGTCTGTACCTTTACATGTGTGTGCACTGGCCTGGGTACATATTACACATGTGTAGGGTGTCATGTATGTACCTATACATGTATGTACGTGGGCCTGGCTCCATGTTACATACAAGTAGAGTGGCATGTATGTCCCTTGACATGCATGTAGGCATGTGGGGTGTCACGTATGTACTTTTACATGTATGTACAGGGGCTTGGTTCCCTGTTACATACACGTAGAATGTCATGTATGTCCCTTTACATGCATGTAGACATGTGGAGTGTCATATATGTACCTTTACATGTATGTACATGGGGCTGTCTCCATGTTACATACATGCAGAGTGTCACATATGTCCCTTTACACACATGTAGACATGTGG
>NW_009953051.1:0-2975 GCF_000747805.2 Chaetura pelagica
AGCCCAGTGCCCCCAATCCAGCACCCCCAGTTCAGCCACGTGCTTCCCAGTCCAGCTCAGTGACACCAGTCCAGCACCCTCAGTCCAGCCCAGTGCTCCCAGTCCAGCCCAGTGCTCCCAGGGCTCCAGGCCCCTGGGGAAGGCAGAGCAGGCACCAGGCAGGGACACCCCCAGGCCCCCCAACCCCTCCTTAATTAACACCTAACGAGGACCCTCCTCTAATTACCTGGAGTCTCCGGAGTCACCGAGTGAAAAACAGGGACAAAAAGGGGTTAAAAAAAAGGCTCCTGTTAATGAGCCCCAGGTAATTAACAACAATTAAACTCTGATCCCAGTGTTTTGGAGTCTCCCTGACCTGGGAAAATCCCAGTGGGAATTAATTAATCTGGAAATTAATCGGATTGAGGTGGAATGAGTTCGTTAATAACACTAATTAGTGGGGATGAGTGGAATTAGTTGATGATGCTAATTAGGGGGAATAAGTGGCTCCAAGGCCCCTCCCCCCAGGTGGGATCCGTGTCCCCCCTCCAGCCCCCAAAATCCCGGGATAAATGGGATCACTAATTATTATTTAATTTAGATGATTTTAATTATTATTTGCTATTAGATCATTGATTTATTAGTGACCCCGGGGGGTCCCGGGGAGATTTGGGTAGAAGAGGAAGGACTGAAGAGCAGGGGGAGGGGGATCCTGGACCCCCAGGGGCTCCAGGGCTGGTCATGAAGCCCCTTCTGAAGGGAAGGGAGAGAGGGGGGATGGAGGGAAGATCATGGAGTGATGGGTTGGGATGGAGGGACCTTCAAGATCATCCAGATCCACCCCCCCATGGGCAGGGACACCTCCCAGCAGCCCAGGCTGCTCCAAGCCCCATCCAACCTGCCCTTCAACACCCCCAGGGATGGGGCAGCCACAGCTTCCCTGGGCAACCTGGCCCAGGCTCTCCCCACCCTCACACTCCACAATTCCCTCCTCAGCTCCAACCTCCAGCTCCCTCTCCCACTTTTCATCCCTCCCCCTCATCCCATCCCTCCCTGCCCTTGGCCCAAGTCCCTCCCCAGCTTTCCTGGAGCCCCTTCAGGCCCTGGAAGCTGCTCTAAGCTCTCCCTGGAGCCTTCTCCTCTCCAGGCTCAACACCCCAACTCTCCCAGCCTGGCTCCAGAGCTGCTCCAGCCCTCCCAGCATCTCCGGGGCCTCCTCTGGCCTCTCTCCACCAGCTCCATGTCCTTCCTGTGCTGGAGGCTCCAGAACTGGTCCCAGTTCTCCAGGGGGTCTCCCCAGAGCAGAGCAGAGGGGACAATCCCCTCCCTGGCCCTGCTGCCCACGCTGCTGGTGACACAGCCCAGGCCACGGGGGGTTTCTGGGCTCCAGCCCATCTTGAGCTTCTCCTCCACCCTCCCCCCCCAGATCCTTCTCCTTGGGACTGGTTTCCATCCATCCATCCATCCCTCCCTCCCTCCCTCTCTCCATCCATCCATCCATCCCTCCCTCCATCCATCCATCCATCCCTGGGATCTCCTGCTCCAGCTGCAGATCCTGCCCTTGCCCTGCTGGGAACTCCAGGCTCTTTGCCCCATTCCCACCTCTCCAGCTCCCTCTGGGTGACCCAGGACATGGTTCCACCAGGATGGAAACCCCCCCTGGAAGTGCTGGAGACCCCCCTGGATCCAGCAGCTGGATGGAGGGAATCAATTCCAGCCCCTCCTGGGATCCAGACACACCCCAGGACTGGGAATCACATTCGTGGAGGGAAAAAAACCCCTGGAGAAGGGGAGGAAGAGGTGAAGGAAAAGGTGGGATGAGCTCGTTGGCTTCTCCCAAATGTCATTCCTGGCGTGATCCCTCCAGGATCACAGGGAGCACAGGGAGGGGGTGAGTTCAGCACCTGCAGGGAACTCATTTCATGAACCCGGGACTGGTGATCCCAGAGCTGCTGGAGCTGAGACCAAACACCAGAGGGTCTGGACAACTGGGAGGAAAAAGGAGGTGGGAATGACAGGAGAACCTGGGAATCCACCCGGAGTGATCCCAAAGAAAAGCCACTCAAAGGGAAGTGAAGGGAGCGGGAGGAACTGGGAAGGGCTGGGAGGAAGGGCTGGGAATCTCCCCCAGCCCAGGAGTTAAACCCCCCCAGTCCCAGGATTCAAAGCCCCCCAATCCTGGGATTCAAGCCCCCCCAATCCCAGGATTCAAACCCCCCCAATCCTGGGATTCAACCCCCCCAATCCCGGGATTCAAAGCCCCCCAATCCCAGGATTCAAAGCCCCCCAGTCAGGGAGAATCACCCAGGGAACTACTTCTCCAGCTCTAAATCTTTCCCTCTTGGCTGATTCCGGGATCAGGGACCCCCCAGAAAGATGGGGGGGCTTGAGCCAGGGATGAAGGATGGTGAGGATGGAGAGGAGGGAGGAGCTGAGACCACAGAGCCCCACGAACCCCCGGCTGGTTTGGAACAACCCCAACTTGTCCAGGGGGATAAAAAGGTCACAGGTGTTTTTCACCAAGTCCAGCAACAAAGGGGGATTATTCCCAAGGACCCGGAGCAGGAGCTGCAGCTGGAGCTGCAGCTTCAGCCTCAGCTGTTGGAGTTTGTTCCCAGCCTGGAGCTGGAGCCCATTCCCAGGGTTTTTCCCTCTCTTCCCACTGGCCTCGAGCTCCAGCAGCACCCGCAGCTCGTACAGGTCCCTGCTCAGATTCACCACCAGGGCAAAGAGGTAGTACCTAAAACACAGGGAAAAAGGAAAGGGGCTGGGAACCAGGGGCTGCAACACAGCCTCAGCTGTTGGAGTTTGTTCCCAGCCTGGAGCTGGAGCCCATTCCCAGGGTTTTTCCCTCTCTTCCCACTGGCCTCGAGCTCCAGCAGCACCCGCAGCTCGTACAGGTCCCTGCTCAGATTCACCACCAGGGCAAAGAGGTAGTACCTAAAACACAGGGAAAAAGGAAAGGGGCTGGGAACCAGGGGCTGCAACACCAGGAC
>NW_009953052.1:0-760 GCF_000747805.2 Chaetura pelagica
CAAATTAAAGGGTGGCCTCCCCTAATTAACAGGTGCCCTCTAATTAAGCACAGGCCTCCCCCAATTAAGGGGGGGTTCAATTAAGGGGTGGGGGCCTAATTATGGGGTGGTCCCCAATTAAGAGGTGACCCCCTAATTAAGAAGGGACCCCTAATTCAGGACTGAGCTCCCCCAGTAATTAGGGTGCCCCCAATTAACAGGTGCCCCTTAATTAAGAGCTGACATCCCTAATTAAGATGTGACCCCCTAATGAAGACATGACCTCCTAATTAAGAGGTGAATCCTAATTAAGAGGTGACCCCCTAATGAAGAGCTAACCCCCTAATTAAAACGTGACCCCCTAATTAAGATGTGACCCCCTAATTAAAACGTGACCCCCTAATTAAGATGTGACCCCCTAATTAAGAGGTGACCCCCTAACGAAGTCATGACCCACTAATAAAGAGGTGACCTGCTAATGAAGATACGAGCCCCTAATTAAGAGGTGAAGCCTAATTAGGATGTGACCCCTTAATTAAGACATGACCCCTAATTAAGAGCTGACCCCCTAATTAAGATGTGACCCCCTAATTAAAAGCTGACCTCTTAATTAAGAGCTGACCCCTTAATTAAGACAAGACCCCCTAATTAAGAGCTGACCCCTAATTAAGAGCTGACCCCCTAATTAAGAAGTGACCCCCTAATTAAGACATGACCCTCTAATTAAGAGCTGACCTCTTAATTAAGAGCTGACCCTCTAATTAAGAGTTAACCCCCTAAT
>NW_009953053.1:0-669 GCF_000747805.2 Chaetura pelagica
TGTGCCCCGGCGTCGTCTCAGGGGGAAAATGGGGCAGAGCCCCGTCCTGGAGGGCCCAGCAGAGCCCCGGAAACATCAGGGAGCATCACTCTGGTGAGCTCAGAGGGTCCCATCCTCCCCTGCCCTGCTCCAGGTGGGGAAACTGAGGCACGGGGCTGCTCAGCGATGGAGGCTCCTGTGCTGCAGCCTCCCTGGTTCCCTTGGAGCAGAGTGGGGGACCCCAAAAATGAGGGCAGGTCCCAGCTGATGTCCCTGAGCCTCAGCTCTTGCCTGCGTGTCCTTCCAACCCTGTGTGTGCTGGAGCAGCTCCTGCCTGGGAAGGTCACCTCCTCTGGGGTCTCCTGTGGCATCCCCAGGGTCCCCAGCCCAGCTGTGCAGACAGATGTGCTGGGGAAGCCCCCAGCCCTGTGTCTGGCAACGCTCCTTCTGAGGCCACAAAAGCTCCTTTGTGCCTCGGCAGCGCCGGGAGGAGGAGCAGGATGAGGTGAAGGTGTTTGGTGGTGGCCAAACCTGCCAGGGACCCCCCCTCCCTTCAACCCCAGCTGAGATGTGGGTCCCCCAGGGAGCCACGGCCAAACCCTCAAAGATCCCCCAGGCAGGACTGGGCCTTCTTTGCCATCAACTGCTCCCAAAACCCCTCAACACTCCGAGTGGATCCTGACAAACCCC
>NW_009953053.1:1049-3264 GCF_000747805.2 Chaetura pelagica
TCACTGCCGGGTTTGTGCAGCCCTTTCTTCCCTTTGTCTTGCCATGGAAAATGAGGGTTTCCCATTCATGCAACAACAACAAAAAAAACCAAACCAAACCAACAAACCAAGCAAAAAAAAATGGAAAGGAAGAACAGGAAACAGGCTGGTGGCAACAGGGATTTTTTGGTCCAGGGCCCAGGTTTTGGGGTGGGAGGCGCCGGGTCGGAGCCGGTGACACCGTCATGGTGCAAGTGGAGGAAAATGGGTCCTTTGTGTGGGGAATATCTGGTGGGTGATTCAGGCAGGGCTGCTGCTGGTGGTGGCACAGGCTGAAAAAATGCTGCTTGGGGCCCTGACGTGCCCCCCCGCCACCCCCTGAGACCATCCCCAGCTGGGTGGGCTGGGGGGGGATGCAGAGTTAACCCTGGGGTGGCTGGTGACTCTCCAGGTTTGGGGTGGAGAAAAGGAGCTGAGCAGCTCCAAAGCAACCAGGAGCATCTTGTGCCCCAGGGAACGAGGTGAAGGTGGTCATGGAGGTGCACCCCAAAACCCTGCCAGGCTGAGACCCTGCTGTCAGGGTCCCACTGTCCCCAGGGCTGCAAAGCTGTGCCCTTCCCTGGAGCCTTTTGATGAGGCTCTTGCCATGCACCACATTTCAGGGGGACATTCCTCCATGGGGCAGAGAAACAATGGCTTCAAGAAGTGGCTCATTGTCCTCAAGCAGTGGGGCTGGGCAGCCTGGCCCAGCTCCGGCCACCACGGCATGGGAACAAAAAGCCTCCTCTTCTCCAGCCCTCCAACAACCAGGCTTCCCTGGCCCAGCCCTGGCCCTGAAAAATTTATGGCATGAAGTTTGCAAGCTGCAGAGAATCTCAGCTCAGCAGCCAGTGACCCCAGGATGTGGGGCTGGGATGGCAGGGATTGATCCATGGGGATCCAGGGGCTTATGGCAGAAATCACAGAGTCATGGGATGGTTTGGGTTGGAAGGGACCTTAAAGATCACCCAGTCCCACCCCCTGCATGGGCAGGGACACCTCCCACCAGCCCAGGCTGCTCCAAGCCCCATCCAACCTGCCCTTCAACACTGCCAGGGATGGGGCAGCCACAGCTTCCCTGGGCAACCTGGGCCAGGCTCTCACCACCCTCACAGCAAAGAATTCCCTCCTCATGTCTCACCTCAATCTCCCTCTTCCAGTTTTCATCCATCCCCCTCATCCCATCCCTCCCTGCCCTTGTCCCAAGTCCCTCCCCAGCTTTCCTGGAGCCCCTTCAGGCACTGGAAGCTGCTCTAAGGTCTCCCTGGAGCCTTCTCTTCTCCAGGCTGAACACCCCAGCTCTCCCAGCCTGTCCCAGAGCTGCTCCAGCCCTCCCATCATCTCCGTGGCCTCCTCTGGCCTCTCTCCAGGAGCTCCACGTCCTTTTTATGTTGAGGGCTCCAGAACCAGGCACAGGACTGTATTTGGGGTCTCACCAGAGCTGAATAAAGGGGGAGAATCACCCTCCTTGGCCAGAGCTGATTCTTCTGCCCCATTCCCACCTGCCCAGCCTCCCAGGGAGGTCCCAGCCTGAGCCCCAGCAGCTCCAGCCCCACGCCCTGCACAGAACCCAGTTAAGTCTCAATGAGCATTTCAATTAAATTAGTCAAACTCCATTAAAACCCCTTGTGAGGACACAGCTCCGAGTGGAAACAGCCTTAATGTCATTTCAGCTGACTTCCCTGCCACGATTTGCAAGTCAGAGAAATCGAATTAAGGCTGTTTTTGTTCTGAACTCTGTCCACACAGACCCCTAATAGGGTTTAATTAATCTGCTTGGAAATCGAGTCTGTCTTTCATTCGAGCAGCTTCACCTGAATTACCCCAGGGGGACAAAACCCCCCAACCCCTGCTGGTGGGGCTGGGACCCCCAGGCAGGCACTGGGCTCAGCCAGAGGTTGGAGAGTGGAAAATCCCGGAGGGTTTAGAGCTTAAACCAGGATTGTCCCGAATGCCATCAGGGAACAACCCGGGGCTGAGCTCCGTGCAGCAGGGAACTGCAGCCTCCCCGAGCTCCGGGAGAGCTGGAACATCCCGGGTTTTGGCTGCCCCGGGGGCCCCAGCAGCGCCGATGGGCAGCAGGACCAGGGTTTCACGGCTCCCCTCCATGGTTATCGCCCCCCTAACAACGTCTCCTCCTCGGTGGGAAGGAGCAGCAGCTGCAACCGGCTGCCTTCAAACCTCCCACCGCTCCCCC
>NW_009953053.1:3747-4032 GCF_000747805.2 Chaetura pelagica
GAGGGTGAGTGAGGGAGGGAGGGGGCTTTGGGGGGGCAGGTAAAGCCCAGTCTGGGTGGAGTGAACCCCCTGCATCCCATCCCAGACCAGCACTGAGCCCCAGCACATCCAGCTTCTTTTCCCTGACGATGAGGATTTGCAGGACTTCAGTTCAAGGAAGATTTCAATCCAAGGAAGGTTTTGGGGGTGCTAAGAGCTGTGCAGCCCCCCCAGATAAGGTCTGACTGCTGCTGCAGCATCCCCAGCATCCCTCCACCCCACACACCCATCTTGTAGCCCCCAGGG
>NW_009953054.1:0-1042 GCF_000747805.2 Chaetura pelagica
CAGGGCGGGGGGGAGACGCCTCAGACCGACGTGCGCTGGATGTCGGAGAGCGGGATCATCGACGTCTTCCTGCTCTTGGGTCCCACCCCCCCTGACGTCACCCACCAGTTCACCAGCCTCACTGGTACGGGCTGGGGAGGGTGGGGAAGGGGGTGGGGTGGGCCAGGAGTGTCCCCCACGGGTCGTGGAGTTATGGAGATGTTGGGGTGGGAAAGGAGGTGGAAAAGGAGCGGAGGGTTTTGGGTTGTTGGGGTTGGAGGAACCTCCAAGATCATCTCATTCCATGGGTGGGGTGACCTCCCACCAGCTCAGGTGGCCCCAACTTGGGCTTGGAGGTCTCCAGGATCCATAACTTCTTCAGGAAGGGTCAAAAAGTCCTTCCTTGGCTCTTCTGGAGACCCTTCAGGTGGTGGAGGAACCTCCTGGAGGCATCTGAGGGGACTTCAGGTGCTCCAAGGTCTCCCCAAGCTCAACACCCCCAGTTCCTTCAGCCCTTTGATGAGCTGATCAACTCATGACTTGGAGGAACCTCCAGGAACATCTCGTTCCATACCTGGAGGCACCTCCCACCAGACCAAGTTGACCCAAATTGGTCTTGAAGAACCTCCAGAATCCATAACTACGTCAAAAAAGGTCAAAAGTCCCACCCCAGCTTCCCTGGAGACCCTTCAGGTGGTGGAGGAACCTCCTGGAGGAACCATCTCAAGGTGCTTCAGGTGCTCCAAGGCCTCCCCAAGCTCAACACCCCCAGTTCCTTCAGCCTCATGATGAGTTGATCAACTCATGACTTGGAGGAACCTCCAAGATCATCTCATTCCATGGGTGGGGTGACCTCCCACCAGCTCAGGTGGCCCCAACTTGGGCTTGGGGGTCTCCAGGATCCATAACTTCTTCAGGAAAGGTCAAAAAGCCCTTCTTTGGCTCTTCTGGAGACCTTTCAGGTGGTGGAGGAACCTCCTGGAGGCATCTGAGGGGACTTCAGGTGGTGGGAGGTGCTTTTGGGGTCACCCCAGGCTCATCTGAAGGGTCTCCAGGGAAGCTG
>NW_009953055.1:0-1075 GCF_000747805.2 Chaetura pelagica
AAGCAGCTGTGCTGAGGAGGTGGGTGTGATCTGTGTGTTCTTGCTTTCCCCTGCTTGTGCACTGGCCCTAACTGGCCTCAGTGGAGATGCTGGTTGATACCATGAGTGGGCTTGTGCCCCAGCAGCTGGTGTGGTTCTCTCAGAGAGGGAAAAAGTGTGATGTGGGATCAGAGCTGTCACAATCCAGCAGTGACAGACTCTCTGGAACCTCTGAATGTGCAGCTCTGGTGTTTCTGTGTGAAATTCCTGAAAAGTCACAAAACATTCATGGTGAAGTTCCGGCATCTGGGAAGAGTCTGGAAGAGTCTGGCAGAGATGTGTGTGGATTTGCATCCCCCCACATGTTCTCTGTGCCGATTGTGAGGGAAGTTGAGGATGTGTGAGGCCAAAGGGTGGTGCTCAGAGTGGGTTTCATTGCTGGTTTATGCTGCAGTGGTGGAGCAATGTCTGGGATCTGCAGCAGCCATCCTGTGAGGAGCACAGAGTAGGGCTGGGCATTTGTCATGGGGAGGGTGACCTTTATCAGGGAAGAGTCTTCTCTTAGGAAACGGAGATACTGGGACTAGAACATGCACTGTGTCATTGGTGAAGAACTGGAGAAGCTGAGAATGTAATTTCCCAGGGCTTGGGGTAGAGGATTGCAGTAGAAGACCTTGGGAGGAGGCCCATCACAGCTCGTTGCTTGCCTGGGATCCTCTCAGCAGCTCCAGAAATCCTACATATCCTCATGTGTTGGTGTTGTCCATGTTCTTCCTGCCAGATGAGAAGACATCTGCCATAGACAACTTTGATAATTGTTTTTTGGTGGGGAATGGGGTTCCATATCTTGTTGTGCATCTTGCCATGATGGTTCCTTTGTCCTCCTGAGGCAGGATTTTAAGGACACGTGAGGAGGTGGGTGTTATCTTTGTGGTCTTGACTTCCCCTCCTTGTAGACTTGCAACTTCAAATGCATTGGAGATGTTGTGTCCTGTTGTCACTCAGGGCTAATTTTGATGTCTGGGACACACTCACCAAAGCCTGCAGAGCAGCCCAGTTCCAGTTTTCTGTAGTTCATGTTCTCCCACCCAGTTGA
>NW_009953057.1:0-1648 GCF_000747805.2 Chaetura pelagica
ATCATCACCATCATCTCCATCACCTCCATCTCCCCTCTCCATTTCCCTCTCCATCCCCCCTGCAGCAGAGCTCAGCCTGGCTGCTGCAGCCCCCCGTGCTGACAAAGGGCACTTGCATTTCTGCAAGACACTGGGCTTGGCAGGACACGATGGGTTGATTAAACCCTCTCATTAACAAGAACTTCAGCAACTCCACCTCAGGCAGATGAGCAAGTGTCTCCTGACACTCCCCCCACAAGCTGTTTGGGGGGGTCCAGCCCCCAGGAGAGCAGCACAGCAGGACCTAGGGGACCAGTTGCAGCCCCTGGCATCACATTTTCTGAGTGGTGGCATTTCCAGGTGACACTGGTGCAGTGATGGGGAGGGGGGGGGGGAGGCACCCGGGCCTGGGGCTGCTGGTGGCTGCTCTGGGCCAGGGGACAGGAGGGAAACAGAGCCCTGAGGGTCACCCTGAGGGTCACCCCGAAGCTCTCCAGGGGGGTGTGAGGGTGGAGGAGCCCTCACTAACCCAGCACTGCAACCAGAGCTCCTGGTGGGTTGGCTGGGGCTGCTGAGCCCTCCCTGCCAGGGCAAGATTCCTCTGCTCCCCCCCTGCTGGATGTGGGGAATTTGGGGTGCTCAGCAGCTGAAGCCTGGGGCTGGGATCGTGCCCTGTCCTGGGACCTGCCCCGGGGGCATCATCACACCGTGGGGTGGTTCGGGTTGGAAGGGACCTGATGAAGGCACCAGGAAGCTCTGGGGAGCTGCAGCAGCATCAGGGTGGCCAGGCAGGAGCAACCAGGGCAAGTCCCTCCCTGGGGACCCCAGTTTCCACCCAGGCTGAGGTGCTGGTGGTCTCAGGTCTCACCCAACCGTGGTGGTACCAGCAGGGGGGGTGCAGAGCACCCACAGGGGTTGGGGGGGACCTCAAACCCCACTGGGGTACCAGAGCTGGGAGCTGCAGGAGCTGGGGGTGGGTTTGGTCACCCCAGAGCAACTATTTCAACTATTTCAGCCCCCAACAGGAGCTTTTCCTTTCTCTTCCCACCTTCCTGCCACACGTCTGAGGCTGTTCTGAATCTGCCTGGGCTTCCCCCCCACACCAGGTCACCCTGTTCCTCACTGAGCACTGGGGAGGGCTGGAAAAAAAAAACCAACCCCTTTCTCTTCTCCTCCAGGAGCCACACGTGACAGTTAAAAGCCCTGGTGACTCAACCAAGAAAAATCTACTTTATCAAGTGTTCCCACCTACCTTTTCACTTTCTTTTCAATCAAAAAAAAAATAAAAAAATAGAGGATGATGACAATATTCTGGCTAAAAGAGGCAAATTTGGGGCTTGCAGGTGCCTTCAGGGGAGCTGGGGCTGGAGGACAAGGTTGTCCCCAAGCACATCCTGGGGGGACACGGTGACATGTTGAGGGCTGGGACCAGGAATGGTGAAAATCGGGGTAAAAGAGCAGCTTTGCCAGGTTTTTGGGGCAGGGGAGGTGATTTCCAGTCCTGTGGGCACCAGCTCTTGCCCTGGAGCTCGTGAATCAGAGTGGGAGGGGGAAAGGAAAAGGGGGGGAAACAAAGGAAGGAATAATTGCTTCTAAAACTGGAGGAAGAGAATGGAGAGTGATGGGAGGGCTGGGGGAGGTGGGGGGGGAACCAGGAGGAGGGTCCCTT
>NW_009953058.1:0-981 GCF_000747805.2 Chaetura pelagica
CGGGTGTCCCCCCAGTTCCTGCAGCTCCGCAAGTCTGTGGTTCTCACCACCAACTTTGCCAAGTCCGTGGTCAACCTGGCTGACATGGTGAGAGGGTTTGTCACCTGGGGTTGGTCCCTGGAGTCTTGATCCTTGAGGGGTGCTGTCCCCAGGGGTTGGTCTCCAGCAGCTGGTGGGTTTGTCTCTGGGGTGGATTGTCTCTGGTGGGTTTGTCCTTGAAGGGATTGTGCCCAGAACCTGGTTGTTTTGACCCCATCCACTTTGTCCTTAACACCTAGCAGGTTTGTCCCTGGGTGGCTCATGGGTTTGTGCCAGGGAGGGTCTGTTCCTAGGGGTTTGGTCCTCAACACCTGGTAGGTTTGACCCTTGGGGTTTTGTCCTCAGCGTTTGTCACACTGGGTTTTTTCCCTGGTACCTGGGGGATTTGTACCCAGGGAGTGTGTGCCCAGGGGGGTCATCCCTGGTGCCTGGTGGGTTTGTCCCTGGTAGTGTTGTCCCCAGGTGGGATTGTCCCCAGAAGGTTGGTTCCAGGCACCTGGTGGGTTTGTCCCTGGGGGGATGTTCATCCCCAGCTCTGTCCCCTCAACCCCACAGATCTACAAGGAGCAGCTCAACACCCGCATCGTGCTGGTGGCCATGGAGACCTGGAGCTCGGAGGACCGGATCCGCGTGGGGCAGGATTCCCTGGAGACCCTGACTGAGTTCATGAAGTACCGGCGGGAGGGGCTGGTGGAGCAGAGTGACACCGTCCACCTCTTCTCGTGAGCGCCGGGCCTTGTCACCTCCCTGGGGCCGGAGCCGTGTCCTCTGTCCCCATCATCCTCCTCTTCCTCACAGGGGTCGGACCTTCCAGAGCAGCCGCAGTGGAACTGCCTTTGTGGGGGGCATCTGCTCGCCCACCCGTGCTGGGGGCGTCAATGAGGTGGGTGCAGCGAGACCCCCCCCCCCTGGGCGGGGCGCGGGGGGGGCCCCGGGGGGGCG
>NW_009953058.1:1645-3148 GCF_000747805.2 Chaetura pelagica
GTCGGGGGGGGCGGGTGGGTGGCAGCCCCCAGCCTGGGGACACCCCCCAGCAGCTCTTGCTCCCCACCCACCTCCCTTGGGTTCCTGCAGCTCCTGGACCCTCCGGAGTGTGGCAACGGCTTCGTGGAGGCGGGCGAGGAGTGTGACTGCGGCTCGCTGGCGGTGAGCGGGCACGGGCTCTGCTTGTGGCAGGGCTCTGCGCCCCACGGCCGTGCTGGGGGTCTGCTCCCCATGCTGGGGGTGTGCTCCCCATGCTGGGGGTCTGCTCCCCATGCTGGGGACCCGCTTCCTGTGGCCGTGCCAGGGGCTGAGGCTCCGTGTCCCACAGGAGTGTGCAAGGAGCGGGGGCAACTGCTGCAAGAAGTGCACGCTGACCCACGACGCCATGTGCAGCGACGGACTCTGCTGCAAGGGCTGCAAGGTGGGACCTGGGAGGGGGGGTGGCTCTGGCCTCCCACGGGGCCAGGGGACGCCCGGGGTCCCTGGGGCAGGGGCTGTGACGTGGTGGCTCTGTCCCCGGTGCAGTATGAGCCGCGCGGCGTGGCCTGCCGGGAGGCCGTGAACGAGTGTGACATCCCCGAGAGCTGCACCGGGGACTCCAGCCAGGTGAGCCGGGCTGGGGACATGGGGAACGTGCTGCAGGGACACCTGGCATCACCTGTCCCCTTCTCCCTGTCCCCTCAGTGCCCCCCCAACCTCCACAAGCTGGATGGCTACTTCTGTGAGAACGAGCAGGTGAGTCCAGCCTGGTGTAGTGGGGCATGGGGCTCTGGCACATCCCTGTGGGCTCCAGCATGTCCCCGTGGGGCTTGGACACATCTTCTGGGGCTCAAGCAGGTCCCCATGAGCTCAGGCACATCCCTGGGGGCTCCGGCACCCCAGTGCTTGGCCATGCCAGCAGCTGTGCCCAGTGCTGGGCCATGCACACAGCCACAGAGGGTTGAGGTGAGCCAGGGTTCCCAGGGCGCACAAGCCCTCCCCGTGCACCAGCTTGTCATCCCCTCCCCTCTGTCACTGTCCCTGTGTCACTGTCCCTACACTGTGGTCCCTGTGCCACTATCCCTGTGTCACTGTCCCTACACTGTGGTCCCTGTGCCACCATCCCTGTGTCACTGTCCCTGCACTGTGGTCCCTGTGCCATGCACCTTCCCCGTGTGTGTCACCCTGTCCCCTGTATCCCACACGTTTCCCCAGCTCAGACCCGTGTCCCTCCCTGCGCACACGCGTGGCAGTGGTGGCCACACTTTGGCCACCTGCACCTTGTCCCCAGGGACACACCTGGGGCCCCGTGTCCCCAGCGCGGCCCCGTGGCTGCAGGTGCACGTGGCTCCCGGTGTCCCCATCCCCAGCCCGTGACCCCCTCTCCCCAGGGACGATGCTACGGCGGGCGCTGCAAAACCCGGGAGCGGCAGTGCCAGGCGCTGTGGGGCCGCGGTGAGTGTCACCCGGGCGGGGAGGGGCAGGGGAGGGGGCAGGGGGGGACGGCCGCTGGGGGGCAGGCGC
>NW_009953058.1:4048-4413 GCF_000747805.2 Chaetura pelagica
GGGCCCGTGCTGGTGGCCGCCATCGTCCTGGGGGGGACAGGCTGGGGATTTAAGTAAGCGGCCGTCACGGGGCTTGTCCCTCTGCTGCTGTCACCGGCCCTGTCCCCTCTGTGCCAGGGCCAGGCCCCTGTCCTTCTGGGAACAGCCCTGGGGAGCGGGGGGCGCTGCAAATCCCCTCCGGATGGGCATCACCTGGGGGCTAGGGATGCCTGGTCCCCTTGTCCCCGCCTTTTCCCCTCCCATTTCCCTTGTCCCCGCCTGGTCCCCTTGTCCCCACCCATTTCCCTTGGCCCTGCCTGCATGTGGCACTGTGGGTTCACTGTCCCCTTGCTCCGTCCTGGCCCTGCCTGTCCCCAAGCATGGGG
>NW_009953058.1:5408-5819 GCF_000747805.2 Chaetura pelagica
GCGCCTTATTAACAGCAATTAACCGGGGTGCTGCTGCTGAGAGGTCGGCTGAGGAGAATGGGGGGGAGGGGCACGCAGGACCCCCCCCTCAACCCTCTCATGAATGTCTGTGCCCCCCTGGCCCCTGCCCCGGGGCGGGCAGCACCTGGATGAATGTACCTGTCGGGAGGGACAAGGGAGGAGTCCCCGCACCCTGTCCCCATCAGCATCTTCAAGCCTTGGGGTCCCAATTGCCAGCCAGTATATCCCAGTACCAGGTCAGCCCCCCCTGCTTCCCCTCCTCAGAGCAGGGCTGGGAATCGTGGTCCCGTCCCCCCCAGATGCCAGCTCTGCACCCCCAGGCATGACCCCCTCCTTGGGGTACACCCCCCCCAAACTGTCCCCCGCCCCCAAATGTCACGGCTGGAACCC
>NW_009953058.1:5905-6459 GCF_000747805.2 Chaetura pelagica
CTGCTCGGACAGAGTGAGCCCTGGGCTGGTGGCACAAGGGGCTGCTCAGTGGGTGACACGTGTCACCCCAGCCCCATGGCAGGCTGGTGGCACCTGTGTCCCCCCACCCCAGGCCAGTGTACAGCCCCTACTGGTTGTCCCCCATCCCCACAGCAGGGGGGTGACACGTGTCCCCAGTCCCTCTGGCATGTGTCACCCTGCACAGAGTGGCTCTGCAGGGCCACCCAACCCACAGGGCCATGAAGCACCAGGGGCCACAATGATCCCATCAACCACTGGTGACAGCATCAGGGGGAACAGCAGGGGATGACACCCCGCGCCCCTGGCAGTGTGGGGGTGTCCCCTCTGTGTCCTCCCTTGCCCCTGTCCCTGCCTGCCACCAGGTCTCTTTGCCATGGTGGCAGGGAGTGAGCAGGGGTGTCCCCAAGCCTGGCCCCAGCCGAGGTGCATGGGGGGGGACAGCGGGGTCCCTGTGTCCCTACTGTCCCCAGCCCCCCCCTGCCGGGGGGGCCCCGCTCTGTCCCCAGCCACCCCAGGGGTCCTTGGGGATCCCC
>NW_009953058.1:7702-10899 GCF_000747805.2 Chaetura pelagica
CCCCAGCCCCGAGCTGGGGGGAGGGAGCCCGAGGCCCGAGGCAGGCGCTGGGGCGGGGGCTGCAGCGCGTCCCCCTGCCCGGGGACACGGGAGGGTGACATCGGTGGGGACACCAGGGGAGCAGGTGCTGCGGGACCCCTTGGCCCTGGTAGTGGCGGGAGAGACCAGGCACCCCCAGCACCCCCTGACATCCTCTGTGACACCCTGGCACCCCCCTGCACCCCGTGCCCACCGGGGGTCACTTCCCTGGGCACCCCCTTCTGTGCTCACCAGGGACAAGGGTGGGACACAGGATGACACTGCAACAGCCCACCCTGAGTGGTGGGGCTGGGGGGGTCCCACACCCCACAGAGCCCTACAGGGACCTGCTCTGGTGCCCCCAAAGCAGCGTGGCACAAAAAGACACCCCAGGAACTGCAGAACCATGCCCACCGGGGGTCACTTCCCTGGGCACCCCCTTCTGTGCTCACCAGGGACAAGGGTGGGACACAGGATGACACTGCAACAGCCCACCCTGAGTGGTGGGGCTGGGGGGGTCCCACACCCCACAGAGCCCTACAGGGACCTGCTCTGGTGCCCCCAAAGCAGCGTGGCACAAAAAGACACCCCAGGAACTGCAGAACCAGGACTCTGGGGTGCACGAGCTCGGCTGCTCTGCTCTGTCCCCCACACCAAGCCAGGGGTGCCTGGTAACACCTTGGGGTGTTTCCAGGGAGCTCCCCAGGGTGTTCCTCATGGAGCTCCTCAGGGTGCTGCCAGGGAAATCCCTGGGGTGCTCCTCAGGGTGGAGCCCCCCTGGGGGGCAGACCCAGCCTCAGGCTGGTCCCTCTCACGGCTTTGGAAGGGTCAAGGCCACCTTGTTAAAGCAACCACCATCACCTTCCTGCTGTGCCCCCAGCCACGGCCTGGCAGGGGGTGGCACGGGGTGGGGGGGGAGATGCTGGAGGAGCCTCTGGTCATGGCAGGGAGCAGGGGGGGAGCACTGGGCTGAGCTGGGGGGGCTGTGACTGCAGTGTCCTCCCTGGCAAGGGGCTTGGTGCAAACATCCCCTTTTCTCCCCACGTACCCTGAGCCTGTCACAGCACAGACATCTTGATACCCCTCAAGGACTTTGGCTGCAGATTTGCCACCAGCCAGGACTGAGACACATCCCAGAGAGGAGCTATTTTGGGCTGGTCTAGATACCAGTGATGAGTGAGCCTGAAACACTCCAGCTGCACGGGCTGCTCCTGGATCTTGATCTTGAGGTTTTCAGAGTCTTCAGGGTCAGGAGGGCAAAACCCACCACTTTATTCCAGCCCAGCTGGGGGTTGCAACCCTGTGGGGTCACACAGCACCCACACCACTGGGCTGGGGGGACACTGTGGTGGAGTTGGACATGCCTGGCACAGGGAGATGCTCTTGGCCAACTCCCAAGGACCACAAGAAGTGTGAGAGGCAGCAGGCCCCAGTGCCCAGGGGTGCTTGACACCCCAGGCTGAAACTTCTCTCCATCATAATCATCTCCAGCTCCTTCCCAGCCTCCTCCATGACATCACCCAGTGCCTCTGCCTTGAAAAGGGGCTGCCCCAAAACCAGGTGCAGAGGCTGGCAGGGTCCTACCTGCCCACCACCTACTTTTCCCCCCCTGACTCACCAGCTGTGTGTGACAGACCCTCCTTGCCCTCAGCTGGGCCATGTTCCTCACCCACCACCACCAGGTTTTAATGACACTTGCTGAGGTTAACCACAGCACCCACGGGAGAAGCCAGAGTCCCATTTCTGTGCCAGGTGCCCAGTTGCTCCTTTGACAAAGGCCACAAGGTCAACATCAGCTTTTGGGTTCCTCTGAGGTCACCTGCAGAGCTCTAAAAAACCCTAACCCCACAGGAATTCACCCCCCTGTGCTGCAGGAGCCCTGAAGGGACACACAGGAGCCAGGGGCAGGCCCGGGGACACGTCTGTCCCAGCAGCTGCTGCTCAACAAGGAGAAGCTCAGACCTATTTGCTCCTCCCTGTGCTAAGAACAGCAACGGGCCTTGCAGGGGGATCCTGCCACCTCCAAACCCTCTGATGGGCGAGAAAACCTTTCACATTCCCCTCATATGTAGGTAAAACCAGAGAAATAAGTAATAAGAAATAAGAAACCAGCTCTTCCAGAGCCACCCCTGGGTCTGTGCCCTTTACATAATGGGAAACACTGGGATCTGAAACGTCTCAGCTCCTTCAGTTGCTGGAGCTGATGGACCATCTGGCTGCAATTTCCCAGCTCCAAACTAATGAGCAGACTCTGCTTTCCAGGTGTGCATGAGGAAGGAGCCCCTCAAGGTCTCCTCAGGAGCAGGGGGGCTGCCATGTGAGCACAGGGAGGCTCCAGGTTTCAGCTCTGCTGCTCCTCAGCAACCTGAGATGTCTGGGACAGCTGTTGGGAGCAGAGGACATCAGAGGGCCTGGGGGCAATGCTCCATGTGAAGGGAAAAGGGGAATGTCCTGAGGGGAATTTTCTTTGGGGGACAAATCGCAGGGAAGAGAAGGGAACACCCCAAATACCAGCTTCCCAAAGCAGCCGAGAAAAAACCACATCCTCATTGTCCATGCAAATGAATGAAGAACCTGAACTGATCTCTGACCTCAAACCAGGACAAGCTTTTTCCAAATGGGAAAGCCCCCAGAGGCTGACACAAGAACTGTCTGTCCCTCCCTGCTGGACAGACATACCCACAGCCTCCAGTGACAGGTGCCCTTCCCCAGTGACCACCCTGGAGCACAGCAGGACCTCCTCTGGGTGCCCGAGGTCTGGGGTGGGACAGAGGGGAGGAGAGAGAGGGGCTGGGAAGGCCTGAAGCCTCCTGGCACAGAGTGTGGAGCAAGAACAAAGAGCATCCCTGCCAGGCCTCAGAGCTGAGCATCTTATTTGGCCCAGGGAAATTTTAGGGAAATTCACCTTTTCATAGAATAACAGAATCCCAGACTGGTTTTGGTTGGAAGGGACCTTACAGATCATCTAGATCCAACCCCCTGCATGGGCAGGGACACCTCCCACCAGCCCAGGCTGCTCCAAGCCCCATCCAACCTGCCCTTCAACACTGCCAGGGATGGGGCAGCCATTTAGGGCCGTGGTATTTCCAGGTCCCTTCCTAGGCCTGCAAGGTTACCCTGCACACGTGCCATGGATGGGCACCTTCAGATACATTAATAAAGCTCTATTGGTTTTTTTT
>NW_009953058.1:11129-11808 GCF_000747805.2 Chaetura pelagica
CCCTCCCCAGCTTTCCTGGAGCCCCTTCAGGCACTGGAAGCTGCTCTAAGGTCTCCCTGGAGCCTCTTCTCCATCTGACACGCCTCCAGCTCGTGAGCAGCCTTGGAAACTCTGTTCATTCACTGATGTCCTCAGTTCCTGCTGTTCCCCTTTGGTCGCTGGGGTCTCAAATGTCTCAACAGCCCAAATTTGGATGGTAAGAGGAAGGGGATGGAGAAGAGGAAAGGGGAGGGGAGAGGGGAGAGAGAGAGGGAAAGGAAAAATGGAAAAAGGGAAGGGAAATGACGAATGGGAAGGGGAAATGGGAAGGGGAAGGGGAAGAGAAAAGAGGAAGGGAAAGGAGAAGGGGAAGGGGAAGGGACAGGCAGGGTTTCGGCCAGCCCGGGGCTGACAAGGCGATGGATCTTTGGGCTGCGCAGGCGGCGGCTCCGGGGGGGGTTCGAAGAGCCCGGGGGGAGCAGGAACCTCCTGGTGGTGCCAAAACTGCCCCTTCAGAAGGGACCTCCTGCCCGCGCTGCCTTGTGCCAGCCCAGCCATTCCCGGCCGGGAATTCCCGCTGCTCTTCATGCGCGTTTCCCCCACCCAGCGCCCGGGAGCTCATTCCTGCCCCGAACAGGGACAGAGCGCCCGGGCAGCCCCGGCAGGGACGGGCAGGACCCCCCCCGGTTGCTGCCCGGGA
>NW_009953058.1:16359-42341 GCF_000747805.2 Chaetura pelagica
TTGCTGCCCGGGCTGGGCAGGCTGGGATGCAGCCGAGAGCCACAGAATTCCAGCCGGGATCCCCAGGGGTCGGTGCCCCTGTCAGCGCCCTGAGGGCGGGCAGCAGGGCTGGACCCTCAGCCCCGTGGGGCTGAACAGCACCCACATCTCTGCTCTCCAACCTCCTGAGCCTGTGCTGAGCCCCAGGAGGGGCCCCAGGAGGCCCCATCCCGGGACACACTGCAGGTCGGGCTCGATGGGGCCCTGAGCAACCTGCCCTGGTTTGAGAGGTCCCTGCAGGGGCTTGGATGGGGTGGCCTCTCAATGTCCCTCCCAAGCCCACACATCCTATGATTCTAAAATGCTATGATCTTTGAGTCTCCCCAGACCCCATCTCCCACCCCCTGGATGCTGCAGCCCCCAGGTCAGAGCAGCTCAGGGAATTGTCCCCATCCTGCTCCAGCCACCATTTCTCTGGGATCTCCTTTCCTCACCAGGTCTTTCCCTTCCCTCACTGGACATCAAGATACCAACACAAACAGGAGAAGCACAAAATCCCTGCATTGCTGAGGATCATAACTTATATTTTTGTTAAAAAAAACCCAAACCCCAATGGGATCATTACATAACAGTGCTGCTCCAACCAGGCAGCAAGAAAAGGCCACCAGACCCGAGGCTGGACCACAGATCAAACCAGAATTTCATTTCACAATTTAGTGGCACAATCTGAGCTCGTTCCCTGAAAGTCCAGCAAAGAGCTGCCCTCCCTCTCCCAGTATCCAGGGGAGGAATATTCAGGCACACTGGGATCTACGGGACATGCTGACAAAGGAAGTTCTGAGCCAGAGTGTTCCTGGAGACATCCTCATAGTGAAGAGTTTCCTCCTCATGTCTCACCTCAATCTCCCTCTTCCAGTTTTCATCCATCCCCCTCATCCCATCCCTCCCTGCCCTTGTCCCAAGCCCCTCCCCAGCTTTCCTGGAGCCCCTTCAGGCACTGGAAGCTGCTCTGAGGTCTCCCTGGAGCCTTCTCTTCTCCAGGCTGAACACCCCAACTCTCCCAGCCTGGCTCCAGAGCAGAGCTGCTCCAGCCCTCCCAGCATCTCCGGGGCCTCCTCTGGCCTCTCTCCAACAGCTCCGTGTCCTCCTTGTGTTGGGGACTCCAGAGCTGTTCCCAGCCCTGCAGGGGGTCTCACCAGACCAGAGCAGAGCAGAGGGGACAATCCCCTCCCTGGCCCTGCTGCTCACGCTGCTGGTGACACAGCCCAGGACACGGGTGGGTTCTGGGATCACCACATGGTGCTGGGCCATGTTGAACTTCTCATCATCCAACACCCCCAAGTCCTTCTCCTCAGGGCTGCTCTCCATCCATTCTCCACCTGTATCTGTGCCTGGGATTGCCCTGACCCAGGTGCAGGACCCTGCACTTGGCCTTGTTGAACTTCATGCAGTTTGCACCAGCCAGGCCACATGAGGCAGCACAAGTCTCAGCCCTGGAGAAGGGTGAGGTCTAAAAATCCTGCAGCTCCCCTTCCCACCCCATCCCACCTGAGGTGCAAAGCTCCCAGGGCGTCCCATCATGCTTGGCCCCCTCGGTTCTCCTGGGAAAGACACAGGCTCAGGTCCTCAGGTGGGTGACATGTCCCTGCCAGAGCAACCAGAACAACCTCCTGACCACGCAAGAAGGAAGCAGGGGGGGCAGCCAGTCCCTAAAGCCAGTGAGCACCAGCAGATGCCTTCACATCCTCCTTCCAGGGCACTTCTCACCCACACCCACCACCCCCCCCCAGCAACATGGAATTATTATCACCTATATCACCTCAGGCTATAGGAAACAAATTGTTCTTTCTCCAAGCAATGACATTTGAAGTCTCCCCTGACACAGAGGCAAGTCCAAGGAGAGCAGGAGCCCTGGGGGAGCAGGATCCCCTGAGCTCCTTCCCAGGCTGCTGCAGGGAAGTGGGATCATCCCAGGGACACGGTTAGATCCTGATCCCACCCATGCCAAGGGATCAGGTCCCAGGGCTGTCACAGCAGCAGCACAACATGCTCACACAGCCCAGCCCCATCATGGCAATCAGGATTGGCACAAACTCCTTGGGAGCAGCTCTGGGAAAGGCTCCTCTTGGAAGTCACCTTGTAGCTGGTGAGCTCAAGATTTCTGGAATTATTAACAACTCAAGCCACAAGAAGGATGGAGTGACACCCAGCTGAGCTACAGGCACAGCACTCACTGCTGACACTGTTAACCCCTGCCCTGTGCTTCCAGTTGGGAAATCACCCCACAGGGAGGAGCTGATTTATCCTGGCAATAGCCAGAGCTTTTGCTCGTTTTGTGGTGCCTTCCTCCCTCGGAGGGACCTGAGGTGGAGCTGCCAGCTCCTGATCGCTGGGATCACTGGGATCACTCCAGGTGCTGGTGCTGCCAGAGGCCCCTGAGCACCACATGGGGCTGCCAGATGGGACCCAGCACTCCTGGGAGCTGCATCCTCCCAGAGCAGCAGCTGGAGGCCACAATACCCAGGGGGCCCCCAGGCAGCACCCTGGGTCTGCAGGGAGGCACCCAGCCCAGGGGGCTGCCAACCACCCTGGGGGCTGCCAACCACCCTGGGGGCTGCCAAACACCCCGGCTTCCACCACGGGGTCTCCTGCTCCTGGCCCCTCCTGTGCACAGGATGGCACACAGCACTGCATGATGGCTTCTCAGAGAGTCTCCCAAAAACATATTCCACATTCAACACATTCCAAGGTCCCACTTCCAGGGATGGGGCATCCATGACTTCCCTGGCACAGGTTACCCAGAGAAGCTGTGGCTGCCCCATCCCTGGCAGTGTTGAAGGGCAGGTTGGATGGGGCTTGGAGCAGCCTGGGCTGGTGGGAGGTGTCCCTGCCCATGCAGGGGGTGGGACTGGATGAGCTTTGAGGTCCCTTCCAACCCAAACCAGTCTGGGATTCCATGCTAATCCTGCACCGTCCCCTTCTTTTTCAGACATGTAATTCCCTGAAGCATTTCAGAGGTTCTTGCTGCAAATTAATTGTTAAATGAAGGTTTCTGCACCTCAAAACACTCGAGCATGTGTCCTGGCTGCACGACCCACGTTCAAAGGGAAGGACAAGGTGAAATGTCCTTCAGAGCAGCAGAGGAGCAGCAGAAGCCTCAGCCTTGGAGTTGCTCCCAGGTTCCCTGTGTCCTGCTCCTGGGTTCTGTGTCTTGCTCCCAGGTTCTCCATGTCCTGCCTGGGCACAGGGCTGGTTGCTGCCTCTGGACTGTTCCCTGATCCCTTTATTTCCCATCTCATGGACCTTGTGGGATGCTCAGGTGTCCTGGCAGGGACAAACACACTATTACTATGGCAGGATCCCACCTGGGTCACTGTCACCCACCCCTGCCACCACAGCCTGGGTGCTGGGGCCCAGGCCCTGCACTGCCCATCCCTTTGGCAGCCTTTTCCTTCTCACTCTGAACAACCTGCTTCCCACCCCAATCCCCCTGGATCCATCCCAATCCCAGCTTGCTCACAGCTGCATCACCCAGCAAACCCCTCCAAGCCTTCTCAGATTCCCAATTTTGAGGCCAAATCTGCAGGGAGGGGGAAGCTCAGGACACTGAGGGAAGGCAGCCCCTGAGACAGCCACACAGAGGGGCATTCAGCTGCAGCCTGGAAGGGGAGCTGGGCAGCCAGCTCCGTCTGCTCCTTGCAAAATCACAGCTAAATTAGGCCAGGCTAATGCTGCACAGTTCACTGGACAGTATCAACATGCTCATTCATATGCACAAATGCAGATTTCCATGTTTTCATAAGAGGCACAAGGGCTGACTTGCAAAAGTTCAGGGAATCAGGTTTATTGGATGCAATTGTTCTCCTCACTGAAGAGCAACCCACGTGCAGAAAGGCACTGTTAGTTTCCAACCAACTCTTTGATTACACTAAACAAGGTCAAATAAATAAAAAATCCAAGCTGTGGCTCTGAGAAAAATCACTGAAATCTCTCTCTCCCTCACATACTCAGAGCATCTTCTATTGCTGGAATAAAAAAGAACCCACCTCACTCAGACTGGAATAATCCACTGGATTTAATAGATTTTTTTTTTTGTCCAAAAACCAGAGAATGACAAGACAAACCCAAGGTATGTTCAGTGTTTTTTTGTCCAAAAGTCTCTTCTGAACGTTCATTTTGGAATGGCCTGCATCAAGCCAAAGCAAGAGAGCATTTTAAAGTAATGCATGTATCATTTCTTCATAAGGAAAAGTCAAGCCAAAGACTTTGAAACTGAAAACAAGTCACAGACATGAACATTTAGAGCTTTAACAGACACCCTCTACCAACAACAAACACTCAGTTTCAAAGCAAATGTGCACTTTATACACCATTAAAATGAGAACAAACCAAGAGTAATAGGAACAGCTCCATTACTTTGCATTTTCGGAATGAATTCAGTGCTGGGGTTGGAATATTTTGTACACTCTGCTCACTAAAGGGGGTATTTACTGGAGTGGAGAGAAGCTCACGGGCCTGACCTGAGAGGGCAGTGTTGGTGGGTAATGGTTTGGAGCATGAACTGGGAAAGGACAAACACAACCAGTGGGGAAACAGCTGGCACCACCCAGCTGGAGCTGCAGCCATGAATGAGGAATTGCTGCAGTTTGTGCTGAGAGCAGCAGGGGAAGGGTTTTCACTTCCTGCCATTTGGCTGGTGAGAGGCTGTTCCAGAGCCAAGGGGTGAAGAGCAACGTCACCCACGTCACCCTTTGGGGGAGCTGAAAAGCACCAGCCCAGCGTGGGGGACAGTGAGAGGATGGTGACCACGCAGCCGCCTGCACCTCCAGGCTCCACGTCTTGCCCTGGTGCTTTCAGACAAGGTGTTTCCACCCAGTTTCTCCAGGGCACTGAGAGCTCTGCTGGCACAGCCTCCCTGCACACCCTGAGCCCCTATGGAATTAGAGGAGTTCCTGAACTCCCTCTCACCCCAGGCAGCCAGTCCCACCTCCCTGCCCACAGAGCCCTCTCAGCTGTCACAGACCTCTCTGTGCTCCCTGTGGCACTTACACTGACTCTTTAGTCACATCACTTGGCAACTTTTCTGCATCAAATTCAGAGGTTGCTGCTCTCTCTCCTGGAGTTGCTGAGGAACACACAGCCTGAAAGCAAGTTTGCTTCCAAACATCTCTGCTGGAGTTGAGCTGGAGCAGCTCCTCTTGCAGAGGGTTCACTAGCTTGGGGCACAAAGAGCTGAGGATGCCTGGGATCTGCACCTGGACTGCCTGGTGTCCCAGGACAAAACCAGACTGAAAGTCATTCAGGAGGATACCAGCTTTCAGCAGGTGCTTGGGCAGAGGAAAACCTCAAGTGTGAACTCATATCCCCTTCATCTGAATTTAAAACAAAGCCCAGGCTTGGCTGCTCTGTGGGATGGTAATGAGCTGGGGTCACCTGTGTCCTCCACAGAGCTGGGCTGCTCAACCCTTCCCCAGCCAGGTGGGCACTAAGGACTGAAGCAGCCTCCAAACAGAACAACCCTGCTTGAAACAGGCCCCAAAAATACATTAAAACACACCAAGACCTACAAAATCAGGAGAGCAGAGCCAGGTCCCAAATATATCGCAAATAGTAGCAAAAAGCAGACACATTTCTCAGCACCCCCAGCATGAATCCTTGCCAAAATAACACCCCCCAAGGGCAGTGGATCCTGCATCCTCCTTTGTCTAATTATAAATTCCAGTAGAATGCCAAAACCCCAGAATGCAAAATCTGACTGGTCTCCCAAGCAGCAATGGAAGTTCTACATCTTGCTCGGGCTGAACTGAATTCCTCAGACCCAGGGGCAGGAAGGGGGGGCTGGGTAAGGCAACATCACTGATCCTGGGAAGGGCTTTGTGAGAACTTCTGCAGGCAGCTCCTGGCTCCTGCCTGGGGGGAGGTTGCTCCTCAGTGTAATGCAGGGAAAGACAATCCCCTTGGCTCCATCTCACCAGATCACTCTGGAAAACACAGAGATCTTATCCCAGAGGTATGAGCAGAACCTCCTGCCCATGGGGAGCAGGGTGTTATGTGACCACAGCCCTCAAACACATCCATTTCCATGGGTGTCCCACCAATAGGTGGGATGACTGAATGCAGGCATTTCTGTTGGCTTTTTTGGGGGATGTTTGACAGGGGTTTGAACTCTCTCTTCCCTCCTGTAGCAAAATGCTTGCAGGGAGGTTACAGCCCTCCCTGGTATTCCTGCTCTGCACACAAGTAACCCCCCATGTACCTTTTTTCTTCTAAGCTATTTTCCAAAAAACCCCCCTGGACCAGAACAGCTCTTGTCCAACCCCTCCATTTTATGGGGAGCACATTTCTAGAAAAAGACAAGAGTCAAAAGCACCAGGAGCAGATGTTTTCCCAGTCTTTCCATTGCTCAGTGACTGGCACCCATGGGCTGCCTGGAGAACCTGAGGCTCCTCTGTGCTGTCCACACCTTCAAGGCACTTTGGAAAGGCAGCATGGAAAAGTTTCTTGTTTAAAACAAGGGAGAACAACGACCAAACTGCAGACCACAAGTCATCAAACTAGCAAAATGCTACCAGGTACCCATTGCTTTCTCCTCCTTAATATATATAAAAAAAAAGGTAACCTCAGAGATCCAGTGTACAAATAGAAAAAATTGTGCATAATAAATGTACTATAATACTGTACATACAGCATAAACCGTTCAATGAGAATGATTTAAATATACCTGTTTGTCTCCTGACTTGGAAGACAGAAGAATAAAGTCCTATTATCCTAGAATATGCATATAAACCTTTTCTGAGAGGCTGAATCACTAGCCAAAGGTATCCCTGAAAACAAGCAGAGTCAAATATTTACTCCATGGAAGCCATTATTGAAGGGGTTGCTGGTTATGATAAACTAGGAGAAAAAACACAAGGTATCATCAACTCAACCAACATCAAATCCAGACAGAGTTCTTCCCATCCCCTGACTTGCTGCTGGCACTGCTTTTGTTTGAGCCTGCTTTGGATTTCTTCTCTCTGGAACTGCTGGGGTTGTTTTGGTTGTTGTAGGCCTGGATGGCGAGATCCAGGCGCTCCTGAGCCACTTTAATTTCCCTCTGCAGATTTTCCAGGTCGGCAGGAATGTTCTCCTCATTGCTTCCATACTGCTGTTCCTGAGCTATGTTGGCTTTGTTCTGTTTGTAGGCCATTTTGGCATTGGACAGTTCAGTATATTGCATTTGTTCTGGTTTGACTGCGATGTTGTAGCCCGGAGGAGCAGATGGAGTGTTCCAAGTGAAAGGGTAGTTGTAGGTACCAGAATCTTCCAGCTCCTTCCTCTTGTTGTTCAACGTGTCCCGGATTGTGCCAAATCCCAAGTGGAGCATCTCCCAGACATTCAAAAGCAAACACATGCAGCTCACCCCGTACATTATCAGCAGGAAAATGGTCTTTTCAGTTGGCCTTGAAATGAAACAATCTATTTTGTGGGGGCAGGGCTTCCTGCTGCACACGAAGCTGGGGCTCACCTCGAAGCCGTACAGGAGGTACTGACCCACCAGGAAGGCAATTTCAAAGGTGGTCCTGGCCAGCAGCTGCAGGACATAGATCTTCATCAGCCCATCCTCCCGGATCCGCCGCCTGCCGTCGTGCTTGGCTTTGGCAGGAGGCTGCTGCTCCTTGTTCTCCCTCTCGCTCTCCAGCTCCACCTCTGGGTACATCATGGGGTCCTCCTCGTGGTCCTCCTCGGTCTCCTCCAAGCCACGGTGCTGTTTCCAGCGCATGGAAAAGCTTTTGCTTCTGACCCTTCTGTCGGCCTCGCTGTGCTCCACCATCCGGGCGATTTTGTGGATGGCGTAGCCCAGGTACATGACGGATGGAGTGGCCACCAGGATGATCTGGAAGACCCAAAACCTGACGTGGGAGAGCGGGGCGAAGGCGTCGTAGCAAACGTTCTCGCAGCCCGGCTGCTCCGTGTTGCACACGAACTTGCTCTGCTCGTCATAGTAAATGGACTCTCCCCCCACCGCCGTCAGGACGATCCGGAACACGATCAGCACCGTCAGCCAGATCTTCCCCACAAAGGTGGAGTGGTTGTGGATCTCCTCTAGCAGACGGGTCAGAAAACTCCAACTCATGGTGGTCAAATGATTTCACCTAAGAAACCAACAATCAAACAAACAAACACTCGAAAATACTGATGAGTTTTTCAGCTTGAGCCTAAATGTTGCATTTAACCAATAGAGTTGGAGCCAGGCTGGGAGAGTTGGGGTGTTCAGCCTGGAGAAGAAAAGGCTCCAGGGAGACCTTAGAGCAGCTTCCAGTGCCTGAAGGGGCTCCAGGAAAGCTGGGGAGGGACTTGGGACAAGGGCAGGGAGGGATGGGATGAGGGGGATGGATGAAAAGTGGGAGAGGGAGATTGAGGTGAGACATGAGGAGGAAATTCTTTGCTGTGAGGGTGGTGAGAGCCTGGCCCAGGTTGCCCAGGGAAGCTGTGGCTGCCCCATCCCTGGCAGTGTTGAAGGGCAGGTTGGATGGGGCTTGGAGCAGCCTGGGCTGCTGGGAGGTGTCCCTGCCCATGCAGGGGGTGGGACTGGATGGTCTTTAAGGTCCCTTCCAACCCAAACCATTCCATGGCTCTACCAGGGCCAGAAGACTCTAGAACTGTACAACCAGCACATCCCTCCTTGCAGCATCACCTGCTATCGGGACACTCCAGCTGCCAGGATTTGTTGCTTGAAAATCCTACGTCTCCTCCACAGGCTTTTGAGAAGTCTGCTGCAAAAGAACACCAAACCCAGCAGTTAACTGCCATTTCCCACCCTGAACCTGCTCCCAAAGCTGCAGAAGAGAAAGTCCCAGCTGCTCTGTATTTCAACTGTTCTTAAAAATATTTACACTTCAGGCTGAAGTCTCCAAAACACAGAGGATGGACACTCAAGCTGCTGTGACATGTTATGGGCACTGCTGGTTCCATCCCACCACTGACAGTGAGATGGGTGTTAACTGCATGGAGAGGGCCAAAAAAACCCCTGAGTTAGTGATCCCAGCTTCAACCACAGCCCATGGAGAGAAGCAGCTCTGTCCACAGGGCAATGCCAGGTGTTTGGAGACAGGAATGATGATGATTATGATCCACCCAGCCCAAACCTGGCAACTGGCCTTAAAATCTGGGATTCAAAGCAGGAGAAGCTGAGTGACCCCAGCAGGGTCCCCCTGCAGGTCCAGAGGCAGGGTCTGAACAAGGAACATTCCACTTCGTACCTGCTGCTTAAACTGTTCCATGGATTTGGGTTCAGACCCTTGGGGAAGCTAAAAAATTATCTCTTTCAGGGCCAGAAAAGACTTTAGTTTATATTTTCTAGTGTTCTCTGGGAGAGAGGCAAGAAAATCTAGTTTAAAAAACTATGTCAGAATTTTTTTAAGAGATATGAGATACAAATCCACAGAAATTTGCAATCCTGACAGTAAAAACATGAAAAACACACCAAAAAAAAAAACCCCAAACAACCCACATCTGGCAAGAGGGTGAAGTATTGCAGTGAGGGAAACCTGGCCAGGCTGCAGGCCCACCTGGAGCTCTCAGGAGTAATAAAATCCTGAGTCCAGGAAGAACTGTTTGATGTTCTAGTAGAGGGGATAAGACATCTTGCAGTCCTCTGCTGAGTCAAAGATGCAGCAGTAATAAAGATTTTTACAGAGTAACATCTGGACAAAAGGTTCTTAAATCAGGATTGGACATATCTCTGGCACTCTGGTCTTCAAAGTGATTTATTCTTAACCTGGAGGAAGAAATTCCAGGTGTTTGGAAGTAAAGGAGTTATTTGCAGCTATTCAGCTTCTTCCACCCAACTGCAGAGTTGGTCACAGGCAGAACAATGAAGCTGGAGGAGATGCAATCAATGCAGAATTAAGGGATATAAATGTAATTCCCCTGCTGGTGGAATTCAATGTTTCATTGAAAACGGCAACAACAGCTCAGACATAACCTGGCTGGGCTGTGGAGGACGTTTGATTTATGACTTCATGACAGTGTGAGAAAGAAAATAGTGCCAGAGAGGATTAAAAAAGCCCATATTAAGTGGATTAAAATTAACAAAGACCTTGACAAATGGTTCCCACATGAGAGCCAAGAGCTATTCTGTGTAATTACAGCAAGTTCTGCAGACCAGGAACAGCAGCAAGGCTGCACCTACCCCAGACCTGACCAGAAAATGGCTGTTGATAAAACCTGCACATGGCCCCAAAGTTTGCAGGCTGACAAAGAAATGACAAAGGAAAAGCAGAAGAGCAGAGGCTGAGTCCACCAAAACAAACCCAGAGCTTCACCCACGCTGAGTGCAGAGACACGCAGCGAAAGGAAAGACCAGCAGGCTTTTGATTCCCAGGGGAGAGCAGCTCCCCTGGAGATGAGGGAACAGGGAAGGGAGCCAGGGTCTTCATGGAGGAGCATCTGAACCAGAGCTGCTGCCACAGCAGAGACGATGAACACAACCCTGGGCAGTCACGAGGCAGCCCGAGCAAGGAGGGTGGTCTTACCTCCTCGTCAGCAAGACAGCACTCCAGGCCTGGGTCTGCATCCTTCACCAGTTGCTTGAACATCAGGGAGGGGGTGTATTAGTCTTGGAATCAGATGAAAAATGGGGAGGATGCCTAGAAGTGAGAGATTTAAAGAGTTCAGTTTGTTTGGCTGGGAAGCACGGGAAGCAAATGAAGGACAATATCACCTGGCAGGTGTCAACCACGCACGCCGACAACCCAGGGCTCAAACCAAAGCTCCTCTTCCTACAGAGTCAGAACCACCTTTCTGGTTAGAAAAGACCTTTTAGATCATCGAGGCCAAACATACCCTCATTCTGGATGGAGTCATGTGGTCCTGGAAGCATGGATTGCAGAGCAGATAAACGACCCTGGCTGGATGTTTCTCCTATCACTGGCATATCCCCAGGTCCCAACCCTGCACGCTCAAGGAAATCCAGACTTGACTGAGTTTATCCAAAGCAATTTTTTCCAACTCAGGAAGACAGAGGCTTGGTTGGCACCGGGCCAGGCCATGCTAATGCTGTGCACCTTCTCCTGCAAACCACCTACATGGCCACGTTGCCACTGGAGGTTCCAGCAGCACTGGCTGGAACCACGGGCTTTTAACAGGAGGAAAGACCAGTGGGTTCGAGCCCCAGGGCAGTGATTTGCTGCAGTAGGTGGCTCTGAACCCCATTTCAGAGAGGGGTTCCCTGCCACCTCCAGTGCAGCCAGTGCTTCGACACTCCCACATTGGGCACTTCCCAGCAGGAGTCACAATGGGAGGCAGAGGGTCTCTCTGACCTCAAGAGTCTCCAAAAAGCTGCACAAAAACAGCACATAAACCAGCCTTGGCAGCAGTGAGAGGAGCCAGAGCTGCCACAGCAACTGCTCTGCTTGGGCACCCAGCACCACCACCCTGCGTGCTGGGAGCTGATGTGACATTATTTGTCAATTAAAAAGAAGAGAAAACCCAAAGGAGTCAAAGAAGGGATTAATTTTCACTCACTGGAAACATTAGGGCCAAAGCCTTTGCTGTGAGTAAAATCCAGAGTAAATTTGAAACTAATTAAATACTGTTTGCAAAGTACATTGGAATAAAAGCAGGAACTGCCCTTTTTCAGATACTGTCAACGTTTATTCATCAGTGGTTACTGACAGAGACCTTTCTCGTTTAAATGAGAGGGGACATGGAATCTTTACTTCCAGGTGAGTTGCTACCTTGCCAGCTCATCAAGTCTCTTGAGGTGTTGATCAGATATTGATCAGGGTGTTTTGAACGTGCAGAGCACAGACCTGTGGTCAGTTCCAATCCATCTGGTCAGGTGTGAAGAGAGAGACATGGAGTGAGGGAGAATGGATGGAGAGCAGCCCTGAGAAGAAGGGCTTGGGGGTGGTGGATGATGAGAAGCTCAACATGGCCCAGCACCGTGTGCTGGAGCCCAGAACCCCCCCGTGTCCTGGGCTGTGTCACCAGCAGCGTGACCAGCAGGGCCAGGGAGGGGATTGTCCCCTCTGCTCTGCTCTGCTGAGACCCCCTGCAGGGCTGGGAACAGCTCTGGGGTCCCCAACACAAGAAGGACACGGAGCTGTTGGAGAGAGGCCAGAGGAGGCCGCGGAGATGCTGGGAGGGCTGGAGCAGCTCTGCTCTGGAGCCAGGCTGGGAGAGTTGGGGGGTTCAGCCTGGAGAAGAGAAGGCTCCAGGGCGACCTTAGAGCAGCTTCCAGTGCCTGAAGGGGCTCCAGGAAAGCTGGGGAGGGGCTTGGGACAAGGGCAGGGAGGGATGGGATGAGGGGGATGGATGAAAACTGGGAGAGGGAGATTGAGGTGAGACATGAGGAGGAAATTCTTTGGTGTGAGGGTGGTGAGAGCCTGGCCCAGGTTGCCCAGGGAAGCTGTGGCTGCCCCATCCCTGGCAGTGTTGAAGGGCAGGTTGGATGGGGCTTGGAGCAGCCTGGGCTGGTGGGAGGTGTCCCTGCCCATGCAGGGGTGGGACTGGATGATCTTTAAAGTGCCTCCAACACAAACCATTCCATGGCTCTATGACATGGGGAGGGGGTGGATCATACTGAGCTGAGCTTCTTGAAGGAGCAGGTAGCTGCTGGAGGGCACAGGACATCTGGCTGGATCTGAAACTTGCTTGAGGAGAAAGAGGAGGATTCATGTCCTGGATTCCAGCCGTTATGTAAAGCAGCACGTGACAAACCGGGGGGCAGAGCCTGGCCAGCCTGGCTGTCCATGTGGGTCAGTCACAGCCCTCGGACGCGCTGCCATCCACGTGCTTCATCACCAAGACCTCTGCTGATTAGAGAGCTCCAGCTGGGAGATGGGAAGGTGCTGAGGAGCTCTGGTTCTCTTCAACAAGAAAGTGCCACTTACTCTAAATTTAGTTTTATTCCAGAGCAAAGCCACTGACCCCAAGCTGCAAGAATCCACCAGCAGGCAAAGAACTCTGCATTGAGGAAGCGTTTTGGTTCCAGTGAGAGGACCTATCATTAAACCTTCCTTTCACTAGAAACGTTCAGCCCATCCCAATTAAACACTGAAGAAAGCAGGAATCTCCAGGCAGAAGGATGGCATTTGGAATGGTGTTGTCCTTCAGCCTCATGAGCTCAGCCAAGGCTGCAGGCTGTGTGTTCTGTCTCCATGCACGGCAGGACACAGGCAGGTCGCAGTCACCTTCACCCACCGACACTTGCCCTCTCCCAGATTTGTTGTTCTGGCAACATTTAACTCAATAATTTTCCATTGTTTGAAATAAAAGTCTATGGACACTGACACGCATCTGAAAAAGGCAGAATGTCAGCAAGTTCAGCTAATTTAAGTCACGCCAGAAAGTGCATCTGAGAGAGACTTTCATTCCTTGTCTTTGTCATCCAGCTCATTCCAGCACTTCCAGAGGAGGAGGCTCCTCGGAGCAGGCAGGAAAGACACTGCAAATACCACCATGTTCATCTCTGACAGCACGTGGGCTCCTGTGAGCTGAGGAGCTACAGACACATCCAGGAAGAGCAGAGAATTTGGAGCAGGCACATTAGAAAATAGAAATCAGCTTGAGATTAAGAGATCAACTGCAGAAATTTCTCGAGTTCTTTCACCTGTTGGAGAGAGGCCAGAGGAGCCACAGAGATGATGGGAGAGCTGGAGCAGCTCTGCTCTGGGACAGGCTGGGAGAGTTGGGGTGTTCAGCCTGGAGAAGAGAAGGCTCCAGGGAGACCTTAGAGCAGCTTCCAGTGCCTGAAGGGGCTCCAGGAAAGCTGGGGAGGGACTTGGGACAAGGGCAGGGAGGGATGGGATGAAGGGGATGGATGAAAACTGGGAGAGGGAGATTGAGGTGAGACATGAGGAGGAAATTCTTTGCTGTGAGGGTGGTGAGAGCCTGGCCCAGGTTGCCCAGGGAAGCTGTGGCTGCCCCATCCCTGGCAGTGTTGAAGGGCAGGTTGGATGGGGCTTGGAGCAGCCTGGGCTGGTGGAAGGTGTCCCTGCCCATGCAGGGGGTTGGAACCTGATGATCTTTAAGGTCCCTTCCAACTCAAACCATTCCATGGTTCCATGACTCTGTGACATGGGCAGGAGGTGGATCACAGGAGCTGAGCAGGAGCTGCAGCTCAGGTCTCTCTGAATTTCTGTAATTCACCAGCACCTCCTCAGACAAGGTTTGTCTGAAGCAACACACAGAGAAGACAGACTCTGTAGCCGAAAGGCAGCCATGAAGGGGAATGTATTTCCAGGAAGACTTTTTTCCCCTTAAAATATATCCTCCCATGTCATGCTAATGAAATTTGATTAATTTATTAAGGATAACTTTGTTCTGTTTTGAAGCAGCTTAAAAAGACATGTGCTGACCAGAAAAAATAGTGCATGGCAATTCTGTTGATAATCAAAAGAGGTTTCATGCTGCATGAAAGTGAAATTGGGCCCACAGGCTAATTAAAATAGGATTTGAATGAGGATGAATGATTAAGCAGCATTATTCATTCAAATCTCATTTACATGGAAATGGAAGAAATTGCACAATTTATCATTATTTTTGAGGCAGCACAGAGGCTCCTTTTTTGTTGTTTTTTAACCTGAAAAATGAGTCAGACTTTTTACTGCTCAAGAAGGGAGAAAATCGTGGCCAGACCCAGCACCAGCAAAGTACCACACACCGCAGGTCCTGGGGACAACTGTGCCAGTGTCACTTGCCTCCCCAGCCCGAGATGGAATTCCAACACCCATTCTCCTCACTGACACCAGGAGAGGGAGGGGGGATATTCCTGGGATGACAGAACTCATTGCTACCACCCTCCTTCCATCATTGAAGAGAGTGGCTTCAATCACCACCAACTTCAATGTTTTCCAGCACCGTGGAGCTGAGTGAGGGAACAACTGCACTGGATTCCATTTTTTAATCTAGATTAAATAATATTTGGGAGTGAAAAGGCTGGGATATTTGGGACAACACCCAGTGCTTTTTCCAAGTAAATCCCTGCTCGTCTGGCAAACCTCTCGTGGCAAAGAGCAGAGAGTGGTTCTGAAAAAGCCACAGCGTCAACATCAATTTGGAAACGATTTCTGAAGGGTGCCTTCAAATCCCAGGCATGTTAACAAGGTTCTGCTGATCTCCAGACCAACCCCCTCGGGCCTAAAAACCCCTTGCTGAATTATCAGGCTGCAGATCCTGCGTGGGCTATAAATAGAACACTAAAATATGGGTAAGAGGTAGAGAAAGAAGATTCTTGCACTGTCAAAAAAATGAAGATGTCAAATACGCATCTTTTGGAAAATCAACCTCCACAAACCCACCCCCAGCATCCAGCTCAAGGATGAACTGGGATTTGCAGAGCAGATATGAACCCCCCATGGCCCCTGCGTGGCCTCCAGGCAGGGCTGACATGGCCACCCCAGTGACAGTTTTAGCAACACTCCCCCCGTGGTGACACAACCCAAGTGGAATCGCGACGTGTTTCGTGCTCCTCAAAGGTAGCATTTCCTTCCCCTCCTGCAGGAATCCCACAGGATGGGTCTCCAGGGCAGAGACCCCAGGGCACCATGATCCCAACCAGAGCTGTGGTCATCAGAACAGCCTGTGCTGCAGCACGAGGACACAACAAGCTCTGAGCCTGACTCAGGTTCATCTGAGAGCAGCAGCCTGCAGTGACCACAGCAATCATGGAAAATGGAGCCTAGGCTGCAGAGCCTGTTATTCACCAGATCTTTGGAGATCTGTTTTGAGCTCCGTGTCAGCCTGGATCCCTTTACACCTGCTCAGCATCCAGAATCCCTTCAGAGTGATGGGAATGAGGTGTGACAGTTTGGAGGCTGAACAATGAGCTCCCCAGTTTGGCGTTTCCCTGGTGACCCAGGAGGAGCTGTCAGCTGCTCCACAAACCTGAGCAGGATCTTCAGACCCGTCCTACAGACCTGAGGTGTCAGGAGACAGGAGCAAGCCCTGGGAGCTGCTGGGGCTCTGGTGAGGGGACATGCAAGGATGGAGAAAACAGAATCACAGACTCATCATGGTTGGAAAGGACCTCTGAGATCACCAAGTCCAACCATCGACACACACACAAAAAACCAACCCAAAAAACTACAAAACAAAAAACAACCAACGTCAACCTTGGCCACTGGAGCACGTCCTGAAGTGCCACATCCCCAGGTTTCTGGAAGCCCTCCTGGGATGGGGACTCCAGCCCCTGGGCAGCCCCTTCCAGGGTCTGAGCTCTCTCTGGGGGCAGAAATTCTTCCCAACACCCAAGCTGAACCTCTCCTGGCCCAACTTCAGGCCATTTTGCTCTAGAGCCCTAATCACAGGAGAGACATGGAGCTGTTGGAGAGAGTCCAGAGGAGGCCATGAAGATGATCAGAGGGCTGGAGCAGCTCTGCTCTGGAGCCAGGCTGGGAGAGTTGGGGTGTTCAGCCTGGAGAAGAGAAGGCTCCAGGGAGACCTTAGAGCACCTTCCAGTGCCTGAAGGGGCTCCAGGAAAGCCGGGGAGGGACTTTTCATCAGAAAGGGCAGTGATAGGACAAGGGTTGATGGTTTGAAACTGAATGAGGGGAGATTTAGGTGAGACATCAGGAAGAAATTCTTCACCATGAGGGTAGGAAGGCACTGGCCCAGGTTGCCCAGGGAAGCTGTGGCTGCCCCATCCCTGGAGGTGTTGAAGGGCAGGTTGGATGGGGCTTGGAGCAGCCTGGGCTGGTGGGAGGTGTCCCTGCTCATGGCAGGGAGGTTGGAGTCTGATGATCTTTAAGGTCCCTTCCAGCCTTCACCATTCCGTGATTCCATTATTTCCTCTGGTCCTCTAGCTCTCCACTTTGGAGAAGAGGCCAAACCCCCGCTCACCACAACCTCTTTTCCAGGAGAGGGCAATGAGGTCTCCCCTTAGCTCCTTGTCTCCAGGCTGGACACCCCCAGCTCCCTCAGCTGCTCCTTCTCACACTTGTGCTCCAGCCCCTTCCCCAGCTCCCCATCCCTTTCACACTTGTGCTCCAGCCCCTTCCCCAGCTCCCCTGCCCTTCCCTGGACACGCTCCAGCCCCTCCATGTCCTTCTTGTCCTGAGAGGCCCAGAACTGACCCCAGGATTCCAGGTGCAGCCTCACCAGTGCTGAGCAGACCACCAAGCATAACACAGGACTGGGTGAGTCCTGCAGTGAAACATTCCATCCTGAAGGCAAGGAGCCACAGGCAAAGTGACACAGCACCACACCAAACCTTGGTGGCACCAGTGCAGCTCTGGGACTGGGGCTGGCAGCAGCAGCCATCCCTGTGCCTCCACAGAGGAGTTGGGTCAACTCCCAGGGAAGTGCTGCTCTAGCCCAGGAGTTAGCCCTGCCTGCGTCCCATCTCACCCGTCTCTTCTCCAGACTCACACATTCCAGAGCATCTCTCTACAATGAAGGTCCACTCTCCAAAAAAAAAACTCCTACCCGCCCTGGCCTCATCCAGCATCAGCAGGTCCAGCACAACCCACTGACCCAGCCCTGCCCCACTTGTTCCTCACGACGCAGGAGCTGGTAACGAACCGCAAAATGTTGGGTGTTGAAAACAAGGAATTCAAGGAACTACAGGGTAGGTTAAAGGGCTTTTGAGTTTGAATCTGAAGCTCAAGCCATACTAGAGAAGATGCCCAACACTCCTGCTCTGAGATCAAGGGCAAGAGTTTAGCCCAACCAATGCTGTCAGGCCTTCAACCTACACCCCAGGGATCCGCTTCATTTCAGGACGTGCTTCCCAGCCTGAGCACCAAGGAGGGAAAGAAACTGGAGGACAGTAAAAAAACTGCTGAAACCTCTGCAGCAGAATCACAGAATCATCCTGCTTGGAATGGACCTTGGAGATCATCAAGTCCAACCATAACCTAAATCCACCAACCACAACCTGATCCACCCCTTCAGTGCTTAACTCATGTCCCTCAGCACCACATCTGTGTTTCTTTTCAACACTTCCAGGGATGGTGACTCCACCACCTCCCTGGGCAGCCTGTTCCAGTGTCCAACCACTTTCTGGGTAAATAAATTCTTTCTAATATCCAGTCTAATCCTCCCCTGGTGGCCATTTCCTCTGGTCTTGTCATTATTCACTTGGGAGAAGAGCCCAACTCCCACCTCCCAACGACCTCCTCTCAGGCAGCTGTAGAGAGCAATGAGGTCTCCCCTCAGCCTCCTCTTCTTCAAACTAAACAATCTCAGTTCAGAATCAGAATGTCAGGGGTTGGAAGGGACCTCCAACATCCAGTCCAATCCCCCTGCCAGAGCAGGACCAAAACTAGGGCAGGTCACTCAGAAAGGCAACCAGACAGATCTGGAAAGTCTCCAGAGGAGACTCCACAGCCTCTCTGGGCAGCCTGTCCCAGGGCTCTGTCACCCTCCCAGGAAAGAAGTTCTTCCTCATGTTGAGGTGGAACTTCCTGGGCTCCAGCTGGAATCCATTGCCCCTTGTTCTATCACAGGGCACAAGTGACATGAGACTGTCAAAGCAAACCCCTGAGGGACAAGTGCTGCTGGAGAGCAGCAGCCTCTGCACTCACCTGAGTCCCTCCAGCCCCTGGCAGCCAGGTCGGGACAAGGCCACCACCACCTTCACACCACTGGGGTCAGGCCTGGAGAGACTTCTCTGTCCTGATGTGATCAGTGATTTGAGTAACCCCAGCACCCTTCAACTGCTCCTGGCTCCACTGCAGCCAACAGCACCAGGACACGTCCCATCAGGCTCCTCCTCTGTGCCCAGAGATGAGTGTCAAAAGCAAATGACACCCTGGAGGCAGGTGACCCAAATATCACCCTCATGGCCACCTCAGGAGAGGAGAGAGAAGCAAAGGGGAGTGATTCTGTCGGCTCCTGCACATCAGCTGGCTCCTGCTCGGCTGGGCTGGGTGCAATCAGATGGGTATGAACACCCAATTCATGCACCACCACCATATTATGACAGTCAAAAGAAATGACAATGGTGTTTGCTTTGTAGATGAGCCTCAAAACCCAGCATGAAGATAAAATAGATCTACAGTGGCTTGTAGATAAAATAGAAGCCACAGAGCATGACACAGTCTGCCACAACCCCCCAATCACCCACCCTGCAACACTCAGGGATGGCAGTTGTTTCACTGTGACCCAAATTAAAATAAGAGATTTTGGTTCCCCAGCTCTGTCATCTAGCCAAGCAGGAGGCAGCATCTCACCCTCTGACTGTCCCAAATTCATCTGACATTTCCTTCAATGGCAGCTTTGCAGAGAAGCTGTGGAAGGGAAGGGTGTTGAGAAGGCAGAGCAGGACAGCGCAGTGGACACTGCAAACCCTCAGCACCAACGGCTTTACAAGACACCCAGCACTTGGAAGAGCTCTGCTAAGCCTGGTCAGGACCTTCCACTCACTGAGACACAGAGGATCAGAAAGCTCTGCAGACCCCTGTGACCTAACACGACTGTATGTCTGCTCGTGTGAAGAGCACTCAGCTCAGGAGGATGGTGCCCAGCCATGCCAGAAGGACTGTCCATCAGAACCAGACCACCAGAACCAGAGCACAGTGCCCAGCTGCAGACACTCCTTCCAGAGCAGGGTGTTCGCTGCAGCAGGGCAGCCACCAGCTTCCAGGCACACTGTGTGCTCCCCTGCCATGCTCCAGCCTCGGGCTCTCCTAAGAGCTACTGAAGAGCAGCAACAATGGAAGAGTTTTGTTTCAGCCCCTGGGTTGGAAGTACAGTTTGTTTGGAGGGAAGGAGCACAGTAAATCAGGGCAGCCTGCTCTACTGGCACCAAGACGTTACTCCAGCTTGAGTTCAACTGCTTTATTTTGCCAAAGTTTAGATTATTAATATGCACATAAATTCACTAAGTGAATAATTTGTTGAAAAAAATCCCACAAAACAAAACAAATTATTTCCTACAGTGAAATAAGAAACCCAAACTTGTCATTTTCTGAAAGTCTTGAATACTCTTCCAGAGCCCCTGGAGAAGGGACCTGAAGGACTCGCAGGTTGAACGCCCCATGCTCCATCACCCCAGCCAGGAGCACACACATCAACTGCTGCCTTTCTTTCTGAAAGCAGCCACAAGCAACCCCAGTTTCACCAGAGGAGGCTGGAGCCCTTCCCCACCACTCCTCACGCCCCAGGGAGGGAACACTGCACCAAGCACAGAGGAGCAGGCAGGGTATTTTTTGCCACCTGACTGCTTGACATGGCTGTGGACTTTATCAGACATGTTCTCAGCACAGATGATGAAAATGAGCAGCAAATTTAAGGCAGGTTGGGCTCCCAAATGCCCAGAAACTGCTCAGCCAAGCACATGACCTGGTATGAGTGTGCAAACAGGACAAGGCTCTGGGATATACTGCTTTTTGGTTCTGCTACAGATGGGAGAAAGCACACTGAGATACCACAGGGTCAGCTGTGGGAACTGCAACTGTGCCCACATTCCTTATTTCCAAGCTTTCATGATTTTAGGAGGGTGGTCACATCTTGATAGAACCTTGGCAGTCCCTGAGTGAGCCTGGTGCTTGTTCTGCACAAGTTCTCTTCAAGCTCCAAGCAGATCACTGCCACTTCAGAAGACCACGGGTAATCAGGTCATACAGCAACGGCCAGGCCAGAGGTCTGGCCTTGAAAGATTTGACTTAGAAACATAGCTGGAACACTAAAGATGGAAAAAGGCCTTACTTTTCTTATAACTAAAAGAAAACAGAACCTGTACCAACAGGAGCATCTCCTTCTAGAGAGCACCTGGCAGCCCCTGAGGTCCTTGGACAAGCCTGGCTGAGGCCGATCTGCAAGTTTGGGTACAAGTGATTTCCCAACTGCATCACTGGAAGAAAACATTCACAGGAAGATCACAGAATCATTGACTGCTTTGGGCTGGGAGGAATCATCTGGATCCAACCATGGACAGGGACACGTGCCACTGGACCACATTACTCCAAGCCCAATCCAACCTGTTCTCTAGACCCTTCATCAGCTTGGTGGCTCTTCTCTGGACATGGATGGTGTTCACCCTCATCCCAGCCCATGGATCCCCCCCATCCTGGCCCCAGCACACAAGCCCCGTCACTTTTGCCATCATTCATCATGGAGACAGAAAAGAACTGAAGAGCTTTGAAGAAGAGGGATGGACTGGCTGGGGGAGGGGAAAGAGCAGGACAACGAGAAGGCTGAGGGAAGAGGGTCAGGAGCTGTAAAACCTGGAGTAGCCTGGAGAAGGAAAGGCCCTTAAAAACTGAAAAAACCCAGATAGTGCTTTACCAGTGGGTAAATCTCCAGACAGGGCCCTCAAAACACTGAGAGGGTTTCAGAGGCCTCTGCCTGGCTCCTGCTGGAACCTCTTGTGTCCAACAGGGCTCTGGCCCAGCTGGACGCTCAGTCCGACCCGGCGCGGCTGCTCCCCAGGATCCAGCACCTCCCGGGGCTGCGGGAAGAGCAGGTGAATCCAGCAGCTGGAACAGAGGTGCTGGTGGAAGCCAAGAGGGAAAAAAGGCATCTCAGGTTATGAACAGCTGATTCCAGCCAACTGGTGTTCTGTGTTTACTGACCTGGCAAACCTCAGGCCATGGGCCTACAGGAATCCCCCCTTCTGTCCCGACTCCCCAGCACATTCCTCCAGGGAAGCGAGTCCTGCAGCCACCCGGATCCATCAGGCTTTGCCACAGCCTGCACAGAGCAGGCTGAGGAATGCAGATCAGGCTGGGCACTGCCAGAGGTGGCCATTTCAAGGAAACACTCCAGAAGGAGCAAAGACCAGGGAATAAAGCAGCAGATTTCCACATGGCTGGCTGGATGATCACTGTGCACTTCCCCCCAAACACTTCCATTTTCTTTTATTTTTTTGATATCCCAGGAATCACAATCTCCAGTTTGAAAATTCTTCTCCTTTTAAAAATAGTTTAACTACATATTTCTATGTCAGCCTAATAACTCTAGTGAGTGAATGCCTGAATGAAAATCCAGTAATTTTTCAACTACTTAAATAAGGTTACTGTGAAAATCAGATTTTCAGGAAGTGCTGCATGCAAGCCAGGACACCTGCAAGACACACTTTAAGAACCTGAATTATTTTGGCTTCATGCCATTTCCAAACACACTCATAGCAGGGCCAGCCCCATGTGCACAATCTACCCCCCAGCCCCTCGCCAGCCTGATCAGCCCCCGGGTCCTACAGCATCACTTGTCAGCTGCATCCCCAGCTCCATGGCAGACTTTCTGGAGTGAAGGAGTCAGCAGCTCACCCCAGGGCAGCATGGAAACCATCTCGACACGAGGAATCCACCACCCTTCCAGGCACTCTGCTATTTTAAGCACGAGAGAGATACAGGACTTCACGGACCATGTCTTGCTCTGCCCGAATGGCACAGCTGCACCACCCACGAGTGCCCAGCACTGGGATGTCACAAGCAGCAGTCACTGTCCCTGCTGCAGAGCATTCTCACCCATCCCTAAGCTGTGTGCTCCTGAGGTGCCCCACAGTTACACCCCAAAGTCATTTCTCCACATTCTTCCATCACTTTAGCTCAAGCAGAAAAGCCAAGTGCAAACAACCAACTCCAAGGTGCTGCCTTTTTGGGAAGGCTTTTGGGAATTTTTAGAATCCCGGTCTGATCTGGGTTGAAGGGGACTTTAAAGCCCATCCAATCCCACCCCTGCATGGGCAGGGACCCCTCCCAGCAGCCCAGGTTGCTCCAAGCCCCATCCACCCTGCCCTTCAACACTGCCAGGGATGGGGCAGCCACAGCTTCCCTGGGCAACCTGGGCCAGGCTCTCACCACCCTCACACCAAAGAATTTCCTCCTCATGTCTCACCTCAATCTCCCCTCCTCCAGTTTTCATCCATCCCCCTCATCCCATCCCTCCCTGCCCTTGTCCCAAGTCCCTTCCCAGCTTTCCTGAAGCCCCTTCAGATACTGGAATAGAGAAATAGAACAGAACAGAGAAGTGTTGCACACAATTACCCACAGGGCAAATAAAATAACCTGGGAAAGAGGATCAAGACCCAAGCGAAACACAGTGAGGGGTATTCAAAAGGGAATCACAAAATTCAATTGTCAGGTAACTCTCCAGCACCCCCCAAATGCCACATTCCTACTAAAAAGAACCACAGGCACAATCTGCTCCTCATCCATATGTATGTCATCTCTTGGTACCTCAACAGGATCTTAAACGAGGTCAGGCACACGCGCTCAGAATTGTTTCCTGACTAATTTGTAACTAAAAAGGTGGAACTAATATCTGTAAGAGCTGAAAGCTGGTATCATGTCCTTATTTAGGCAAAAAAGCTGGCTGACCCCCAAGCTTTTCAAACAAGCAAGGTAATAGGGAGAAAACCTTCAGTCCTGTGTAAAAATGTAAATCCCAGGTCAGTTAGTGAGTCGTTCAAGCACATGCTTAATGTAAAGCTGGAAAGAAATCCTGCTAATAACTGGGCAGCTTGGAGATCCACAGCAAGGCACGGGCTTAAGTACCTGGATGAGCTGGAAATACCCCATAGCCCCCGGAAAAGAGACTAAAACAGGCTGGTTGGTGAATTAATCACAGTGGTATGAACAGAACTGCTAATACTAAACTGGGGGGACTCTGTGTGTGTGTGTGTGTGTTGAAGCATCTGTTCAAGTTTAGGCATATAAAACATTTTTCAACCCAATGACTCCACAGGGAAATGCCTCATACATCAGCTCATCTGACTCAATTTTTCCATCACATTTCCCTTAATACGGTCTGGTCCATAAATACACTATTTGTTTTTTCTTTTTATTTATAGACTCAGAAAACCTTCTAACTCGTGTTATTACTTAAAGCCCCGGGTTCTTCTTTGCAATGTAATAATTAAGGAATTAGTAGCCAATCTTGATGTATGGAACTGAGTCATCTCCACATGCAGAAGGAAAAGGGGTTTCTGTTTGCTACAGTACTTACGGTTCTCTGCGTTTCCCTCACCAGAAAATCCCCCGTAACACGGTAACTGCCCAGGCAGACATGGCTGTGTCAGTTCAGCCCCGAGCACAGCCAGGAACCTTCACCTCAAACCTTTGTTTTACACAAAAGAAACCCAAGTTTTTCAAGATCCCAGACAGATCTCGCAGCATCCACAACTGGGGTGGAACCACGAATCCCTACCCAGGCAGGGATAAAGACTCGGACTGATGGTACGAGGAGGTCAGAAAAGGATATTTAAAACATTGCCTCCTCCTCCTCCGAGGAGCTTTTTGAAGATAAAAAACATTTTTGTGGCTTTTAACAGAAAGCAAACAGCCTGCAAAGGCTGCCAAGCACAAAGAGTGGCCAGTGAATGGATAATTTGGACATTTTAGAAGTGTGGGGTTTTATCAGAGGCAGAATTTAGATGTTGAGCAACACTGAACAGAGTGAATGAAATGTGACTTAATGGACGTGACCATTATCAATCACAACTTCCATCAAAGACAGGTTTATTCCACGGCCCAAATACAGGGTGGTGGAACTCCACCCCTGCTGCTTGTGAGAAGTGCAAAGAGCAGCTGGAACAGCTGGAATGTGGGTTCTGCAGGAAAATATTCCTTCCCAAAGCACAGCAAACAGGATTGATCCTCTGCAAGGAGGCAGCAGGGTGGTCACCCTGGAGGGCTGACCTGGCTGTGGTTCAGGAACCTGCTTTTGGAGGCACATCTCTGATTCAGGGAGTCTTCCCATGTGCTGGGCAGGGATGCCAGGAAGGATCATGTGCAGGTCAGCAGTGGCAAAGCAGAGCGAGCATAAAAAGTAGGGAGAACTAATGGAACTTTCTCCATGGGAATAACTGTCATCCTACTTATCAGATTAAAAAAATCAATAAATCTGGAGCACAAACTCAGTCAAAACACTTTGTTGAGTGGCAGCACAAAAAACAAAAGCTGGAAATGGGATGGGAAGAAAGGATCACCTTCCTGCTAATGAGGGAGCAGTGCCCATCCTCTGGGACCCACCGCAGAGCAGCCAGACAACAAAGAGGCCCATTCTCTGCCCAGGATCTTCCTCCAGCCCCTTGATGATCGTTGCCACTGCCCGGGGCTGTGGGGCTGCCCAGAGAGCCCTGCCAGGGCAGCAAGGCAGAGGCAGGAACCAGGAACCTGCTGCAACTCACTTTGTGTTTAGAAAAGTGAGAATCTGAGGGAAAGACCCCCAAACTACCTCCAAACTACCTCCCTCTTAGCTTGACACTATCAAGGCTACCCACTGAATTTGTAACTCCTTCTTTTCTCAAGCTGCAGCCCCTTGTAGGTACTAATGACTGTGAGAGAAATGCTGGCCAACCCCCCAGTTCCACCTGAGGAGCAGAGGCTGCAGGGGCCCCCAGCCCCAGCCCACCCTGCCGTGCTGAGGAGCTCCAGGACAGACGCTCCCCACCCGATGGCAAGTCCTCCCCCTCCAACACCACAGCCAAAACAGCAGCATCAGCCACAAGGTGAAGTGGCAAGAGAAGCACCCGAGGCACAGGAGCACCAGTAACCCCCTCCACAAAGCACCTGCCAAGACCCACTGACTCCAGGCAGCATTCCTGGGTGGCTGGACTACAGCAACGTGCACTCGCAGGCACTGCAACTGCTTGGACCTTATCCTTTGCTTGACATAAAGGGATTTAGGAGAATCTGGGGTTTTATTGGTCTCCCAGAAGTTGCTGGCAGTCAGTAAATTACTAGGGCGACAAATTTGTGTCTTAAAATCAATTGCAAACTCTCCCCCAGTGATTAGATTTCATGTCTTGTATGAATTTTGCTCCTGAATCTCACCTTTGCCAGCTACAAAACCCTACAAAGTCAAAAAACACATCTTAAGATAAAGTTTCACCTAAGTGACACAATTCCCAAACTGATTAGCTCCAGGACCACAGAAAATTCTTTATAGAAACTGTGTCTACAATTAAAACTCTTCCTCATGTACCGAAATCTTTGCTAAATTCTTGAAATTGGTGTAAATTTGTCCAGCACCTGGATCCCTGCCCTTCTGCACTTCTGTCCCCACAACCACACTCATTAAGTGCTAATGAATTCTCTTTTAACCCTCCCTCTGTTCAGAGGGGATGGTCC